>NC_051136.1:6705897-7078977 GCF_014839805.1 Manduca sexta
AATTATCTTCGTACGCTATGTTTTTAAGTTATGTCAGTAGGCAGTACCGGCAACCTGGCGCCTGGTGGCTTATCGCACACATCAACACGATCGTGTCTATGTACCTATTCTTAAAGACAGCCATAATTCAAAATAGAGAACATCGGAGCCGGCGCTGAGTCGCCGCCAATATCCGTATTGAGCAACAACACATTAACAGTGACCTATTTTAGTTCTCACCTTTTCCTTTAAATTACTTGAAATAAATAGCCTGCAATGCCGTAGAGTTACATAAGTAGGACATGAATTTCAAGTGTATAGAAAACAGAACGCTTGACAACCACCTATCCGACTACCCAGACAGCCGTGTCAATACAGCCTTAAATAATAATTTACTTAATATTTAACACAATTAACTACGTTTTTAAATTAACAATACTAGTAATTAACAAAATAGACTAAAGATCAATTAAGTCAATATCATATATAACGCTTTATTACTAAGGCTCTAAAGCAACACCAAGGTCAAGGGCTAATGAATAAAAATATAGCTTGCGGAAATTAATCCTGGATGACAAACTAAAAAATATAAGGTACAATTACTCACTTTTATGAATCAGCCTTAGAAAGTAACAAATATTGAGCTTTTTAAACGAAACACTTTTTATAAATTGTATTATAAACTTATGAAACAATGCTTATCATTTGTAATTCCTACTACAGAAGCACTAACACAAAACACGTAACGAACTAACGAACGCAATTCAGTTCGAATTACTCGGGAACCGCGAACATCCTTTCCGCACTGCGGTCTGTGAATAACTGAAAACGGCTTCAGTAAGCTTTCATCTCCGTAGCTTCAGCGGCCGTTTAGGCACAGGACTTTCAGGCTTCGGACAGATTTTCTTTGTTGTGCGGATGAGGTACTGAGTTAATAAAAGATTCTGCTGAGTTACGTTATATTGAATTTTTATAAACTATTTTGCTTACTCATTTTTTTTTTATTCAATTAACGGTAATGCCTTTACAAAAATTTTGTAGTTACATTTTAGAAATATTACTAATATAACACCTACATTCAAGTAAATAAGATGTATATTACATTTTTTGCATTTCTTATTGCCCGAACCACTGTCGAATTATGTGCAAGTATCTATTTAATAAATTGGTAGATATTGATTTCTATTTATTGCAAATTATTGTTTCGTATGATTAATACAAAAGGTCCTCATATATAAGAACACAAATCATAAGTATATTAACACAAAGTTTTTTTTTTAATATTTCCAATATATGTTAGTAAAATCCGATTACGAGAGAAAGTTCTACCAAAGACTTATTAAGATGGGCGCGACACGTTCTACATCTTGCGGCAAAGATTTGGCTCATTGTTTTATGACTGCGTGTTTGTTATATGTAGGCGTTACCCCTCCCAGAGTATTCGTAGACAATACGATAGAATTAACTATATGCAATATTTTCCGGATAAACTCATTTATATTTAATATTATATCTGCGAGAAAATAGATCATACTTTGTTGTGTACGTCGGGACAGGGCAATAGAAAAACAAAATGGCATTATTATAATCGTATGTTGAAGATATCAAATACACACACATCACCCACATTTCGTTAAGTGCGTTCCGTCCCATGATGTAATGGGAGCGAGCCTATAGCACTTTTCTCGAGCCGGTACATATCACTGGTACATATATATGAACCCGGAACCTCAACGATCTCGTACAGCACATGCAATACGACTTCGCCACCGATGCAGTAATAAAATAGTATAATATGCCAAAAAATATTCCTGCAGCAGTTAGATAAAAATACCTAATGATGACACAAACTACAGTCACCCTCTAGGTACGTACGTATACGAAAGATTATTGTTACGGAATTATACATGCGTAAGATGTCGCTAAGATGTGTCCTGAAACTGTAACTAAAGATTAGTTAAACTGAAACGCACCAGTGACCTACCCGTATTTTGGGATTGTTTGTGCTAATCTGTTAGTTAAGATGCAGTGTTAAAACTATTTTTATCTACCTTATTCATGTTATTACCACTATAGGAACAAAAATCATAGGTAGAACAAAAACAAAAATATGTCGTCAAAAAAGATTGGAGATAAAATTAAATGGTTTTTGAAAGGCCTTTGTAACTATTACGTTAATAGACGATGAACGGTGGTAGATTCTTTTTTAACTTTATATTCTAGCCATTAGATTTTCAACCCATTCTCGTATGTTAAAGCTGCACACGATAATTACAAGCACGCGAGCGCCTTATCATTATGTTAGATTGGTAAATCGCTTCGTCCATTGAACGGATTTTAATAGGCGCTAATAAAAAGAATGCAGTCAACCTACACCCTGTTAATAAAAACTAATACTAATGATTTCTTATCTTAACCGGAATGTTAGCCATCGAAACAAAACTAGTTTTTGTATTTTATCGCCTATTTATTTTGAATATAATATAAAAAACCGGCAAAAAATTCGAAAACTAGTTTTGTTTTCAAACTAAATACAATTTAAAGCATACGTATGACTATTTGATTTTTAATTAACGAATTATTGCATATTAAATTAATAACATTAAGACATGCGAACCATTCAGGAAAGGTTCTCATTCGAAAATGCCATGATATATTTGTAAGGAACTTTATTCTAATTTACAATTTTAGATCAAAATTATAAATAAATAAAAAAATTTCGTGATGGTTATATGCATAATACTCAATCATTATCATGATTATTTTGAATTTAAGAACAAGTTTTAGCTGTAGGGATTAATAAAGTCTAAAGCAATCGTATCCAAAGCGATATGTGATAACTTAAAAAACTTAAAATATTTCCAAATAAAAGTTTCAGGGCAGCATGTTATAAAGCCATAAATCTCTACTGTCCATGCATGAAAATGCAATGATATCGTTCCTCTAAACTTTATTTGCTGCAATAAATAATATATTTATTCTTCCTTTATGACGCAATGTTTTTCAGCATGAACGATCTGGGCACACAAGTCGAAATTCGACGAAACTATCACCTTCATTTTAATTTTATAACTTCAGCACACAATACATTAAAACTTCTATGCGTTACATTTTAATTCATTTTAGTACGTTATATATAAGTAGATATAAATTAAGCAGGGTCGTAGCTACCGCTGTATAATCCGTATTAGTGATACGGGGCCTCCAAGCTTTGAGGCCACTCTCAGCCCATACCTACATTAAATTAAGTAGACGCCCAAAAGTTCGCACTGCCCTAAAGGGCCCCCAATAAATTTTGATATGGGGCCCCGCTACGGCAAGCAATGCTACTGACGTTAAGCAAAAAATCTGTATGAATTCAAGGCTTTTCCCACAAAAAAGGCTTATATTATAACCTTATCAGAATTATATTAGGTATTCTACCTATTACAAGAAGGAAACTGGTTAATACACAAACATATTATTATCCTAAAGAAATATGTAATATTTAAGAAAAGAGATATTTTGATGCAAGTATGTACCTAGTGCTTACTTACTAAAGACCACTAGAATCAAGCTATAAAAAACAATTTAACGTGACTGATAATTACATAAGTATTTAAATAGTAATGCCAAAATGCTAATTTTTTACGATACAAATCCATTAATATTCTAATAGTTTTGGCGGAAATTATCTGCAGGCAGAGATTAATACCATAATTTAAATTTAAATGTTGGTATAATTGGACGTTATACCAAAATATGTAATTTTAAATGTCTCAGGATTACAGACGCTGTGCTATTTATTGTCTATTCTTCAACGTGCAGATTCTAATTCTACTGAACAGTCTTGAAGCTTAACAACCAAGAGCCGTAATCGAAATGCTTTCCTATAATCGTTAATGCTAGTAGAATACAAAAAAATGTATGAAAATTACATGTCCTATCGATAACTTTATCGCTAGGCTACGTTATTCTCAAACATAACGTTAGCGTAAACGATTGTAGATAGACATGTTGTCTATGACCCCAGTAGTCTTCTTTCAGTTATTTAAAAGATCTCTCATCTAATAAAGAACCGTTAAAATAAAAGCACTTTATTCGTTTAACCACAGAAATAATAATTGTTTTAATAGGAACTGTTCCTGGAATTTTCATAAACGAGTCCTCGATTAGGGTCCTAATTAAACAGAAACCTGTCCTAACTTTAATTAACTAAGGTTTTTGTACAAATTGCGCAGAACCATTACGAAAATAATTATTTTTTATGTACCCTTTTAAGACTTAATGAACCTGAATCATATTCGAGGTGTCATGTTAGTGGAATTCATCAAACAGGGTATATTTATATATGTAATACGTGTCTAAGTGAAAACTACCTCTTTTTGAAGTCGATTAAAAAATCTTGCATTATTGATCCTTGCATAATAAACCAAGTATTTTATTTATCGGACCTGTATTATATAGATGATAAATATTATATATACTCCATTAAACCAAAAAATTGCGAACACATGCGGGACTTTTAACTTCTCATTCACCAAATTATTTCGATATAAAGTTCAACCGGAACAAATAGTGCGGGTCCTTGCGGTTCTTTCCGTCTGCGGAATTAAACTTTGTAACGGCTTCCTGAAAGTAAGTTAGGTTGAATGGATTCATTACAACAGCTTTTCCATACGGCTTTCTTCGAAATATATTTTATATTTTGCGATATTTATATATAAAAAACCACATATTTATATCTTCTTTTGTGTTTGCTAATCACATCATGGCGTGCAAAAATGCAAATTTTAGAACGTAATAATACTCTTATTTTACTTCATTTATGATAGACTAAACTCAATGGTGGTATAAAAGTTTTCGTAGACTAAACACAACTTACCTGCTACTATTATCATTTTAAAAGGATTGAAGAATTAACTCTAAAGTATATTGTCTCTATTTTGTATTATGTGCAATATTGCATCAAACCCTTTATAAGAATTACGTCATGGCTATACAAATTATATTATACTGCACAAGATAATAATCAGACAGACTTAAATATTTTATCGAATGTAAATGCCTACATAAACGTCATACTTTACCCTTTACCTTTACACATTTTACGCTTGATCTTGCCACTGTCAAGGTTAATTAAGATTTACACACACTCGATCATCCATTACCATTGTATTTAAGTTTCACAGAAAACAGAATAAGAGTCAATACATCACTTCCTCTTAATTGATAAATGTCAATGATAATAATATATATCGATGTAACAATTAAAAAGTCTTGTAAACCTTGACATACAATACTTATGCACTAATAAAGTTTTATAAGGAGATATTATTGTTGCTACGGTATATGATCTTAAAGCAATATCGATGGCGTAGGTTTTATAAATAAAATTCGAAAATAACATTATTTTAAAAACATGGCATTTTTTAGGGTTTCACAATAATTAATGTAATTGACACATGTGACTAGTACTTACTTTCTGGCGTAAGTAAAAAGTATAGGTAAGAATGAAGGCCATAGTTTTTTGGAAGACAACGGATTTGAAATTTTTAACATTAAATTCTTATAAAATAATACAAACGAAATGATTATAGCAGAATAAGCTTGGTATTTTTTTTTTCAAGTTTCTATTGGATATGCCAAGGATACAAGAAACAAAGGTAATATAGAATTACATCATAAATAGATCTATTTTATTATTAATGGGGGAAATCTAACCTAACACTAAAAAATAGTACGCGGATACATTAGACTTACAAATTAAATAAATGCGGTAAAATTTAAATAAAATAAGTATTTTATTATTTTTAAAGGCATTTTCAACATGTAATGCAAAGCGAGGAGGTGAATATTCTATAGGTAATACTCATTTCATAGAACAAAATAAGTCACGTAGATGTGGCAGGGTCAAGGAGCAAACGTAAAAACTTGGAAACAAACGATCTCATCGAATGTTTTACACAGTACAAGCTAAACGTATAGATAATATGATACATCTATTGTTTAGTCTTGACAATATGCGTTTTTTTAACAATATTCACACGTTAAAGTTCATACAAGTTTATTGACATTACCAAATACGTCAGGTAATAAAATTGGCACTTTTTATTGAACAGTGAAATCAATTAGATATGAAATATTATTATATCCGTCTGCCAACACAATGTTTGGTGTTTACTCGTAGCAGATGTCTAGTTGAAGAGCTAGAGGTTATATTATCTACAAACTATTTTGGCGGAGGATCGAATTTGCAATCTTATAAGATTTTGTATTATTAAGTACGTTAAAAAAAATATTTTTTTATATAATATAATTTTCATAGCTCTTTGTAAAATGGCTCAGCTTTATAAGTAAAATATCCTTGTTGAAACATTAATAATATTACCATTAGAGCATATAAGTAACAAAGACAAGTGTTGTTTAAACATATTTTTTTTTGGTGTAAATATCAAAGTTAATATTTTATAAATGAATGTCTATATTACTTGAGAACAATTTAACCGATCCCATTCATCTTTTCTTTAAACTTTTCTAATACTTTGTGAATTGTTCTTATAAAAAGAAAAATTGGATAATTTCAGAAAGCTATTACGACTATATCAAATTTGCGCGATTGATGAATGTGAATTTTAAAACATCACTTTAGTTTCCAAATAGTTTTGAATGGAAACTAAACGAAACCGCAGTTTGAGTTCAATATTCATAGCTACGACTGGACTACGTCCGTCGGGTCAACTAGCACACTAATAAAAATTACGACACACAAGAAATATTGTATTGCCTCGTTCATTCAACTGTTTCCGTTTTTAAGCGACTTCAATAAGACAATTTCGGTGTTATTTTCTAGATATTGCATTACTATTTTAATAAAATATATATAAAAGACTATTCGCAATTATTAATGAAAATAATTGGTGCGGCACGGTTTAAAAAATATATTTATGTAGAGCATTAAAAACAGGCACTACAAGAATATTATAATTCATGTCTTATTTTAATACCATCAGCTAGCAAATCTTCCGTATGTTGTAAAACAGGTTACACCGGTCTTAGCAATTATTTAGAAAAACGAATCTCTGGGTACAAACTCAATTGTTCTATAATTACTATGGTTTCATAAATAATACGTCTCTAAATAATAAATACTCTTTATAATCGTACATGTCAGTAATTATATGCGATTCTATTAATACAAAAAACACACATCACGCCTTTACACGCGAAGGGGTAGGCAGAGGTGCAACCAGGGCACCCACTTTCGGTAGGTGTCCCGTCCCATGATTTTATAGGGGGCGAATTAATCGCATCATAGGACACAAATTCCAGACTCCTGGCTGACACTGAGCAGAAAGAAACAAATATTACTTTTCCCGACCCAAGATTCGAACCTGGGATCTCCGAGCAGTTGTCGTACCGCACATACGATATAAATACCTACGCAACCGCGGCAATCTACTTGTACAGCATTTAAAAAATTATAAAATCGATGTATAATTTATATAACTAATAATAAAGATTTAAAATATTTTCATTAAAAAAAATTGCGTATAATATGTATGTGCAAAAATCAATCTAACTAATAATTGCCTATAATATTTACCTTTATAAATAAGTAATCCTATCCAGCTATTATAAAAAGGAACATGTGCAGATGTTGGTTTTTAATATTTCGATAAATCGCTGAAAGTATTTGAATATTTGAGCCAGCATACTCAGTCCTGGATTGACATATTATTTTTGATCACATTTTATAACAAAAAATTACCTACTAAATGTCACTTATTACGGAAAAATACCTTCCCCGCTTTTAAATAACAAAGTGTAATGAACTTTTAAATACAAGTCATGTACGATTTAAATACCTATAGCGGAGAATAAATTTTATGTCTTCAGTAACACTAGCAATTGTTTTCTACGCTGTAAATAATGGTGGATGTTTTTTATACTGTAGTTTACATAAACAGTTAATTAGATACTTTTTACTCCTAATATTACCTTTTTTTTTTTTTATAATATGTAAAATTTATCATTTGCCAAAGCAGGTGTGAAAATGCATATAAATATATCTCAATACTGAGTTTTATAAAGGTTAAATGCTATCTTCATCCTTAGAAAGATTGTCCTCGCAGGCGGATTCGCTAACAACAACAGCAGTAAGATGAATGGACACAGGTTCTTTCCCAATAAGGCTCTATGTTTTAATAAATTTTCATGGAAAGCTTTCTGAAACTTCTTCTGTTCGAAGTACGCTATCTATTCTTTAAATTTCATAGACTTTCTTATTGCTGATGTAAATAAACTACTGCTTAAGGAAAATGACAAGTTATATATTTTTTTCTTTTAGAATTCTAGTCGGATTAAGTTTTTTCTTCTTAACATCAACCCAGAGGTTGGAACTACGCCCGGTAAAAGGCATGGCGAAATGTATGTAACCCCCCAGCTTAAAAAGAAAAGACGTGATACTTTCAAATTTAAATTGTTTAATAAAAAATCAAACTAACAAGATTAGAGTATGTTTACTTCTTTGAACGAAAATCCTGAAGAAAAATCATAATTAATATATGCCTATATTATTGAACCGTTAAGAATTTCATATCAATTTAACGTATGCCAGGTCTTCTGTTGATCACATAACAAATTATGTACTAAGATTAACAATAATGAATTTATAATCATTGACAAATCTATAAAAAGTGCATTACAAGAATAATTAATGACACAATTTTAATATGTATGCAAATGATTTCCGAGAGTTAAAAAGTATTTCAATATAGCAGAAATAAATGTAACTGCAAAACAATTAGACTACTTAAAAGGGCAATTTATAACCGATTATTTGTAATTATAATTGGATTATTAAAAATGTAATCGATTGGCTTCGTTTACATACGCACGACAGTATCAAAGACAATGTCAATGATTTGAACTCATTGCAAATAATTACAAAATTATTTTAATGATGTGTCGATTGAGCAACTAGGACTATCGATTTAATTTTTATAGCTTTTTTTGAACAATGTTACTCACAATATGTAAGCAATAAAAACTCCTGTTTTCTTGCTTTACCAGTTGCGATGTTGAGACAAGTGATTCTAAAAACACAATCTTTTAGAGTTAACAGTCTATCAAGAGATTCATCAAATTCAACGCCTGTCTAACCCAATTAAGAAAAAATTTGTGACGCACTTAAATCATTGTACACTATTTTTATCAAATCATCATTAACATACCATTTGTAGAGGAGCGTGAAATTGTATTCTATCTACTTACTTTTAGCCTTTAGATGAAATTAGGGTAATACTAAAGTATTTAATCTTTGAGAGAACTTATCTTTAATAACGAGACAAAAGTTCTTCATTAGACGAGTAAAAGCTAGCTTTTCATTAGTTGTATTTGAATATCTTTTAGAATCCCAGCCATCGTCATCAGTCAATGGTGTCTCAATAATTTCTGCTATGTAAACTATGATAATACGCCAACCCATAATGGATTTGCGTGTTAGAAAATATTGACCCCTGCTACATCCTCCTTAGAGAATGGAGTGTGAGTTCCTATATAAGTATCTCTCTAATGATAAGAAAAAGGAAACAATAGTGCACACCATAGACATAGAAAATGTATACGTCACAAACTACAGAAAAATGGGACTTATTGGGTGCATAATAGATTAATATGGTCTTATTCATAATGAATGCTCGAAGCTTTATAACGCCATTATTAAAAGCTTCTTAAAAATAGATTTATTAATCGTTCAATCGCGCTAAAACTCTGTATAGGTCTCTGATAAAATTGCCTCGATTTATCGGACCTATCACCCTTCTATACATAGACTTTTAGAATTACTTTACGTGAGTACAATATACCCTATTAGGTATACGGGAAAACCCTGATTACTTGGCGTCTTGTGATAAAAAAAATATTATTGGACTCGCGCACCGAGGATTTTATACGCACACCACTATTTGTGTGTTTTTTTTAGCCGTTCGCATAACGAGTTTTTTTTTAATATAAGATAAAATCTTAAAAATGAAAGTCGAGCACAGCGTACTCTTTTTGTACCACTGTCAGCTTCCTTTACAATTGTACCTAAGTTTACCTTTGGTACGGTTTGGGTAAAAATCCCTAATAAGTCAAATACGACTACTTAGGGTTAAATAATAATCCGTAACCTACTACTTATTCTCAGAATAATAGAATAAAGAAGATAATACTATACAAAATATACAAGCATCCATGCCATCTAAATCCACCTTTGAAGAACATGCCCAGAAAGGAATTATCGAAAGAAGGAAAAATTATAGATCAAAACCTCATTCACCACTAATTGCCGGTCTCCATTGATAGCTGAGCATACCGGTATTTGGAAAGAGGTCCATAATCATATCGATTTCTTTCGAAAAGAGTGTAAAAGTAATCACTGGCAAATTACAAACATGGTAACGAATATAGGTTTAAATCTATATGTAGGTACTCGAAAAATACATTAGAAATGTGGCTAGAAACAACAGAACATTCGAAGATTATCGGACTGACTTGAAGAATTCACAATTTCACGTTTTTGCCTCATCATTCACTATTGCATACAATAACCGTCCTTAAACTAAAGAAACACTGCTCAGTTTTGATTACTTTGGAAATATTTCTGATCAATGGTCGGCTACAGTGATTCAGTCAGGATACAACATAAATATGTGGCATTTTATAAAATTCGCACAGTAGGTGCTGAGCTTCACAGTGATCACGTATAAGTTCCTAAAATAAAAATAAAATCAGAACAATGCTGACAATATACCTAGTGTTCCTGGCTATCATCTACAACACTAATTGTGATGATAGTTACTTACGTAAGTATTATAATGTTCTTTGTATATTAGATTTTAAAAAGATTAAATTAAAATTTTCTTGGTCTTTCTATTTGAAACGCACATTAAGAAATTTATTTATTGGTATTTGTGGTAATGGAATAAAATCTGCACCCGTTTATCGTAGATTATCCTAATATAAAATAAGTAACTAGGCATAAGTAATTATAATTAAGTTATGGAATACTAAATTTTTTCGGAGAAATTAATAATCGTATAGTATGTAAGGTATCCAAAATAAAATTTTATTCAGTTTTAAAATTTAAATTATGAATTAAATTTACTTTTAAAACTATAGTTTATTTTGTATTGTAAATTTGCTGAGTTTAAACTCCCATTCCAACTTAACAATAATATAATTCACTGGCTTTAATGACCATTTCCTGTACGCAGCATTTTTGGACGAACTATTAAAACTAGTATTAGTTTAAATTAATTAATTATTAAATTAATTTAAATCTAACATTGTTTTTGAATAATTTACCATGTATTTATACAAGTTAGCTAGCAATTTTTATTGGGTGTCAATTCCAAAATTGCTAACAAGGACATCGATACTGTTTTTTGAAGTCGGTTTTAGATTTTTGTTAAAAATATTTTATATTTTGCTTTTTTGTGATAGTAAGAAATAAACAGCCGCGGTGGCGTAGTTGTATAGCGCATGTAATACGACTATCGCGCTGAGGTGTCGGGTACGAAGCTCGGGTCGGGTAAAATGGTCTTGAGTTCCTCTAGTCAATATCAGCTTAGAGTCTAGAATTTATGCGCGATATGGCAACAATCTCGCCCCCTGTTACATGGGATTTAACATAGCTGGCGAAATGTGGGTCTGTTACACCCAAACCTTCCCCTGAAAAGGTAAAAAGGCGTGATACTGACCACAAAAAATCTTATGAAAACAAAATTAGCAATTTCGTTTATTTGGACTTCATACTTACTCCAGTTATTTTGATTTAAAAACCAAACCACTGAACTGATTTTGATACTCTATAGGACCAATTTGGAATACATGTAATAATAAATAATAGACCATATTTTAAGACCATACGGTCTTTCAATTTTCTAAGGACCGTACATAAAAAAATATGTAAACAAAATTTATTGAGACTGGATTGTAATAGTAAATAGCGTAGATTAATAATGATTTTCATTAATGTGCATTCCCATTATATTTACCCACTACATTATTTTTAAATGTGTCCAAAAGCTGAGTAGTTTATGAAATAGCAGGAAGAGTTTTCGATTATTCACATGTATGTTATATGTAAAGGAAATAGCAACCTATTGTTGGTAGGCTACAAATAGTGCAATACTTACATTTCCTATGTAAATTACTAAAAAATGTGCTAATTGAAACTATCGAAAACATATCCACATTCTTTACGATAATTTAAGTCTTTTCTTTATTAATAGTATAATAGAAAGCTTAGATCTACTCATATACTTACCTTACTAATTCAGTGTCGTAGAATATTAAAGAAGTTTTAATTTATATTTTGTGACTTCGTAACCCTATCCACATATTTGGCAGACAAATCACGTCCCATGGTCGTTCTTCAAACCGTAAATATTTTAGTCTCAAGACGAAAACAAACAACAGATGTAAACAATTTTTAAAACATATTCACAAAGTCACTCAATGAGTCCGAAGAACAAATTTACAAACACATTAGGTATATCAATAAATTTCGAAATGTATTTTCATTAGTTCAATAAAACATTCTCAACGATTGGTTTAGATCAGTGTCGCTCGAATAAGTACCTTTTTTTCTAACCATAACTTAACCACTATGCAAATGAAAGCATGACTATGTATTTTACTGCAAATTTAGATTTAAGGATAATTTTATAGTATAGCATAAGTAAGTAGTACCATAAGAAAATCAACACTACTGTGTTAGGGCTACCCTGTAAAAGTAGTTGTTAAGTGGCAAATAAAATAAAGAAAAATAAATAAATAAATTATTTAGAATTTTAGTTCTTCCACCTCAGACCTCGCACTTCAATGTAGAGTCAGCATAACAAACTTTTTACGCGTATTAGAAACATTATTTGCTTAATCTTACAACCTGACAAACAGGTTAATTGATAAATTAACTAAGAATCGAACATAGCCCTTCCTCAGCCACAGCTCAGCCCCCACTACAATACAACCACTGAGCTAAGGTAACAATATTTAGTTTTTTAATAATAACTACTATGGTGAAATTCAAAATCGTGAGTGTATAGTCTTGTTAAAACTGACTTCAAAACATTTCTTAATCCACTACTCGTGACAATTTCCTGCGCCCTTCAATAAGCATCTCAAGAGACACCTTTAATGTTGCAACCATTTCCTGTTATTGTATTCCAATAATATTCTCATCAATTAGTTTAAATAAGAACATGAAAACGCAAACAAAGACAGTATTTTTAAATAATACGTAGATAATAGAAACGATGAGTCCAATATAGGTTAATCTACGTAACATATAAAGCCTCTGACCTGACATTGACCATGTCTATAATACTAAAGACTAATAATCATGGACAGATTTTTCGACCATCATATCGAATTAGTAGCATTTCCTCGCGTGAAAATTACCGGGGATAAAAGTACCTACTGCTATATATTTTCCCGGGATTATAGTAGCCTGTGTCCTTCCCAGGGCCTCAAACAATCTCCACACTAAATTTAATCGAAATGTATTTGATACTTTTTGAATTGATCGTGTTCAGATAGATGATGCGGCAAGATACTTTGTTTTAAGGATAAGATTAAGTTAAACTTACCATTATCTTTTTGTACAAATAAAATTTAAATATAAAAGGTGAACTAGCAGAGACTGGTAGCTTTAAAAAAACAATGGAATATTCATGACGTGTTGATAGTCAGTACGAAGTACATATCCGTAATACAAGAATAGGTACTTAATTCTTGCCCTATATTCATACCTACAAATTAAATTATAGTTGTACACGTGTAGTACGAAGTACATTTCCGTAATACAAAAATAGGTACTTAATTCTTGCCCAATATTCATACCTACAAATTAAATTATAGTTGTACACGTGTAGTATTTGGTCAATCTCAAAAAAAAAAAACTGCTTAGTAATTTATTGTTAATCTTTTGTCCTCAGCTCCGTACATCCAACCATGTGAATACCACAGTGATAATTTCGTCAATTGCGTTAAGACACAAATGAAGAAGAGTCTATCAGAATTCACGAAGGGCATTCCTGAGTTGGGCGTGCCATCCATAGACCCCGTGAAACTGGACGATATAAAAATCGATGGGAATGGCCTCAAGTTATCTTTCACCGGGGCGGAGATGCATGGACTCCGTGGTAGTGAATTAACTGATTTTAAGTAAGTGTTATTTAATTGAAAAAGAAATAAGTCAATATAATATTAAAGTTATCAAGTAAGGCGTATAAGTAATGTACAAAATTGACAGAACAACATGTTACACATAATTTTGTAGGTAAATATGTACGTTTCTTTTATTGTTTGAAGCAAAGGAGCTACGTGCTCGGATGATTGTACCTAAACGGACATAACCACCCGTGCACTGCGACAATGGCAGGGACAGCCAATACCTGCGTAATCGACTAGTCAATAAGCTTACACAATTGCGAGGAAAATACATTGTGTGCTAATAATCGCACTCATCTTTTATATGACTACGTCAATTACAATATAGAAGCTCACAAACAACCGCGATTAAATTAATAATTGCCGGTGCCTGGTGACCGCCCTATTTGTCTCATGCAATGCATACTGGTTGTTAGAGACTAGTTGCAAATTATAAACACATTGTTCTGTGGCAGAAACAGTTAGGTACCTACAAGGTTTACAAATATGATTCAGCCCTTCAAAGCCTTTCCTCTTCCTATACTTGTAAATTTTTATGCTTGCGTAATTTAGTTCATGTCGCGTTGCACATTTCAACTTAGCTAATCTCAGCGATAAGTAAAATAGAATTTATTAAAAACTTTCCCGAACAAATGTAGGAAGTAAGGAAAAATCTTATTTGATCATATTTTCTAAAATTCTCAAAAAACTTAGTAATAATAAAACAAGCAGGTAACGTCTCTTGATATAGAAGCTACAATGCCATATCTACTCCGAAAAGGCTTAATGATATTCATTATTTATACAACCACAGTTTTTTGATTGAAGATTATAAAAATAAAAAAATGTTCTCTAAAAATCATCTCCCATAATGGTGTATGAATTGTTTCCAGACTAAACCTCGGAAACGGGCCCGAAACATTCTCATTGACATTCAAAAGTAATATGAGTTTGACGGCTAAATATGAGATCGACGGCCGCATCCTCATTCTTCCTATCCAAGGAAAAGGAGATGCTGTCATCTTAACACGTAAGTTAAAGCCTACGCACCTGGCGTATTTTACACTCGCTGACGATGCGCGTTTTCGATACATGCGCTCTGAGTTTTAGTTGGCGCGTTGGAAGCGCATCGTCAGCTTAATTTAAAAACGTGTTATGCATAGACTAGAGTTTATGTAGTATGTTCGTATACATCGAATACCGTGTAACGGTATAATAAGGTTTTTAATTTTAAAAAATTGATTGGGTGAGAGAGACCAGCTGCCACCCGACTTGGTTGTGTCGGCACGCTGATAACCAACAAATGATCGCTACCTACGAAATTGTTAAAATCAAGGAACCTTTTTTGTCCACACGGTTCTTTTTTGTGTATATAAGTATGTTATAGTATATTCTTTTTTTGTCTATAAGGACAAAAATTTACTTTTATGTTTCCACTTACCAGACGACAGATTTCCTATAGCTTTTGTCAAATTTATATGTGTTTTTTTCATTCTCCAAACTTATACAGGTCTGTAAATACATCTAAAGCATATAAAAATACCTATCACGTTCTTTTTACATAACGGGCGCATAGCCAATAAGAAACTAGATCACGAGTTCAAACTCTGAACCGATTACCGCAACTTGGCAGTACTATTCGCCATTGGTATCTTTTGTTTAACGTCCTAAGCATTGTGGGGGCATAATAAATAAATTCAATTTGCTACTGATTTTATTGCCAATTTGTCAGATACCACATAAAGCAAACCTGCTGATGCATGTTGTTAATATATTATAAGGTATAATTCAATTTTGAAATAACAACCGCGCATTTTAATAAAAACGAATAATCTATAAAACTGGTACACATAAAAGTCACAGTACAAGTTATTAAAACCGGTTTTTATAAAACCACATAAAATATTTCTGCCGTGTTAATAAAAGAAATGTACGTGCAAATTAGACAAAAATAAAAGAGACTAAATACTTAACCTTTTTTACAGAAAACGTAGAGGTAAGCCTTGACTGCAAGCTGTCTCACGTGAACGACGCCTTAGGCGAACATTTGAAATTAAATTCACCCAACTATAAATACAATATTGAAAAAACTACTTTTGATTTGAAGAACTTGTTCAACGGAAACAAACAATTAGGTGAGGTCACTTTAATGTTTAATTATAATCTAAAGATTTTACCTGATAGGTATTTGCAATTCGAAAAATAAATCGACTTGTATATCTCGAGTAATAATTGGATAGGTATTGAGCTAGCCTTGTAAGATACCTCGGTATTATGAAACTCATAGGTGCATACTTAATATAGTTTTTAGGTATTTTGTTTACTTTGCGTTGGCCTGGTAAGAACCAGGAAGTATTCAGTCAGTATTCGCATAATTACGTGCTTATCTTATTATGAGTCATAATATGCAATTATGATACGAGTGTATTTTACTTAATAATATACAGATTATATATTATAGATCTTCAATGTATCTAAAATAAATCTGATAAGATTATAAAACGCTATCACTGGTCCAGCGTAACTTGAGAAAATACTTATAAAAAAACATATAAAAATGTTACATAGATTTGTTGTATCAGCTAAAACTGGTAAATATCCCGTTGTTTTCTAAATAATAATTTTCTTTCAGCGGATACTACCCTTCAGTTCGCAAATGAGAATTGGCAGCAGCTCATGGACGAGCTGGCTCCTCCAGTCATCAAGCAAATCGTAAAAACCACCATCAAGACAATCAATAAATTCTTCGCCAACGTCACGATTCAGAGAATAATTAAAGGGTACAGCAGAAAATCATAAAATAGTTTTAACTTAAATTATTTTTACTAATTCTTTAATGATATCTGAAACAAACATAATGTTTTAAGAACCCTCAAATTCGGTAAAAGATTGGTTGACATCGAGGTTAAAATTGATTTTGGTCTGAATATTATCTATTATTATTATTTTCCCATATACTTAAGTGGTTATTGTAAATATTTATTGAGACAATCATTTTAGGTCATATCAAATCTCGACACAGCCAAAGTTAAGGTGTATCGTTTTGCAGATATATTTAATGTGAACTATTTTTAAGGATACAAATAAATTTATTCATAAAATAAATTACTTTTCATTACAACTGCTACTTGTGAAAACTAGTTACGCAGTCTCTACAATATATAATTATATTTTAAATATAAATGATTAAGTTTATAACATGGTTGCAGAAATGATAACAAAAACATAATTATATCATAAATTTATTTTTGATACAATTTCTAAAAATCTTCCTACTAACAGTGATGATTAAATTAACTAAATTTACCAATAACATGTCGCGGAAAATGTCAAATATACAGTGTATAACGCAATGTATTTAGGCTCTTCCATTAACAGAGCTGCTTCCACTGGAACTGCCACTGGTCATACTGGACGAACTAATTCGACTCGTAGTTGACTCACAACCGAACTCATCGAGTGACATGGCGTCAGATCTTACGCTTCTAGATGCAAATCGCCTGCGAATTTTATCGCGATTATGCCACGCTATGCCAGCAAGAACGAAGCCTAAGACTACCGCCCCTCCTGCCATGCCAAATATGTCCGCTCTAAACGTTGCTGAGTAATCTAAAAATATAGTAATATTGTTAGTTTATTTATAAAACCAAGTGATGAAGAGAATTATCGCTCGGCTTATGCCAAGCATCACGACAGCTTATAAACAAAAACACGACACTACTCAACATTAGTCAACCAATCACAAAAATCAAAATTAAACGATTTAAGAGTCGCGTTATTTTGACACTTCAAGGAAACTGTACTTCGAATAACGATTTACAAAACTCCGCTCCTGCTGTTCAGCAATATAGTTTTCATTTTTAAAAAGACCTAATATTGATATATCTGTTCATATTATTCGTATATCTGTGCATATTTCCACCCATAATTGTGCGCCGTCAATGTATCGAACGAATGCTCAAGGTCATTGGCTCGTGGGAGGGCCTTAACTCCTTTTAGTGTTTACCGTTTGTAATATATACCAAAACTATAAACGAATAGAATATTTTATACATACCATGCCGAATATTAAGAATGATAGTGTCTCTAGACTCGAGTGTCTCATCATGCAAGAGAGCCGCGCAGGTCCATTCGCCGACATCATCTGGCATTACAGGATCTATCGTCAATGAGCACTCACCGTAGTCTAAGTCTCTACCAGGTGTGAAATAGAAGCGACTAAGTATGGCACTGGAACAAACAAAAGAAACATTTAAGGATGTATATTTTTTTATTATAAATATAGTGTAATTTTGCCACTGCGTTAATAAATAAAACCTAAATAAATAAACATATCTTCTTGAAAACAAAACATTATCATAAATTATTTTATCCTTAAAGGTAAAATAAGTAAGTTTCTAACAAAATTAATATTAATAAAACCTAATTTTAATTTACATGCCCTAAGGCCATTACTATTACAGGAAGAAAAATTATCGGTGCGGGAAAATCATACTTTCAGACATAAATATACTTAGATATAAAAATGACCCTGTATAGATGGTAAACATCGCAATCGCCCATAGACATTTTTTTTAATTTGATTTTCCCTTTATTATTGGGAAGGCAAAGGGTTCTAGCCCACACAGCCTCGTCATTAATAGTGCTTTCAATGATATTCAGTACGATAAGGCCTAAGCCAAGTCTTCATATCATTTCCTTGTTAATGTTATTTAAATAAGGCCAAAGCCAAGTCTTCATATTATTTCCTTGTTTAATTATTATATAAATAAGGCCAAAGCCCAGTCATAAGTTTATTCTTTTCATTTTTCCTTATATATCAATTACTGTATTGCTGATATATTCATAAATTGCTTGGTACGTCTCTGTTCGTTTTAGTATTTCTACTATAGAGCACGGGACCAGCTCAGATTTGCAGTAGATGTTAATGCAGGGCACTCAAACATTATGTGATTAATTGTTTGATCAACATTCTGATCGCAATTTGTGCATATGGGGGACGAAACAATACGCATTCGATTAAGATGTCGCCCATAGACAGTAACAGCAATAGCCAGAAGTTTCAAGTAGAGAGCACAGCGTCGCACTAGACTATAGTCATTATGTTAAGGCTTTAAATATTTTGTCTTATAATGCCCAGAATTGGAACACGACAGTGCTCGCATAATATTGCTTAAAACAAATAGACATAAAACTCGCATACAAAATACCTATCCAGTACAATATTCAAATTGAAATTAAGAAATATTTTACAAAACTTACTTCTCTTTTGTAACCGTCGAGTCCAAGCTGATACCAACAAATTTAGGTGTTAGAAATCTGCAGTAATCTAAGGGTCGGTTTCCATTTGAACTATGACAATACAGCGTTGTATTTGCACCTATCGTCGCATTCACTTCTTTCGTATTGGCAGCTAAAGGGCCGGTCACACGCACGTTGACTAGATCTGTTACTTCCAATCCTAACTGATCTCTTGGACCCATGTGGCAAGTCCAAACACCATCGTCATCGTTTGTGGCCTTATAAAAAGTTATGCCACAATCTCCAGTTTGAAGACTTTCGCCTGAATACCTATAAGAATATGCAATATATATGTAAAGTGTGCTACAAAGCAGCCAATGCTATGTCTCACAGCAAATAAACGAGAATTGACAACTTTGCTCTTATATTACGCAAACTACGATAAGCATTGCCAGTGATCTAAAAAACCCACTTTTAGAAAGATGAAACAGAAGGGTAAGATAATTCCAATGCCTTAAAATCTCATCCACGACTTAAAGTGAACATGGCACTTGTAAATCCTTCCACTACCTGTGGATTTCCAATATCGTTGTCACTGTTTATTATAGGTGACCTGTTCATTTACCGATCTTACTTGAATAACACACGCCACGCCTTTATCTCCGCAAAGATAGGCAGATTTGCAACTAGGGCACCCAGTTTTCGTCAAGTGTGTTCTGTCCCATGATGTAATAGTAAACTTGGAGGAGAACAAGGAGAACTTATTGCAATAGTAGACACAAATTTTGTACTCCAGGCTGACCTGACCACGAAAACTTAAACCACTACCCAACCCGGGTTTCAAACCCGTTGCCTCCCAGCGATAATCGCACCGTGTACGCAAATATATCTTCGCCACTAAGCTAATTAAATAGACCACAAATATGTTACGTATTACAACTTACCAAAACGCTTGCTCTTGACCATCGACACGCGGCATCGGAGTGTATTGAGACCCATTCGGATGTTTAAACCAACAGTATGTTAATGAGACATCTGCTCTGCACATCACCGTGAAACTAGTATCCCTTTGCACAAACACTGTGCTCGTTTTAGTTTCCTCTGTTTTGAAATCTCTTCTAATTTTACTATCTAAAAACAGATACACCCATCAGCATTTATTCCCAAAAGGGTAGGCAGTTTGTTTACTAAACCTTGTTAGATTCCATTTAGTATCATGTTTATAATGTCTGTTTTTAAAGTCGACGTAGAAACTAATGTATTTCCTGATGTTTAAAGACCACTACCGCCTTTCCGCCGACCCCAACAAATCATAAGCATACTATCCCATCATATATCATACTATCTTTACATTTTAGAATGCAATGGAATGTCGATGGGTAAATAGTTTTATTGAATCTGGCAATGTTTTTATCTTCCACGTATCCATATTATATAATAAACTTACTTAAATTGAAACGTAAGACTTTGATTAAGGCCTGGAAAGGAGTGCTCTGTCTGATTTGTGTGCCAACCCACTCCTGAACGCCCACTGTGCATCGCCAAGTACCGAACACATGCTCAGTTGGAGCTTCGATGGTCATACCGCAATGTCTTTTCAGGAAGCCGTCACCGTAGTAACTGTGGCAAAAAATATTTATCCTTATAAAACGAACTTAGTTTGAAGCAAAACATGTGCCAAGTTGCCAGCACACCCGTTATTAGCTTCTAAATCTTTCCTTAATAGTTTAATAATATTTATTCAAACGTTGAAATATTTACAAATAATAATACATAATTTTGATTGTTTTTTCAGATCCAAACTACTTTATTTTGTGAGACGAACTCTATCAGATTCATTTGCACGAGTTGTATTCAAAACAGCACATTAATGGCTGAAATAAACATAATTCCCAAATAAAAAGCAATATCTACAAAAATATCTTTAGCCGTTACCAGACATAATTTGCGGGCGATAAGCCTGCGATAATTCATCAATACGAAATTATCTAGTCAGATCGGTATCCAGTTTGACAATGAACTTAACAATTTTTATCCTTGCTTGAAAATATTGAGAAACCAAATTCCGAATACAACTGCAAAGTACCTCTTGATGTACCTTCGCAAAATTAAAACCGTAGTTTTGGATGACGGATCGCACATATTGTTACTACGAAATGATGGCGGATTCGATCGGTTCATCCCAATATTTCAGACATGGAAGCTTTGTTTATTTGTGTTAAATGATATTAGATTAAGGTTTAGTTGGAACATTTTCGCTGTCAATCTGGAGATAGCCGAAATTGGCCGTAATTATGTAGTCCTATAGTTAAAAAGCGGCGATAGCCTAATTGGGCATAGAACGGACTGCCGAAACAAATGTCCGCAGTTTCAAAACCCAAGGGCACACACCTCTGACTTTTCTAAGATGATGTGTGCATTCTTAATGAATTATAACTTGCTTTAACGGTGAAGGAAAACATCGTTAGGCAACTTGCGTACCTGAGAAGGTCCCTGTAGGAAGTTTGAGGGTTTGTGAAGTCTACCAATCTGCACTAGACCAGCGTGGTGGACTAAGGCCTAATCCCTCTCAGTAGTACAGAAGACCCGTACCCAGCAGTGCGACAGTATATAAACCAGGGCGGATATGGTATATTATACAGAGTCATTTTGACATTGCGATACTAAATGAAATCACATACTCGTCTTCACCTTTGCTGACATTGTGCCAAAAATTATCCATTAATAACTAATATTTTCACGAAATTCCTGGTTTTAGTTATCTGATTCTTTGATAATTTTGTAGTTCAATACGAAGATGGTGTGTGCGTGGGAGTATTTCTGACTGAAAATATGATGTTGGTGCTGCAACGAATTCTCTTAGACTAGTAGTAGGGGCCTTTGGACGCGTAAAATTAAAATTACTTTTTATTAATATTTATTTTGTTAGAAACTTACACTATTTTATTTTACATCTACGGCTCAAATAACTTATTGTAAAGTGTTATTTCCAAGTAGATAAGTATGTCATTTAGTAACGCGATGTCAAAATGACCCTGTATATATATAGTTAAATGTTCTTTACCGACTTACCTGTGTACTCCATCACCCAGCCCATCGACTATGTTGTATCCTATAGTGTCTGATGTTTTTTGAAAGCGACAGAAAGTTATATTTTTCTTCGTATGCAATATGTTACAGTACAGATGCACCTTGTTTGTCTCTGTGTCGTGAATGTAACCTGTGTTGAGGCGCTCGGCTACGGACAAAAAAATACATTTTAATATATTATCCCTTCGCATTCAATCAAAATAGGTTCTTATTCATTGATCAGTGCATAAAGAAACCACGATAAAACAATCATTTATTGTAATTAAGATTATTGCTTTTAATTGTGTTAGAAACATGAATTCTCATGAAGCTCAGAAATTATACAAACTTCAAACATTTTAACGGTTTTATTAGTTAATATTTCCTCTTTTTAACCATACATACAAAGATCTTTTCATTGTAAAATTGCATACCTTCCACTGTTATTCTTCTTTCCACATGCAGCTCTGATACCTGACCCGGTATACCTAGGAGTACGTTCCAGTTCCCTTGAATAGCTCTTGTGGCACGGTCCAGGGTCACGCTGCAGTGGCCAGGCACCAACGAACTCTCCGAGAAAGGTTGGGAGACCAAACAATACGCGTTGTTTAGGCTAGTCAGCTCCACTTGCGTGTGTGATTCACCGTCTCGAATGGATATCGGTGACCCAGTATATTCCGGTACACCTGCTAAAATATTAAATTCATGTTACAATTTTGCATGTTACTATCGAACTCTTCAATGTAAATGAATGAATGAATCCCCCTAGCCGACTTTCGGCCACGGCGGTCAATCTCAACGGAGATCAGCCAGGTCCGCGGGAGATATTCTAGTGCACTAGTGTGTGCGCAGCACACAGGTGAACTTTGTTCCTTCACTCTCACAGCCGGCCGAGACAGCATATCCGACATGACTAGAGAGAGGCGCAGGACCAACGGCCTTACTTACTTTCTGAGGCACGGGGGTGTCACAATTCCAATTTTTAAGATGGATAAACCCAGATACTATTATTGTGGCACCACCCGGGATTCGAACCCAGGACCTCAGCGCTGTAGTCGTACTCGTACGGTGTACAATTACAACTACGTCACCGACGCAGTCAAAGTCACTGGAAATAGCTTTATTCTATTTAAAATAGGACGTAATATAAATAAACTAGTACTTTGCAAATTAACTTTGCGAGCTGGTTACGCAAGCTATGTTGATGTGATACCTCATGAAAAGCAACCCTTACCAAAACGTATTTAAAGAATGAACTCAATATGACACGCGAACAACGCGCGCGCTAACAGGCGCCAACAAGCCCGCAAACAGTTGCAGTAACAGTTTTATACACGACGCACGCGCATCCACCATATTTGGATGCACCTCAAGATAAATTATAATGAAACTATGTATTTGGCCAATCTTTGATTATTTTAATAATCTGTGTATTTATTTAGATTACTTCAGATTAAAAAAAAAACTTATCACAATGACTCGACTTGGGATTTATTTTAATTCTCGAACATTTTTCTACATCTGTAAGACTGATTTGAAAAGTTATTCGAACTCAGATAACTCATATAATAGTGTGTTTAATCGATTCCGACTTCTTAAACTAAAAAATCGCAGTAGTCAATCATAACCACCTTTCTATGGCATCTTATTTTTAATAAAGGACATGTCCGCTTTTTCTATGGGCGCTGGTTCTTTATTTCTATTAAATTCCAACCAACCTCAAACTTATTGCATAATAAAGTGGCAAATATGTGGAACTTGGAAACATTAAAAGAATAATTTTAGACCCCTCCATTTATATGAATAATAACGTAGAATTGTCTAAGCAGAGTAATTCAATAAATAATTTTATTGATTCGTTAAAAGGGGCGGAATGGATAATTACCTAGATTTTTTTTTTTTACATAAATAGCTGTCATTTATTATCATTCGCGTATACAAAGGGAAATAAAAAAATGTCATTTGCGGATATTCTTAGGAACAATAACCTCTTTTTTTCTTTTCTGATGGTGCGTCTCAATTTAATATGTATATTTTGAAACTTTCAATTTAATAGTAATTTTTAAGTAAAATAAAATTACAAAAATATCAAAAACATAGGTCTTAAAATTTAGTAATTATTTATTATTTACAAAACGATAATACACCTTGTACGTGTACCTCCGACCATCCCGTGATAGTATCGTTTCCTTTGGTCGCCGTCAATCGCCATCTACCCTCGTCCGTTTTCTGCACATTCTTCACTCTTACGCCACAGCCATCGCTCCAACTCTCGTATCTTGAAATGCAGATTGGTACTTTTAAAGAACTTCATTATATATAATTTTACTAATCTTTCTTCTTATGTTATTAATATATTAATGTGAAAGTTTATGAAATTTTTTCATGTTTGTATATTTGTAAGAGATAAATGCAGAAACAACTGAACGGATTTGCATAAATTTTGGCACACGGGTTGACATCGTCTTCCCATTTCCTGGATTAACACGTCGTAAGATACTTTTTATCCTGGTATTTTGCACCCATCATAAATAATGAAATGTTTCATTCGATTTTTTATATTAATGGCGCTGAAGTAGTAGTTTAGGAACTTATTGTGAGAATGGCTTCTCACGAGAAACACCTAGTCTATATACTATTATATAAAGCTGAAGAGTTTGTTTGTTTGTTTGTTTGAACGCGCTAATCTCAGGAACTACCGGTCCAAACTGAAAAATTCTTTTTGCGTTGGATAGCCTTTTGTGCGTGGAGTGCTATAGGCTATATATCATCACGCTATACCCAATAGGAGCAGAGCAGTGATGGCTAATCTCAGGAACTACCGGTTCGAACTAAAAAAATCATTTTGTATTGGATAGCCCTTTGTTCGAGAAGTGCTATAGGCTATATATCATCACGCTATGATCAATAGGAGCGGAGCAGTAATCGCTAATCTCAGGAACTACCGGTTCGAACTGAAAAAATATTTTTGTGTTGGATAGCCCTTTGTTCCTGGAGTGCTATAGGTTATATATCGTCACGCTATGACCAATAGGAGCGGGGCAGTAATGAAACATGATGCAAAAACGGGGACAATTTATTAGTTTTGAGAGCTTCTGTTGCGTGCGCTGCGTAAACGGTTAAAGTTATGCAACAATAATGTATGACGGGATTGTTCCTCTTAAAAAGTTCTACAAAAATATATCATAAAACAAAAGTCCCCCGCTGCATCGGTCTGCCCGAACGTGTTAAACTCAAAAACTACCCAACGTATTAGGATAAAATTTGGTATGGAGACAGTTTGAGACCCTGGGAAGAACATAGGCTCCCGGGAAAATATATAGCGTGACTTTTATAACGGAAAACTTTAGCCCGAAAAACTTTATAACGCGGGCGGAGCCGCGGGCAAAAGCTAGTTATAAATATAGAATGACAATACATGGGATCGTACACGAGAATAGTAAAAAAATATATATTATATTCGATATCCCTCATTTAACACATCGAACACTATTTACAAAATCGTTTGCCCGTTGCAAGAAAAAATCATTTTAAGATTCATTTTTGACTAAGAATTGGGTGAATTTTCTATTAAAAATCGAATCTGAATACTAAAGAACATTAAATTAAATATCTATCGTACATTGAGACTTGAGTAATACTATGGGAGTTAGAAAGAAAAACCCACACAGAAACCAATCTCGAAAAATATATACATTGGCCGGGCTAGAGCATCCACGGATGTACTGCGACTAACCTGTTATTCGGCGGTTCCAAGATGTTAAAAGTAAGTCCTGTAGGTGTTGTCAACACACATGACCGTTGGTTGACCAGAGTGTCGTCTAACTGTAACTTCAACAGTGCCTCATGACCAACAACTACGTTTAACTGGTGAGGCCATCCCAGACCGCGTTGCATTAAGAGAAGGTTTGCCAATTTCACGTCATATGTCGCCATTTGACCAACCCCTTTCCCCACGCAAATAGCTGCAAACAAAATTTTCAGTTTTAAAATAGAATATAAGATTTGATATTCAAATATTACAACATGGTGAAATTATCAAATATAAGTGTTAATAAATACCAAACTACTCCAGACTGCCTACTTAGCCACAACGTATTTATTATATAGTAATTAGTATAGAGCGAAGTGCACAGAGTGCAGTGCATGAAACATACCCCGGGGCCGTCCCGTATGCGCCGAAGATGATCGCGGATTTTGCTTGGTATGCTGGTTTAGAGTATACAGCGGTTAGGGACTCGGTCCCATGCTCGGATGAAACAATAGGGTAAACAATGGGCCATAAGACCAGTGAAACTAACATAACTGTTGTCTGTAAGAGATTGCCTTGTGCGATAGGACCGCCATTTGTACTTTTTTTCTCTTTTCTTCTTACATTATTTTTATCCATGGTGTACAATAAAGTGTAAATAAATAAATAAATAAATAACGGTTCAACTGATCCCCAGTGGTGGTAGCAATACCGCAACTTTTCCCCTCGAAAAAGGGGTCTAGAGCGAAGTATGTAGTACCTTAATTTTAAAAAATCAGGGGTGTATTACTGTTTGTCGCCAGGCTCTTACCATCAGGCGTCCAACTTCGTCATATATTAAATTTTAGTTGTTTAAAAAACCGTTACAATTTTCATAATAAATTAACTAAATAAGGAAATAACAAACCCAATCACCGACATAAATTTAAACGTTCATTTGTGTTTGACATCTACCTACCCATGCTGTAATTAAAAGGTAAAAATTACATATATATTATACCTTTTTTTATATAATTGTTGTAAGTACTTACCGATAAGAACACATAATAGGATGTGCTTTTTACACATTATTCTATCGATTGAAGATCACGCTTAAAGGCAAGCAGAGCGACTATATACCAGTTATTCTATGATCCTTAGATCTTTTTACCATAAGATCTATCGTAGCTTCCGTTCTAAACACTGAAAACACTATTGTACTATCAGAACCAACATAACTGTTGATAAATATTAACTGATTGCCAAATATGCACAGCTGTATCAAGCCCGATAGCTTGTCACCGGATAGGTATACTGCAAATAGTCGACTATAATTCACCTTTTTTTAACCTTTCTTTTGCACCTAGAACGATTAACTACCGTGCATTGATTTAATTGATTAATTCAATAAATGATTGAGTATGTACTTAAGATAATTTAATTGCTTGATAACTTGATAGAGTATCTACAGGATGTTTGTTATAAAACAAATTTATTTCTCTATTAGTTTGTGTTCACGGCTCTGCTTGCCTAAAAAAGGTTTTCTGAGATATCTCACTGATTCCTTCTTCGTAATAAAAAGTAGCCTCTATAAAAGGCCTAATTCTGAATTAACTAGTTAATTTATTAATTCTGTATTAGGTTTTCCTTATACCAAATCGAACAATAACCGAAACATAGTCTCAAACTTTCGCATTCTAAGTTAGGTAGATAGTAAAATTTGTTGGAAAAACACGGGTGACGGCAATTTTTGTCATAATGTGAATATATATCATTACTCTCTACCATTTGCATGTCAAACACCACAGATACTATGCAATATCTAACAAGGGCCTTATGCTCGTAAATATCCTATCCAGTGAAAATCCGTAACACAATCATTTCACCTTCGTAAAATTAGCGTGGAATGGTATTCTCTGCGCTAATTTAAAATGTCATAAACGCGATGTGATGTGTTTAACGTACTTTTATTAACTGCCCAAATAATATGTGGCATAGACAATTAGTGGCCAGCTCGCATATGCCCCTAATATTTTTGGGAAATATAACTAGGATACGCAAGTAATAAGTAATTAAACCATTAAGTGTTAAGCATGTTTAAAACACCCTGTACCTATATTATATTAGCAACATTGTAACTATCATAACGATAAACAAAAATTTGCCATGAAGCCGCATTTCCATTACGTAAATATTAAAATGTAACTAGCTAGTCACGTAGTTTTGAATTTATACAAAATTGTGAGAATGTAATTTTGAAGGCAAAATTATCGCAAAGTTGCAGCCAAGATGCATCCGCGCAGCAAATTTGAATACGCCCTTACACTGAATAAAAAATACTTGCACAATAAGGAGACAGCTTTATAAGTAAGATTAAGGTACATCCAATTACTTGTCGCTACTATGGCTTCTGTTTCCCAATTTTAAACTATTTTCGCTGGCCTAAAGCGGTACCAGTAAATAACAAAAACAAAATTTCGGTGTAGTGTAGTAAATAAAAAACAAAACAACTTCATATGAGACTATATGACATAATGCGCGATTGATATGAGAGTACATTAAACAGAATGCGCAAACTTTTCTTACAAGTACCAACTGCGAAAAAACACTTTACGTTTTAGACCATACAAACAAGTTTATTGAATGAATCTCAATAAATTCATTATGCTTAACATTAGCACCTAAGAATTGGAATCAAAATTGACTATCAATTTGTGTGTAACTTTCTCTTTAACTGTGAGATACGGTATCACATCATCAGCTTCCTTCATTTGTGACGTCGGCATCTGGAACAAAAAGGAAAATATACGGTATTATTATTCGGTATTTTTAAAGCATTTAGAAAATGAGCAGTATGAGCCTAATTATAATATTTTAACCACCAAAGTCGAACCACAAAGTGTCAATATCGTTTCTAAGTGATCACAGCAGCTCGAGGCAATACAATAAGTTAACATGAAACAACTACGGAACTTCACGATACATTTTGAAATAGTTACCTACAACTTGGTGCAGAGTAACGAAAAGGATTCAAACCACAATAAATTTTCTTTCGATTAGTTGGTTATTTGAATCTATACTATTATATAAAGCTGAAGAGTTTGTTTGTTTGTTTGAACGCGCTAATCTCAGGAACTACCGGCTCAAACTGAAAAATTCTTTTTGTGTTGGATAGCCCTTTGTTCGTGGAGTGCTATAGGCTATATATCATCACGCTATGACCAATAGGAGCGGAACAGTAATGGCTAATCTCAGGAATTACCGGTTGGAAATGAAAAAATCTTTTTGTGTTGGATAGCCCTCTGTTCGTGGAGTGCTATAGGCTATATATCATCACGCTTTAACCAATAGGAGCGGAGCAGTAATGGCTAATCTCAGGTACTATCAGTTCGAACAGAAAAAATATTTTTCGCTGGATAGCCCTTTGTTCCTGAAGTGCTATATGCTATATATCATCACGCTATGACCAATAAGAGCGGAGCAATAATGAAATATGTTGCAAAAATGGGGAAAATTTCTTAGTTTTGAGAGCTTCCGTTGCGTGCGCTACGTAAACGGTTAAAGTTATGACACAATAATGTATGACGGGATTGTTCCTCTTAAAAAGTTCTACAAAAATATATTATAAAACAAAGTCCCCCGCTGCATCTGTCTGCCTGAACGTGTTAAACTCAAAAACTACCTAACGTATTTAGATGAAATTTGGTATGGAGACAGTTTGAGACCCTGGGAAGAACATAAGCTGCCGGGAAAATATATAGCGTGACTTTTATAACGGAAAACTTTAGCCCGAAAAACTTTATAACGCGAATGGAGCCGCGGGCAAAAGCTAGTTCAAATATATTGTTTATCTTAGTGTAAATATCGACTTCGCGGCCACTCATACCACAATCCATACCTCAACCACGGTAATTTTTAAACAACTACCGTTACCCATAGAATTATTAATAGCATTAAAATACATAGCTATATACTTTAAAAAAAGAAATTGTGACTTTCCCCGATATTTATACGTACATACATAAACAGACATATCCTTACGATCATTCTAGACCATCACTAGTATCAGCCGGATTTGTACGGACATCTCCACTTATTCAAGGATTAATGTGATAAATCTAGTCTAGATAATCATTAATATTATATAGTTTTTTATCCGACTAATTACGTATGTAACACGTACTTAACGTGTGGTGTGTGCGTGTCACATTTTAACCGACTTCAAAAAAGGAGGAGGTTCTCATTTCGACTGTATGTTTGTTTTTTTTATAAGAGTATTTATGTAAAAATAATTCCCTTTTTTTGACCCAACGTTTATTAGCCTGGTAAAAGCCGACTCATACAAACACACGTACTTTTGGGTGAGCGTTTTTTATGCGCTCGCAACCCTTGAAAATCAAGCGATCATGCTGAGCAGTGTTGCCAGAAGGTTACATTTCTTACATTTTTCGTTACATTTGACCCCCTCGCGTAACATGTAAGAAATTTTTACATTTAAGGCAATTTTCGTAACTTTTAAGAACAACGAGATTTGTAATACAATTTTTTTATTGTAAACAGTTTACGAACGCATTTCAATTCAACGCATCCAAATTGAACGCATCTAAAACTGGCGGGTCTAAAAAGTATTTCACTCCATATCATACTCAGAGATTGCTCGCCATAACAAAATGAAACGTATCTTGGATATATATTAAAACTTGATTTTGCTTAATTGTGCGCGCGCACGTTTCCTACTTCGCAGGTTCCCGCGGTTCGCGGTTTCGTAGCTACAGAAATGCTTGCCTAAATACATGTAAATTAAGGTTATAGCTTAAGGTCCATTTTTCATACATTTTGTTTCACCTTTAATCTGGGTAACTAAACAAGTATTGACAAGTAAAGAATTTAAATTCACGTCTGGTTAGTGATTAGTTCTCGCAGTTGAAAGAAAAACGTAAAAATAATTAATATGCATGGATATTTCGGCCTTTAAAATTTCATACGACGAAATTCTTGGGACGAAAATTGTCTGGACATGTTACAATTATTGCGATATTGATTTGTGTACAGAGAGTACTTTGCGATATTTTACCATACTGAAAATATTAGCGATAGTAGTTACTTAAATTGCGATTCTTAACATCTTTTTTATAATTAACATAAAATAAAACTACTTACATTCAAGTCTTTTGCGTTTGCTTCTTTAAAAGTGTACTCTCTCAGGACATAATCAGTATTAAGCAGATGGAACATTCTGGTTTCCCGAGACCTTACTAACACATCATCAACTCTCAAGAAATATCTCAGAAGCACATACCAATATGATGGCATAACTCGCTGTGAACAAATATTAAATACATCATAGATATTCAGGTTGATTTCTTCATTAATAAAACAAAATCTTACAAGTGAAGCTGTCTTGGTTTTAATTCGTTAATTACGACACACACGTCTATTGTGTTTTTAAATGCGCGACACACACCAGGCGACTCATAAAAACTCTTCAAAGCTCGGGAATATACTCCTAGCGCAACATAAAGAGCAATACAACAATGCAGTAAAACACGTGTGTTGTTTTTTATTAAGCTATAAGCATAAAGTTGTGTTTTCACATGCTAGGTGTATGCCACACAGTCTTGTAGAATGGTGTTTTTTCATCAACCTCTATTTGAAACACCCTGGCCGATAGTGTACATTTGGCTTAATTATTTGGTACCAAATTATCTAATAATTATTATAGTCTGCATAAAAATTTCACATGAATACAAGGATGTATATTATTATTGTATATTATTGTAATTTACTAACACTATGGGTTGAAATAAAAACTATTTAAACGGATTTTATCGCGGTTTTTTATATTATTATTTTCTCCCGACGTTTCGAAGACTTTGCAGCCTTCATGGTCACGGGGGGGACTGAGGTGTTGTTCATCCGTAAAGTCAAAGTTACAATATCTACCTACATTTTTTAAATATACAACTTTTTAAAATTTTATCTGTTGACGGTCCGATCTACGCAGAATGAGCTCACAGTGTCTTGAGGTCTGGCAGCCGGTCTTTTGGGATCCGATCACGTCAGCTATATGAAACACCGACGCTCTACGAAGTCTGCAGTCGCTGAACATTCTGAAGGAGGCTCCAATCATTATTTGCGATTAGACAAGCCACAAATCCTTGCCAAAGAACACCGATTCCTGCCTAGGATGATTCGCGAGGCTATTGAAATTAAAAACACCCAAATTTCAATAGGGAAGATGGTTGGAAGCTTGCACAAGCCTGGGATCCTGTTCTACATTTAATTAAATCGGATCCCAAAAGACCGGCTGCCAGACCTCAAGACACTGTGAGCTCATTCTGCGTAGATCGGACCGTCAACAGATAAAATTTTAAAAAGTTGTATATTTAAAAATGTAGGTAGATATTGTAACTTTGACTTTACGGATGAACAACACCTCAGTCCCCCCCGTGACCATGAAGGCTGCAAAGTCTTCGAAACGTCGGGAGAAAATAATAATATAAAAAACCGCGATAAAATCCGTTTAAATAGTTTTTAGTTTTTATTTCAATGTCTAACATTCGCGTAAACATAAGAAATCATAACACTATGGGTGTATACTATCCTGAAATAAATGTATTGAATTGAATTGAATTGAATTGAATATTAAAATCCATATTCACAATAGATACATGTTTGTGCAATGCTATGATAATAGGTATGTATCTCAGTGCTTTTCGCATCAGAGCCTTCGGAGCACCTGGGTGAAGTGGTACTATGCTTAGCATATAACTTTGCTTCAGTTAACTTTCAGATAAAGCTGTACAAGGCCAAAGTAAACTATGAAATTTTCAAATCTATGCATTAAGGCACAGTGTGTGCTTATAATATTCTTTGTGAATATGTGTGTAGTAGTAGGTTAGAATGTATTACATTTCAATACAATTGCTTGGAACAATCAGATAACTCAATAATAAAATTATCTAGAAAATTTTATTCAATCTTGATACTAATGATATCAATATGAAAAAGTTAATCATATATTTTATATACAGAACTATGAAGTCCAATGCTTAGGTGCATTCCATACAAGATGCATCATGTCACTTATTTACACATAATAGTTATATTAAACCAGTATCAGCATCAAGGGAAGTACTAAGTACTAGGGAGCATAACACAGGCTTTTGTTTGATGCATTTACTTTGATGTAAAAGTTAATAAATTATGATTGACATAAAATAGCATCATTAATTATCATCATTAACTATACTTACAATTTTCACTGACAGTTTTGACACTCCATGATCATGTAGTTCATCTTCAAACAGTGTCAAATCATGATAGAACAATATTTGATCCCTTTGTTTTAATATTTCAAAATCAATCACCTCATGCGTTTCTTCTACAACAATATTATCTGTGAGAGTACCTTTGTAATCAGTGGAAAATGTCCAATCAAATGCTTTTTTTAACTTTTCTGATTCAGGCCTAAAAATATTTAATTAAGTACACATTAAAAAATATTATGTAGTCTATTTGAATGAAATACTTATTATCAAAATCTAAGAACAGAATAAATTTATTTCTCCTCTACTTTATTGCAACAACCCAATAATTAGCATTGTATGGGATCATTATGGCTACTCCATTTGTCTAATCATGATTATTTATGACATCTATGTGAGGTCACAAATTACAAAATAATTGTCTCAATCAATGAAAACCCACAATTCTTGTACTGTATTTGTATCCTCACCATATATGTCTATGTTTAGTCTCTTCACTACCCTAGGTTGAGTATTAAAGAATGCCTTTGGCATTCTGCCCCTACATAATTTGTGGACTACAAGAATAAAATCAAAAAATATTTTAGCAAAAAAATGAATCATCCAAGCCATTGCTTCACATTAATTTTCTGTGAGACAAGCATGCAAATCTGGTCAAGCAAACTAATTCATAATAATAATATAGCCTTTATTTTATTCCCAATATTTTACATAATATTGCAATAATGCTTAGACAAAATTTAAATTATTGTTGTTTTTTTCATTTGTACTATATATATTATATTCCACCACAAAGAAATAGATTTCATGTTTACTGACCTTGCTTCCTGCCAAGCTTCTGCACATGATACCTCAATTATTTCATTTTTTCCTACACACTTGAGTGCATCTAATGGATTGAACTGTATAATGGCACCACTCTTGTGAGCTAGCTTCAATGTGTTTTTAGGGAATACCATATCAGGAAAATGAGGTATTGACAGTTCCTTGCAATATCTATAAAATATATAAAATTAGTATTATATACACTAAAATGGTACTATCAATACTGGCTGAGGCTAGATCTGAATCAGATCAATCAACAATTTTTGTTGATATTTATGTTTCTATGTAACCAGGTGAAGTTATATGAATTTTTATGTTCCAACAACTAACAGTAAATATTAAAAGGTTCTTTAAAACACTGCTTAACTGACTCATCCTAACGGTGCAGTAGTCTTACGTTACAGCAAAGAAAATCATGGGTCAACAGTCAAAGTAAATCAATACATCCAACATTGTTTGCAAAAATACATCTTAAACGAAATACTGTTATAAAAATATACATAAGTAACGAAAATGTTCATAACACAACACTTACATACAAAACTGGCAGAATTGATCATCTTCACGTTCACAAACAACTTTGGTAGAACACACGCTTGGAAGTATACAACTAATATCATACGATACGTGCCATGGCCCAAATTGTATCGATTGCGAATTAGTAGCGTAACGGCCGGAATCTATACGATTATTCTGAAAAGAACAAAGTTTTTGTCATCACCCCTGATTAACCATAGCCGTCGAAGCCGGTTTATAAGCACATTCACTGAGGAAATACCTCTGAATTAAACATTATTGGGTATTTTCATCTACTTATGTGTTTTGTACTGATATTTTAATGTTATTTCACGATCCTGTGCGGTTTATATTTTCAGCGAAAGCTTGATTGGTATTTTGTCACTTGTCATAAAAATTACACCAGAGAAACCATAGAGTAAAAATATACTACGATACTACGTAAGAAGCTCAAAGAAGAAACCTTAGAGAACAGACAATAGAAATGTTACCCAGTGTTAGTCTGGGATCAAGACATTAGGTTGCTCAGAATTCCATTAAATTGGTTAGGTACTTGCACGAAATATGTATTACTCGAGACATAAATTTCTTTTATATTATGATCTGTCAGAATGATGCCAAAGTGATTAAAATTCGTCACGCTCGTTCCTACTTTAACACACATTTTATATGCACTAGCATAAAAAACTGTAATTCAAAACTAAATGAATTTAGTTTTTATTAAAAGCACTAGCAAAATAATGTTCTGATAATGGTTCATTACTTCTACAATATGTTTTTAATAAATATGTAGAGCTCAAGGAATTTATATCCAAGTTTTAGGTAGGGCTGATCTGATTTTAATTCTGAATTCTGAACATCGTTCGGGATGTAGGTATAACCAAGTATCAATAGAACCATAGAGTAAGTAATATACTACGTAAGAAGAGGCGGCACTTAGTACATTGAATTTGAGCTCACGCACACATACGTGAGCCCAGTAGAGTTATATTTTGTACCAATATTACGCAGAAAAAATGACACGCAAGGCTGCCAACTTACTATAAATCTGCTCGTTTCTAGGGACGTTCCTTATTTAATCAATATTATCGATAATTTTGTATCGACAGCTTTATATCGATAAAAATTGCTGACCATAAATCTTACACTGGTATAAATTATGATTGAATTTAGAATATTAAAAATAAAACGTCCATAATTTTTAATAATTCCCTTTATTTAATTAGAAAATACACAATATTATCACGTGAATTTCTTATGTATAAATTGTATAATGATTAGGTCTCCTACTTAGAAATTCATAACACTCCAGTTTTCCGTTATTTATTTCCAATTTTATATGGAAATTGTCAAATTGATACCTTACAGATATGATCTTTTTCCGTCCAATCAACAATTACTATTATACAATTATTGCAAGGGCAAATTCATAGATTTCGCACGTGCCTTTTTGATTAGGTTACTAAGCATAGAATTGAAACTCCATAATCTAGAGTATTCTCTTCAACGACTACCTGAGTTTGTAAATTTGAATTAAATATACATCACTTTTATGTAATGTTTTAAATCATAATATAAATTTTTTGTTACCGGTGTGGATCAAGTGGATACTTAGCCATAAATATGTTTGACTTTGGATAATTTTGTATGCCACAAACCTCACATTTTTATACACATTAATTCTTTTTCCCATTCTTGCACACAAAATAAATAAACTACACAAATGTAAACAGAATTAGAGTCAATATCTCGGAATAATAAGAATCACTATCTCATAACACACACTACACAAATTCCTTCAAGAAGAAATATACACGAAACGGAAAAGCTAGCTCAACTCAACATATTCGACATAAAACTTAACTTATTATTGAACATAATCGCAATTATACAATTTTTTTGCAAATAAACTTCAACAATGACAAATCTACCGTCAATAATGGCGGCAAATTATCAACTATCATGGTAGCCAACATGCTTTAATTTTTTTTTGGATTATTATGTTGGTACAAGATGTTACGATGAGACGTCCTTTTGTCAACCAAAACTAAACTCTATGTAACGGCATTAAGATATATAATCATTCATCATTACACAAAATGTTCTAAGTGTCCACCCCCTGAATAGAACATAAACATTTTGGAGGCTAGAAGTAAGGAAACCATCTAATATGGGGGACAAGTTCAAAAAGTGTACTGTGATAAACAGCAAAATTACAACTCAGAAATTCACCAGAATAGCTCAAGCGTACCAATAGGGTACGAAATGTATTTAACATTGGTAAACGGACTGAAGTGTACTGAATTGAAAAGTGTAATATCTCTGGTGTCTAGTATAGTCGAATACGGGAATTAAGAAAATTAGTTTATAAAACTGCAATAATAATAAAGCAGAAGCCTTTTTTGTTTATTTCTGTATTCTTCTCTAATTACTTTTAGCGCCATCTTTATTATTAACCCTATTGTTACTATAGCGCCACTATAGAATGACGCATTTACTGACAACCTTCCATACACGAAATGCATATCATTGTTTCTACCTTCCATAATAGATATAATCTATAGAGAACGGAATATATACCTACCTATTATATGCATCATATAATTAACAATCGACTATTTTAATATTTACATAAATGTTTTTCATATAAAATATAAAACACTGTTATAATAATCATCAATTTACATTTACGAAAATGTCAACGTCGTGAAAAAAAAATTCTAAACAACTTGTAGATACAATATCTGAGAGGAGTAAATGGAAGGAAAATCAGACTGATGAATACAAAAAATATTGTAATATATTATTCTTTTTAATAAGTTTGATACAAAAAAAGAAATTTTTTACAATAACATATCCGAGCCGGTCCATGCTCATGCATTGCAATATTATAGACCTAGAAATCGACTACCTACCTAAACTATATTTATGATAAATCACTACAACACTATTGCGAGGGGTGAGGCAACATTTTAGCGGGGGTAGGGGCGAAAATCAATATGGCTGACTTTTACCGGTTGGTTTGTCTGTTTTGATATTTGATAAAAATAATCATTTCATATTATATAAAACTAGCGTGTTTCATCCTGATAATATTTGTGGCGTGAATTAGACTTTGTGATTAATTATGGAAGCTCTTATACCAGTTATTAATAAGTTACAAGACGTTTTTAACACTGTTGGGGCCGATGCCATCCAATTACCTCAAATAATAGTTCTAGGAACACAGGTAAGCTGTTAATTTAGTGAAAATAATGTACAGTATTAAATATCCTAGCATTTAAAATGCTTTATTTTGGCGTTGAGGTTAATTTCGCTTATAAAAAAGGTAATGGTTATGTAAAGGTGTCAGTTGAGTTCTTTGTCCCCATTTATTCAATTGAAGTACCCCGTCATTGACCAAGACCGTACAGTCATTGCATATCCAGATTAAGTTGCGTGCATTAAATTGCTGTTATTGAGCGGTCAGTAACGAACCGTGGACCAAGCTTGGCGCAGAGGCCTCGCGCAGATTTCAGTTGACATTTCATGTCATGATAGTTGACAGTATGCAATAGAATTGAACTAATTTTTATGCTTTCTGTTCTATGTAAGTGCCGTAAGAACAATTAAAACAATAGTTACGCTTCCACAAATTCATGGTTTTAAGATTATGTGAAAGCACAGCTGTAATAAAATACAGATCTAAAATGTACTAATACTGTACTATGATTTCAATATGGGTGTTGTATCATGATTATTACAATAAAAAATATTGTTGGACATGCATCTGCACCATCATATAATTAAATAATGTTGATGACCAATCATGATCTATGTGCAATACTGCAAACTGTTGCAAAACTATACTCTAAGCTATATAATACACTGATACATTCATAAAAGCTTAGAAAAATAAATTTAGAATTGTATTGTTTGATTTTCTTTATTTTGTTTACATTTTTTTTTGTTAGAGTTCAGGAAAGAGTTCTGTGATAGAGAGTCTTGTGGGGCGTTCATTTCTACCTCGAGGTCCTGGAATAGTCACCCGGCGTCCTTTGATTTTACAACTTGTGTACACTCCAAAAGACAGCAAGGAACATCGCTCCGCTGAAGAAGGTGAGTAAAGTCTATTATTAAGGATTTAGGGTCTTATTAACGTTTATCAGTATAAGATGATTAGCTTTCCAGAACAAAAATCTGTTATCTGCCTTTCCATGGTTGAATGAAATATTCATAAGTAATGCTAAAAAACATATTTTTTACTAGTCGATGGATATTTGTATTCACTTGGATGGAGACCCACCATAGATGTCAACATAACTGTCACACTCTGGGATCAGTCTATTAATATAATATGGTTTCAAATAGGCTGACATAATTGTATAAATAAAATAAAATATTTGTCTTTACTGGGAAAAATAATCATCTCTCATCACTCCTTTATCACAGGACACCAATCCATTTAGCAACAGGTGCAGTGGCATCACCTTCCCAACAGCATATTAAAAAATACTTATGAGAATGAAAATGTATCAGTGAATAGAAAGTGATTTTATGATCAAAATATCCATGTAAAATATTTGTCCAGAAACAATGACAATGTTATACTGACACTCATATTATGTTCGTGGTTTTATTTGTAGGGCATAGAAAGTACTAAAATTATAATAATTACTATTATTATTGACAAAATATATTCTTTTGTTGAATGTTATTCATGTTTGGGTCATAAATATGTTTACACTCAAGAGTTTATTCACATGGGCCCTTAGTAGTCACAACAAAGTATCTACTATCATGTCTCAATTCACACCAGATAAATTTTAACTGAATGTTTTTAGCGTGACATCGGTGAAAATAATCATTAAAATATTTTTATTTTTTGCACTGCAAGTGACATTCAATGTCATATTTATTGTAAGGTAGAAAATTGACCGCCTACTGACTGATATCAGTTACAATGACAGTAACATAAACAAATATGACTTGCTTTGTTACTAAACAAAGAAAAAAAATGGATATAATTATTTATTTTTGGTGTTTATTAACCCGTGAAGTAGCTGAATGTTTGCCGGCAAACATTGACAGCTACGCGTGTGACGGAAAAATAACCTTATTATGTAGTATATATGTAGTATATAAGGTTATAATCCCGTGACACACGCAAATGTCATGTAGCTGTCTTGGCTCGCCGGCGATTCACGAGAGACCAAGAGTTAATTGAAAACATAATATATATATTATATATACATATAATATGTTGCTTTATATAAAATGCACATCACATAATATAGAGAATATAATTTTACATTATTGGACTGTTTTATATAATTTAATTTATTGTATTTTTTTATCACTGTGGCAAACCACATTTAAAATATTAAACTGGTGTTGCAATGTCATTCCTTAAATATATATATTCTTACATACATATTTTATTATAATACTCTTGTTTATGTGTATAAGTATAATATACTACAATATTTTAGCCCTAATAAACCAGAGCAAAGAGGGGTCAGCGTGGAACCCTTTAGCACAACTTTCCCAAACTATATTTTCTCCAGGTTTGTATCAGATGTAGACAAATTATCAGTGGCGAAGGGTCCATGTAACCCGATTCTTGCCGGCTTCCTTTCGTAACGTATGTAAAATCGAAAATTAGATTTTGATTGATTGGAACTATTTGCAATTTTCACTTTTATGCATATTAGTACTACCTTAATGTTATGTCGGGTTTCCTTTCGGTATACGTTACCTTTCGCCACTGCAAATTATACCTGCTTGTGGCTGAAGTGTTGTCTACTATCCACATATTTATTTTTAAATTTTTACAGAAATATAATGTCATTGGATCAATGATGTACTGAAAATATAAGATCAAGATAATACTAACTACTAATCCCATTATTTTCAATTGACACAAGTAGCTCACTAAAACATTGCATGCAATGTTTTCTACTGTGAAACTTATTTTCTCCAATAATATTCGGAAAATACGACATGTCAATAAAATTGTTGGCTTACAATCCTATTATGTCCAAGAAAAAAAATTTATAACTTTGTCATCGTCACATATCCCTATGTTGTGTCTCTTGTTACAGGTACTATAAATCTAGAAGAATGGGGGAAGTTCTTACACACGAAAGACAAAATCTACACGGATTTCGACCAAATAAGACAGGAGATAGAAAGGGAGACAGATCGCATGGCCGGTAGCAACAAAGGAATATGCCCAGAAGCTATTAATCTCAAGATTTATTCAACTAAAGTTGTCAATCTCACATTGGTTGATCTCCCCGGTATAACAAAGGTAAACACGACATTTTATATAGTTTACCAATTCCAATATTTATGTAAAATGGAATTTACCTTGTGCTTACTTACGTTGTTTTAACGCAAACATGGAAATATGGTAATGTTATAAATAGCAAAGATAAATTCATTGGTTTATTTCAATTTACTGTAAAGCGACGATTTTAATAAAATTTTGAACAGTTCTATCCCGGCAACGAGTTTTGATCCTGTATAATTTGGTCATTTGGATGATATAATATCAAGATAATTCTATAAATGAACAAATGACGAATTTGAAGATTTTTTATTGAAAATTTAGAAATACGCTCAAACAACGTTTGTTTATGTTTCACAAACTATTTAGGTACCGATAGGCGACCAGCCGGAGGACATAGAGAACCAAATAAGAAACCTTATAATTAAATATATAGCTAATCCGAACTCAATAATACTCGCGGTGACAGCGGCTAACACAGACATGGCCACAAGTGAGGCTATAAAGATGTCCAAAGAGGTGGATCCAGATGGAAGGAGGACTTTGGCTGTGGTCACTAAACTTGATCTCATGGACGCAGGTACGTTGTGCATCATTACCAGAGAAACCAGTTGAGTAAGGATATGCATTCTCATATTGTACCATTATGAAATATTACGATGTTTTTATTGAAGGCTTGACACTAACAGTTAAAAGTAAAAAACAATGCAGATAGATTCCCAAGAATATTATCAAATTAATTTGTGAATGTTGCAATGAAACTTTATTTTAATTTGTTTATATCTATAACCAATCCGGAGATAATTAGATATGAATCAAGATTGTTTGTTAATTGATTTTGGACATAAAAAAATAATGTCTTCTATTTATTCTAAATTGGATAAATATCCAAAATCTTACCACTACCAAACGACCTGTTTCGCAATTTATCTACACAATAATATCTCTGGAAACAAAACATTCATATCCTACAGAATCTCCTTGTGTCTTTTCTCGTTAATTGATACTATTTCCTCTCGATACTAAAATGGCATAATTATAATTATTACTTGTAATAAATTCATGTAAATTACGTGCAAAGTCGTGCCGGAACACTGAATATTCCAATTTTATTGATCTTACTAAAGATTTGTTTTGGACATGAAACCGCCGCTATGATGTCACATCGCTTTGCGTTTAAACCGTGACCTTCATGTCCAGTTTATTACATAAATTGAAACGAGTCCAAATTTCGCCGACATTAATAATAGGATGACATGATATAAACAACGACGCAAGAGAAATTTTGCGAACATAACTGATAGTGATTTATGTCTAGTTCCATTAAAGCTTAATTATCTGAGTTCGGATAATGGCTCTTAAGTTTTAATTAACTGCATTCGTTAGTCTACTGTTTGTTAGTAATTATACATAATTATACACAGAGAAACGTAGACAACAGCATAAATTAGTTATTAAAAAATAAAACAATATTATTAATATTTTTCTTTTATGAAACGAAATTATTTCACTATTACATCGATAAATATTTTGTGTTGTTCACAAAAAACGATACATCTGAATTTACGAAAGTACCTACATACTTAGAGAAACTTAATAAAATACAGTAACGAAATGGACGTGACAACATAATTTGCGTCTGATTATCTTATTCAATTGTACAGGAATTTTGAGTTGTGTACGTGAGACGACGTGACGTGTTGGCCCCTTTTTCTTCTACACGTTTAGGTATAACATGACGTCAAACGTATTTCGTTCCGCTTGATTAGAACAAGATAATCGAATTTTTGCCAATTATCTGAGAAAAGATAGTACTTGAAGTGTTTGATAAGCATTATTCGACTATCAATGTACTGCCACAAATATCTTAATACCATTACGCGAGCATGTTTTGTAACTAAAATGTTTTATATCTGACTGTTTGGCTACTGTAGTTGTACGACGGCACGGCTATCGTGCTCTAGGGTTCGAGTCCCGGGCCGGGTAAAGTCAAATTGGGGTTTTCTACTCAATATTAGTTGAGTCTAAAATTGAGTATGGTAAAAAGTAATAGGCCCGTTCCCTATTATTTGGGACCCAAGCTGGCGAAATAGAAATAAATAATAATATTAGCCCTGTATTATATACTGTCCCATTGCTGGGCACGGGCCTCCTCTCCTATTGAGAGAGCTGGCGAAATGTAGATATGATAACACCTCTGCCGACCCCTAAAATGAGAAAATGCATCATACTATACATGTTTTATTTCAGGCACTGATGCTATCGACATCCTGTGCGGACGCGTGATTCCGGTCAAATTAGGAATCATAGGCGTCGTAAATAGATCGCAACAAGACATTATCGACAAGAAGTCTATTTCGGTAATATTATACGCGTCGTTTATTTATTTATAACTATTGGACTTGTTTCATTGTATTCTTATTCTAAGCAAAATAAGTAAGATATAAGCATATCGCTGAGTCACTATTACAAGGTCCTATGTTAATTTTTATTTATGATGCAAAAATGAGATTAACTGTTGGTAAAAAATTGAAAAGACAAAGATACGTGGTTCCCCCTTTTATTTATCTTTTAGGATAACTGTAAAATTTCATTGAAAAAAGAAAATGAAACCTCGAATTGACGAGGTCCTCCTTTTTTGAATTCGGTTTAAAAGATATAGAATCATGGGATATATGGACACTAGATCTAAAAAGAAAAGGTTAAAGTTACAACAATCATGTATGATGGAATTGTTCTTACAAAATTTTTAAAAGTATATCAAAGTCCCGCCACGTGTCTGCCTGTCTGAACGCGAAAAACTCAAAGTTTATCGAACAGATGTCAATGAAGTTTGGTATGGAAATAGGTTGAGGCCCTGGAAAGGATATAGGCAACTTTCTATCTCAAGAATATATGTAGCGGAACTTCACTCCTGGAATAATTCACGCGGGCGAAGCCCCGAACTAAAGCTAGTATAACATAAAACCTAGTAATAGTAAGCCAGCGATAAAAATATGTAAATCCAATTATTTATGCAGTCACTAAAACATATCTGTTGTGAATTAATTTTATGATTCTTCATCCCATACAACTCGAATTTTCACTTAACGGTTCCATAATGCATCAATATTCTACGAACACCCTATTTACTATTAAAATTGCAACCAGGACTCACTCAAAGACGAAGCGACGTACCTCCAACGGAAGTACCCTACAATCGCCACTAGGAATGGCACGCCGTACTTGGCAAAGACATTGAACAGGCTTCTAATGCACCATATAAGAGACTGTCTACCGGAACTGAAGGTACGTTTTGTTGACTCATGTAATATATTGTTGTGAGCAATATAATCATACCGTAAAATGATTGAAAAGGCTTTCGAAAAATGATTCAAGTTGTATTCTTAATTTCAGACCCATTTTTACAGTTCATAATGTTAGTAACCATTTAATAACTATGTTAGTATGTTACATTTACATGGTTGTGTGAAGTAATCCAGTGACTAACTTCTAATCTACCATGTTAGCTATTATAGCTAATAGCTTGTTGTCACTGGTCCGAACCTTGCTTAACATTGATGCGCATCGCTTGCGCAGTTGCGAAAAGCAGTCAATACGCGTCACGGTAAATATGCCCGATGCACTGCAATATCGAGGGCTTCAACAGTGCCCTAAGGGCGTTATTAAACTGTACTCACAAAATGTTATATGGTTTCTAGTATATTTTGCCCATAGGCACGTATAAAATTTAGTATAAAAATAGATTTCATTTCTTTGGCACTAATTTGGCATTAAGAGATGTACAATTTTGGTCTAGTCTATGGCCTGTTTATCAAATCGCCTTTGGAATGTTTTTGTACTCATTCCAAATGATTTTAAGATAGACGGCGATGGTCATTCTAGTCCCCTAATGGCCTTACGTCGACAATTGTCCAGTTGAGTTTTTGTACATTCAACGAAAACAAAATTGTCCCGATTTTAAGAGGTCATGACACGAATAGGTTTATAATTGGGCCAAAGTGCATTTAAATATATTATTATCAATATGCATCTCACAGGGTTTCACAATATAATTTCTACACTCGTTATTCATGTTATTTGACTGAATTAATGGCGATTTTTTTACTTTACATACGTTTAGATACGGATTTCCTCGTACCCGTACCTCAAATATGTCTATTTATGGCTCGTCTAATCTCGTGTTTACCCAAACAATTAATAATTCCAGGTACGCGTCAACGTAATGATATCACAATTCCAATCTCTTCTCAACTCGTACGGAGAAGACGTATCGGATAAATCTCAAACGCTTCTGCAAATCATTACGAAGTTCGCGAGCGCGTATTGTTCTACTATCGAAGGTACCGCCCGAAATATAGAGACCACAGAGCTGTGCGGAGGTGCCAGGATATGTTATATATTCCACGAGACGTTTGGCCGCACTTTGGATTCCATACATCCTCTTGTGGGTGAGTGCAATTTCAATATTTTTTGTTACTGTGATATACTGCCGCATTATAGAATTGAGTACCAAGTAGTAAAGGTCAAATTCATTATTATACATTGACCTCAATTTAGACGCACGCGAATTGGAATACAGGAAATGTATTATTTGAATTTAAGTTATCATTCTCCATTTTATGTGTTGTTTTATCTATGGTGCCTCTTGAGATTCGTCCCAAATATATGTAATAATGGAATTAATAAGTCTCGTTGTTGGAAATCCATGAACAATCGCAAGTATATTGCGTCTTATTCCGTATACCTATTTCAACTGATTTCCTGGAGTAAATACATCCCATATCATCCCCATATTCCTTCTTCGTAATCATGCCTTTTCGTAACGTGGACTTCTCGCAGCATGCTTTTATTTTAATAAAGAGATTTAGCCCTTCATAGAACATATTAATAAATGAATGTTAAAAATGTAAAACAAAGGTTTGTGAAACCGAACAGGTCTGACGCGGATGGACATACTGACTGCGATCCGCAACGCGACCGGTCCGCGGCCGGCGCTGTTCGTGCCGGAAGTATCATTTGAGCTGCTAGTCAAACGACAGATCCGGAGGTTAGAGGATCCGTCGCTGCGCTGCGTTGAGTTGGTAATACATGTTTTGAGCATTTGCTTTATTATAATTTGGTAACTCAGCAGTTTTCGGCTGGCTTTTCATTATAATACATATTATATGCAAAATAATTCAGATAGTTAATATACTATATTGGTTTTAGTTATTAGACAATCCGATATAAATGTTTGTGTTGGTTATTATTCAACACCAGGTCACATCGTAGTTAACATAAATTTTGCTATAAAAAAATATGAATAAAATTTATAATGTGTACGTGCAGGTGCACGAGGAGATGCAGCGCATCGTGCAGCATTGCGGCACGGAGGTGCAGCAGGAGATGCTGCGGTTCCCGCGCCTGCACCAGCGCATCGTCGACGTCGTCACGCAGCTGCTGCGCACGCGCCTGCCCGCCACCAACTCCATGGTACCGCGATACACAAGTGTGTCGTGACCGCGGAAATGATATGCCAGTTTGTTCGCACGCGGGCCCTTCACCACACCAACCACGCAACTCGATTTGTATCAATAAAATGTTGTCTATATTACAGAATACAGGCAGCGTAATAAATAGGCACATTCCATTTTATGATCAGTGACTGATTAAATTTCCCCAGTTAATTCAATGTTTCAATAAATTACACATTTGAATTTTTTTATTAGTATTCTAACCAATCAGTGTTTTAAATTAATAATAAATAGTATAATTTAAACAATTAAAACAAAACTGATAGTAATAACATTGAAAAACAACACGAAACCGGCAAATGTAATATTCGTTGTATTCCAGGTGGAGAATTTAGTGGCGATCGAGCTGGCGTACATCAACACGAAGCACCCGGACTTCCACCGCGAGGCGGCGCTGGTGTCGGGGCTGCTGAAGAGCTCGGACGCGCTGGCGGAGGAGCTGGCGCCCGCGCACGCGCCTGCCTTCCGACAGAAACAGCGCCCGCTCTCCTCGCCGGTACCCGCCATATTTAGAGTACATATTATATTACGGTATATTGCGAGCAGTTTGGTTTGCACAGTTTGTATCTAACATGAGGTAACAGTGTGAATATTATTTGTACTGTTTTTTATATCGTATTAAAATTGTACATATTATTCATATTACGAGCATGAATTTAACAAAGTTCGAAAGATTTTTATTAATATTTTGTAATATAAAAAATAATTATCTGTCTACAATTCAAACATTTTAACACAAAACATAAAATACCATATAATTCCAACCACAGCGATATAATTAATTATTTTTGGTTAATATACAATTCTATGCCAATGTCGTTATTTCATGTCAATTATTCATATACATCTATTCGATTTCACCATTTTATTGCTTTGAATTTTTTTGTACTGCAGTATATTGAAGTGCAATAATGCCACCTGTTCAATTCTGTATTGTTTATTTCATACATTTTTTATATGAATCTTTATTCATTTATATCCCTTTTTTCGAATGAGTACCAGAATTTGTTGGTGGTAGGATATATTTTATATCCGCCCCGATAGTGACTATCGTGCACAAGATGTTAAAATCCGCCATATTGACCTACGCAAGTGTGTCGCGTTCTAGGATCAGCCTGTCTATGTCCGGTTCTTAACAGGCCGGCATAATTGTGTCACCTGCCGAGAGGTCATCTTCTCTCGTCAGTTGACAATATATTGGAGGCTTTTCATAAAATTTGCTGTAAAATGTACTAAAGCTGTATTTCAGGGGCTTAGCAATTGACTTTATATATTTATATTGATACAAGTAATGCCATAAATATTAATCAATGAATCCATAAATTCTCACTAATTATGATACGGACGGAAAGCATTCAAGTTTTAATGAATTAATAATTTCTTCCTAACAACACAAAATTCCTGTCAATGTATAATTTTCAATCTATGAATGAATAACTAGTGTCGATTGTTTGTAGCTGTTTCTTCGTCAAATGGGTGAAAGAGGGTCCACCCTAGTATTCTTGGCAAGTGTATTGGACACATATTACAAGGTAAATAATGTGTAGTGTTGTGTGGGATGGCGGTTGACATACCTACTTACCCCATTCATAGTCACATACTCCTACTAAAACTATGTATAGTGATGTTTATAAATCCAACAAGCTTTTTAGATACTATGTGGGCTCTCTTTCAGTACATTTACATGATTCACAGTCTGTAATGCAAGTTGATATTGTTGAGGGAAATTAATAATGTTCTAATCTAAGGGTGCGTTCACATTAATGGTACGTACACGTAACTTGCGCGTAGGTACCGCAAAACTGAAGTTAGTGCTGCTGACTGTCGACATAATGCACGAATGGCGCACAGGCTTTCATATAAATAGTGAATGCCACACTGTCATTTGCATGCATTTAGTTCAGATCACGTTCATTAGCTTTGGCGCAAGTTGCGTGAGTGAGACGTACGCAGACGCCGGGTGCGACCACCTAGATGTGACGCGCTCTTCAATGTGGACGTACCCTAACATGTACAATCTTTATAATTCAATTAGTTCTCATTTGTCTTCAATGATGTTTGTTGGTAAAGGGTACGCGATCATTAGATTTCATGATAACAAATGTGTTGTAATGTGAAATAGTATTATAATTGAGATATTTAATTTCGTATGGTTGTATTTTCAGAACGTTCCAGCTATCACGGATGGACATGAAAAAAGTTCACCACCACATAATATGGAAAATCCAGTGACACCACAAGTAATATTGCTTTTCATGTTTTAAATAAATAAATTTGATATCTAATAACATTCATTAAATGTATTTCTACATAATAATTTAATATTTGCGGTAAACATTGACAATATATTAATTCTGACATGAACAATAAATAAATAATACAATTCCTTAACTTAAATACATGTGATTTATTTGTTTTAATACTAAATATTTTGTTGAAACTGAAATGACATGTTCTCTATTTTAGATGAATGGTGTACCAGAGAATAAAGTATTGACTCCACAGAAACCAGTGAACCTTCTGCCCGAAGTGCCGAGCCAGACTTCGCGCAAGCTGTCAGATCGGGAACAACACGACTGTGACGTCATTGGTATGATTCACTAGCATTTTGTACTACTAACCAACGTATATCAGTAACTCATGGGCGTAGGTAATCATTTTAAAGGGAGTTTTGTGTCCTAGCGGCTAAAAAACTTCCATGTTTTTATCCAGATTAACGGCCGCTTTAAATATACGAGCCCAATCTTAATTTTCGACGCGATTTCGAGGAAAAACCTGCCAAAATAAGTCATTTGTAAGCATGTAATACATACTGCATGTGCCTTTTACGTGATATATCGTAAATTGATTGGGAACGTTTATTGACAAAGGCGGTTAATCAATAGTGAAAAGAGAAAATTATTTATCGCCTACCTCCGCCCATGATTGAACCTCTTTCTATGTGCGATACTCGTTAATAATCTTTCATTACATTTCAAATATTTATTGAGCAGGACAGGCCTTCACAGCTTTGGCGTTTGATGTTGTGTACTCACCTGATATAATATAGTTTTCATTTTAATCATCACAGTGTCCACTTTCTTGTGTCTGATCATTGCAAGAGTTAGGGACAAGGATGTTAAAAATGACCATTTTAAATTAACTTTGTTTTTAATATTTTCTCAACGAAAAATTTTGAGTTCTAGGACTTTTATTATACTAGGTAGACACCATATATTATATATTACATTGTATAATAATTAGATACATGATCATGAAATTGTTGTAATAAATCAATCAAAGCAAATAATTATTGTCCATCTACAAAGACTGTTCTCACTTGAAGTACTGAATATTTTCCTGTGATGCTAGGTGGACGGAGTGACGACACGACAATCATAAACCCTAACGCAAAGACTGTAGAGGGCATTACGATGATGCAATTGAACCAAATGGGTGATTTAGTTGGTGAGGATAGTGATACGAGGCGATGGCCGAACGCTTTACTCATTTGCTCACTGCTCTTAGCCTTCCGACCACCTATCATCAATGTTGCTTCTGTGGGCTACCAACACGGGTGGTTGTACTAGTGTTTCAATATATTCATTTAGAACGTACGTTCATCATGTATTTAGTACTATGTCTTTATACAGTTATGAACCTTATCTGAGTCATAAATGTGTGCAAGTCTCTCCCTTGATAAAATAATAGTAGGTAGTATGTTCAGTGTAATGCCAAGTACAATCTGCTATAATACCCTTTCTATAACACTAAGCAACCACCCGAACAGGCGCCTATTGCTTGCCGCTTCACAATGTCATTGTATATATTACTAACAATATACTTCTCTCTTGAATATCTGATGTCGACCGTGTCTTGAAATAGTATTACATACTACACGTCTATTTTTTAATTTTCTAAGTATCACGATGTTACTAAATCGCTTACGGTGTGCAATTTCATTCATTTGAGGATACGAAAATGCACTTATACATAAACAACACCGACTAATACACATTAATGTTCACCTTGTTTCTCAAAGGCTGGAATGATTTGATTGAGTTCTACATTCATAACAATATGTTCTATCCAAACTTATTCTCAAGCCGTAATAACCTTTCAGAGACTGGTGTTAAAAATATGCATTAAAATTACATTATAATTAAATATGCTAAATAAATATCTCTCTGCTATCTCTCCGTAGAGAAACTGATCAAGTCGTACTTCTACATCGTGCGCAAATCTATACAAGATTCTGTACCAAAGGCTGTGATGCATTTCCTAGTGAACTATGTGAAAGACAATTTGCAATCGGAACTGGTGACGCACTTGTACAAGTCTGACCAGGCGGAGAGCTTACTCAATGAGTCAGAACACATCGCGCAGAGGAGGAAGGAAGCCGCCGACATGCTCAAGGTCAGTGCTAATATATCTCCAGTGTCATGTTACGAATATTCTCATTCACACATATAACTATCTATTTCTTTTCATTTGACTTTGTGCATCTTTAACCTGTTTGATAAAATTTGTATATTAGAGGGATTGGCGAACAGAACTACCTACAGGTTTTAAGACTTATATACAAACTTGCTGTTATTCAGTGTCCAATGGCATAAAATTATAGGTTTGTTAACTACTTTACGTTAGCACAGTCGTCATAATGGTTTTCTATTTTGTCACTGAGTAATATATTACTTACAGTATCCACGATGTAGTTAGTTTTGGAAGAAAACAAAAGCAATCTTAAACTATGGTGGTGTAAAAACACCAGACAATAGTAGTATTTAAATCGATATTAATGTATAAGGGACGTAATTGCTGATGTACCAATTGACAATCTTTTATCGAAATTAGTAATGCCATTTTTATTTGCGCTGAGATATAAAGCATGTCGTGTCGTTGCAGGCGTTGCAGCGCGCCGGCCAGATCATCAGCGAGATCCGAGAGACGCACATGTGGTGATGGCCGCCGCACGACCGCGACTAGTCTGGGAATTAGTGAAATGAGCAGCGAGCCAGCGGCTCTGTACATACTCCATTTTAATCTACCTACATGAATTTATGCATTACATAAATAGGCGTTTTTTTACTTACGCATACATTTGCTTTTATCATTCTGCAGCTCTCTGCTTTTATTATAGTTTTTTCATGACACATTGTCGAGAACCAAAAATTTCGAGTTCAAGCAGAATTAGTAAGAGCAAACGAATGTCGATATCGATAATTTTGATTAGGAATATTTTGGTTGGAGTATTGCATGGTTACGACGAAATGTCCTATAGAAGATTGGTGTACTTATTTGTTATATTCAAATTGTAGATTTAATAGGGCGATAGAAGACCATTATTTTATATATATTTTAGCGAGTTTGGATTGTGAGAATCGTGTCTAATGATCATGTATTCAGGAACGACAGTGATGATGAACGTGAAATGATGGTGTTTTGGTTGTATTGTTGTATGTTGCACAAATGTTATGCTGCTAAGTTCAGTTACCATTTCACAGTGAATATACTTATGCACGTAAGTTAGTATAACCTTGATGTATACTCCTGTCTCGTACACATAGTTACAGTGTAGTTACATTGCAGTGATATTACTTGTAATTTCCAGTAGGAAATATTTGCATGATGGTCGTCCCTTGTGATTTTAATGTATTTCAATTAGAATTAAAAATGAATTAACTTTTTTCGTCACTAAATGTTGTATCGGAACTTTTAGTCGTTTAAATGTATAAATAAAAGTTTATAAACGTTTATCTACACAGGGTTATGTTTCAAAAAGATAATGTATCCGTAAATTGAGTTGATAGCAGTCATGATTGTTTCTAACAATGTTTTTTTACATTGTAGAATAAGAGAGGTGATGTGCTTATGCAGTATATATTTATAATAGTTCCTTATCATTAGTTGTATTTCTGTGCTGTGTCATTCGATTCATTCACCATTTCAAGTCATTACGTGTCATGTCCACATTATAATGTAATTTATTTGTTTTTAACATCCATTAGAGTAGAAAGTATTCCAATGTTACACAATGGTATTTATTGTTAAAGCCCGAGATGTGATTTGCTTTATGTATTGAACGAAACCAATTAAACGTTATTGAAGGTAAGATTGTATTTAAGTCTGTTAAAATATTAAAATAGATTGTCATTGTGAGTCTGTGTTTCATTTATATGTTTTAAGTGTACTTGGCGAGTTTCAAGTAAGTTATCTGCTTACAAGGTGCAAGTTGCATGCAGCTTGAGTAGAAAAGGTAAACACTAACCTCCTTATTCAAAGACGTTTTCTATATAAGGATGCAGAATAGCTGTAATAACAAGTCTGTTTCTCAGTGCTGACGCTATAGCACCCTTCGCAGTGCGTAGCCATAGGGCCGTTGTGATTGGCTAATATTGTTATTATTTGTTGTATTGTTCTCAATATTAGTTTCCTTCCGTGCCGTCCTGAGATAAAAAACGTCTATGAATAAGGGGGTAAACATTCATGCAAGAAGCTAGTTGTGAACGTAGGTCGTTTTGAACCAGTTCCGACACGCATTGTGATGTCATGTCCACCTGCTAGTACTTGTTGCACAAATGAAACACGCCCCAATATTTGCTACATAGCTTATTTGTGTTTCATTGTTTGGGAGCAATTGCACGTAATTCAGGAATAAACATAAAGCTTTACATCGGTTTAGTAAATATTGTTTATTTATACAATAACATTATTTACATGCATAATGTAATATTAGAATGTCATGTTTATAAATATTTGCCTGTTGCTTAAAAAAGGTTACAACATCAAAAACTGACAATATTATTCTAGCTTTGTATTATAACAAGTGCATGCCATATAACTGTAATGAGTGCTAACATAATAAGTAAATGGCACACCAAATGACAATAATTTATAGAAACACTTTAAAATGCTTACGGGATATAAAAATATGATGCAAACCACTATTACAGTCGTCCTATATATAAGAGAATTTGCTAATTTTCACCCACCTATCTATTTGACTATTAACACAGTCAACAAGGCTTTGCAGTACCGCTATCCACATTATAAAAATGGCGAATTACTGCAACAAATGTGGTTAAATTGAATTAATTTATCTTGAATCTAATTCATAAAGAACATATTTTGGCAAACTATAAATAAGGGTGAATAATCTCTACATAAGTTTTATCCAACTTCAACCCCTAATCCCGTTTTATTACATTAAATTACATATGTGATAACTAACATGTGTAAATTTTACCTAACATGCGACATATATTCACTATAACATTAAATTACATAGGTATTGGAAAGCATTACAAATCACATACACATGTAGATCAATGTCTGTAATGATGGGTAAAGATCCTTTGCTATATTAGTTTAAATATTATTTGTTTATTCGTCTTTTCTCTAAATTCTTTCAAGTTTGGATTTAGCAGTACATTAAGTTACATACATTTTTTCGCAGCGTTCGTACGTCGTATGATATGAATTTAATAATACTTAAATGTATAATTAAATGATTTCAAGATACATTAACTATATTACGCAATTTTTTATGAACTGTTTTATTTGTAATATTCAATTAATTTTATTGTGTAATACTAAATATACTATTATTGTTATTAATTACATAAAAATGTATTTCTATCCTAACATGCATTTGGATTTTCTATATCAATTTCACCACAATATTACAATTTTCTTACAATGAACACAATACAAGGAAGTTTAATCGCATATGTTTGATATCAATATTATCTATTTAATGGCAAGGAAAAGAATATTATTTGCAACAATAACAAAAATAATTTTATATTGGAGGCGAATAATGAAAATGATATCAAAAATAGTGTCTTTATCGTTGGAAGTACCTATTGTTATAGATTAATACTTGGATTAAATATAAAAAGCTTTTATATCACACAATACGAACTTTAAGAATTCTTTTACATGTTTCTGATACACCATACAACACATTCGTACTATTTACATGTATTTTATTTAAAAATCACGTAACATTTCTACAAAATTTTTTTGACATGTTTTTGTGACTGGTGGAAAATTGACAAGAATACTGTGAGTTTACCATAATACGTTTTTCCAACTTTAATTTATTGCCATTATCTTAATTATTGTGCAAATTATATATCGATTAAATTTATTGAATTATTATTTTAATTATAATAGCAAGTTACACATATTCCAGGTGAATATGGTAAGAATTATTTTATAGATAAATTTTGATAGTACTTAATATTTTATCGTAAATTCAATAGCCGATACAGAAATTAATAATTTCAAATTATGATGTACATGTTCGTGCAGTAACTAATAAATGTTATTGCTACATTACTATAATTTATTGATGCAATTTGTTAGTATTAGCACCAAGCTTGTGACCTTATTAAAAAGAGAGCTTCGAGATTGCAGTTGAATAGTCTTGGAATATACGCGCGTCACACTGACGTCACGAGGTTTGAGCGCGTACGCGCAGCCCTATGCTAGGAGGACGTTGGAGTCTTCTTATCGCCATCCAGGAGCTTATCGTCCGAGCAGAACTTCTCTAATTGCTTCACGTAATATGTATTGAAGTTTAATCTGTGAATTGTGTAAATTTGTTAACCACCAATCTTTAATTTCCCTTCATACACCAAATCAAATCAGGAAGTACACTATTATAGAATCACAATGGAAATAAAAAAAAAATACTACAAGACAAATACATTTGGTTTTAACGATGACTAATGCTATGTACCTTGCCGATATGTTGAGAAGTTTATTGGTGTTGTTGTCTCTGGCCATTCGTTCAATGATGGCGAGCACAGAGAGCAACGCGGCGGTGAATCTCAGCCCGTACCGAGACACCGAACGCGAGAACGAGTCGGCGGAACCGCTTGACGTGGGACCCCCGCACCCAGAATCCTGATCGAATACACACATGCTACTTTAGTCAATAGATTTACTTACACTAATTCTACTCATAGTATGAAATGCTAAAAATACAGATTCATTGTTAAATTACAATAATCGCAATGCCCTTGACGACTTCATTGTATGTATTTCTATTAAAATATTTTGAGACGGTAACCAATAAAGTTTCGACTTATATTCATCAATTTTCTTGACATCGATCCTCCTTGGGCAAGCTTATAAATGTACAGCTTATTACAGATAGCCTATGCAGAATAGTTTGTTAAAGTAAAAACACATAAGTTATCTTATATTAATCCAGGGAATGATGCCATCCCCTTTATCTTTCCCTGGAATATTATATTTAAATGTCACGATATTTGCAGATTCTTAAACCATAAACACTAAGGATAATAGTATAGAAAATATGTCTAGAAATTAAATGTTATTTGATTGATATTATTATCTACTCTAACATACGTGAGACCGGTGAATGTGTAACTTAACTAAATATGAAGTGTTATGCGTGTTTAATTTTGATTATTAACATTATACTTACACTTACATTCTAAAACAGAAAAGTCATGAAAGAAAAATAAAGATTAATGAAATTCCACCATCACAAATACTACATGGAAGCATTACGTTACGTTGATGTGACAATCAAAATGTCTCAGCGTGAACATGGCATGCCAATGTTTTGAACACATCCACACTGGACTCCAAATGACATTATACATTGACTGTGATAATATGAGTGCTTTAGTGCACAAACTGTTACTACTCTGTACCTCACTATAGTCTGTATTGTCATACGTCGATCCAAGCATACTGTTAAGCTCTGCGTCCACGAAGTACTTGTGCATCTCCTTTTGCCAATTAATGTGTATCGGTAGCGTTAAAAGAAAAGAAACATGGTAAATTAATAATAGAAAATAATACCTAGAAAACATTGCACCCGATATAATACATAAAATCAAGAATTAATGAAAAATATACCAAAAAAAGATATGTTTACTGATGTTTACAATACCAGACTTAAAATATGAATAAAATTAAAATAGGAATCCTGGCAAAGTAAATTGGATAGGTATGTGGTGTTTCTAAACATGGTACACAAGTTTATATGTTTGAATTTAACATTATTAATACCTGGGCTGAAATAAGTACTAAAATAATGTGAGTACCATTTCATACATAAGTATAAGAATGAAATTGAATAATAAAATTAATTGTAAAAATATCATATAAATCCACTAAAGGCTAAGGCTTAGCCGAGGCAGAAACATCTACATAATATTGTGCAGACACTTTAATTATATTGCTAGATCTGTTCAATATTTGGACCTGAATAACTTCTTTAAAAGAATTAAGCAGGATGGCATACGCACTAAGAGTATATTATTAAATCAAGGAATAGACATCCTAATAATATTATATAAATCTAGTATAAATGAATAAAGGCAGGCTTAAAGGCAAATAGTTTTCCACATCATAGTCTTATGCGGCACTAATTTTTTGGTTAAACTTAAAAATACAAAAGACCATAAAAACTTTATATAGCACGACATTAGAACCAAATTTATACGTATTCGATGTGAAAATATATTAATTAAAAAAAATATAATTTTATGGTGGCCTTTCCATATGCCTTTATACTCCGCCATTATGAACTTCTGGTTCGTTTCGATTTGCATCATAGGTAACCTTCGCCGGACACAGCACACCTATACGGTGCGATTCAGATAAATTCAGTCACGTGTGGGGTCTGTTAAATGATCATCGCCTACATAATGCCTCAGTGCATCATCAATACTGCCTCGTATTACAAATGATATTGTATTGTAATATGGACCTAGCTATATGCCGTAATATACAATCTACATACTTTAAAATGTTTTATGGAATATTTCAAACACCACAGTAACGGGATGGCGTTTATTGTACACTATATTCACTACATCTATCCTGCTGCCACTTGTATTTATAAGTAAGACTTCCTCGGTGGCGTAGTTGTAATGCGTACACGGTACGAGTATGACAATCGCGCTGAGGTCCTGGTTTTAATTCCAGGCCGGGCCAAAAATAATTGTGACTGGGTTTTTCCATCTTAAAAATCACTCAGTCGCAGCCCGGACTTAGAAAGTTAACTGTATGATACCCTCGTGCTTCAGAAAGCCCGTAAAGCTGTTGGTCCTGCGCCTGATCTCTCTCCGTTCATGTCGAATTGCTATCTCATCGGAGTATGAGAGTGAAGGAGACATAGAGTGCATCTGTATATTGCGCACACACTTGTGCACTACAACACCTCTTGCGTACCTCGCTGATCTCCGTTGAGTTAGGCCGCCGTGTTCGAAATACAGCTAGGGAGACTTCACTCATAAATACTAACCTGATTTCGAGGCATTATATTGGCTTTTTCGTGCTTTATATTAATACACCAATCACCTCGAAGTATCGTGTACAAAGCAGAGAGAGCCATAATTTAAATTCTTTTTGTAAGGTGTTGCTACTTCGCATACGATTCTTACACTCTATGAGATTGCCCATGGGTACCTACCACCGTTCTTTAAGCACCGCAAATGCTGTTGTATTGCAGTTTGAATGTATTACAGTATTAGGCGAACGACTCCCTCATGTTGTCATTCAGTTGTATAAGCAATCATAAAATATGGATCTGTTTACATTGCATGTGTCATATTTTTATTTATTTCTTATGACAAATACGCCTTTGCTAAGTGCCCACTTGAAAAAGATACAGTAGCTATCGATAATGGACATGCTTAAGTGACTTGAGTGCTTACGTCATGCAAATTTGATCTCCACTTCCCCATTTACCTAAGCATTATTTGTCTAATATGCGGGTATACAATATTCACATTAACAACGTAAAAAGTTTTGTTTACAAAAAAAAAAAACAAAGAACATTTCAGAGCAACATGGTATTATGGTTTTCGTATTATTGAATAAGTCAATCTGTTATAAAATATATCTATTTTTAATCTGCATGTCGCATCATATTAGGACCAGGCTCAAAAATAATAAGATTTTGGCACATAGTTACATCAAACCTAAGATAATTATTATACATTTTATCCCAGAAAAAAATACAGTCGGAATTTCATTTCGTAAAGGATATATACGCAGGCGGGACAACGAGCAAAAACTACATAGTTTCGCAATAGTCTTGATAAGAATGTTAGGAATACAGGTATAGAAGATTATAATCTTAGTTTATCCGACCATACACGGATATATTTGGGTATCTGCCGTGCAGGATATTATGAAATTGCCTAAAAAATATAACAATAACGAGATAAAGAAGTTAAGAATAATTAAGACGAGATGATCGTTGTTTTATACTATTTTAGTCGGGAGAGTGTAGTGTTATTCAAATGAAGAATATTGCATATTAAATAGTCTTTTCTTAAAATCCCTTTTAAATCGTCATGAATCTTCCAGCGATTTAGAGCCTGTAATCCATATGAAAAAATCTTCCTTCCTGTGTAAGAAACTAATAATTATAATACATGATATTGCAATAAATATGATTCTTATAATATTCTAACATGTCTATTCTCTACCTCATACAATTATTTTCAATTAGTGTGATAACTCTGTTCTTATGAACCTAATCTATATCTACTTATATACATAATAAATGTATAAATAAACTTATAAAAAATGTGTTTTGTGTAAAATTAATTGCGTAAAACCATTTAGCATATTAAACGCCATGTCACCTGAATGAAGGCGCAGAACTGCACGCAGACGAGGCACAGAGTGGTGACCGCTTTGAGCAGCTGCGGACTGGTGAGCATGCAGTCGCCCAGGCACGACTCCAGGAAGTCGTTGTGACGCTCCAACACCTCATCCACGTTGTGCACCTGACAACAACAGTTCACATACATATATTAAATCTTCATTCCACACTTACATTATAAATTAGAAACTACGTCACGCTTTCACGGCCGAACCACTGAACCGATTTCGATGGAATTTGGTATGAAGATAGTTTGAGACCCTGAAAAGAATATTAGTTTTTTTTGTCCTGGAGATTGTATATTGTGGGACTTTTATCCCAGAAAAACCTTTTCACGCGGGGGAAGCCCCGAACAAAAGCTTGTACCATTATAAAAAATACCTTTTATATATCGCATGTTTGGGTTATGTTCTGGGAGTACTGAACATATTTTATAAATCATATAATTAGTAGAAAGCTACTCTTCCCATATCGAAGATTTTATTTTGTTTTCATTACCTTCATTGCGGATAAGTTTCCAGCACGATTTACGTTTTCTTAAAATGGGCTATCACACTTTAAATTTGAATTGTTTGTGAATAAACCTAGTGCTTAACTAGCTACACATAATAAATACGCTACTAATAGACCAACGAGAATATTTTCCAAAGATAAATACGATCGCATAGAAAAACGACGAAAAAAAATTAAACGGGCTCAAAAATTTAATCCGTTTCTTATTGATTGGAAATCTGCGTCTACACGAAATGCGCGAGCAAGCCTGCCACTTCAGGAACTATGAGTCAGTGGTGTCACTCCAGCTGCATCATCACCAGTTATAGGTACTCACCGTCCTTACTGAACCTTCAGATCATATTGGAATTAAACAAAACTGGCTCTACCTTTCCATCTTAAAAAGGGCTGCCCTCCAGTTTCCAATTACCAAGACCATACCATGAAATTTTGTTATATTGACTCTTTTGTCCTAGGATAAAAAATATAAGTACGCGTATTACGCATGCGCCTTTCCTTTACTGAACAGTGTCGTAATTGAGATCGCCTACACTTTACCGCAGACGGGAGGAATGATACACATGCAGTTCCTGTCGTAAATCGCACCTCATTACTCTATTTACCATTATATTATATGACATTGATAACCATTCGAGTATGTAATATTTAAATGATAGAGCCATGTTGTAAACAAGATTCTCTACAGCATAAATAGACTCTACTGGTATAATACCAATTTCTTATTGAAAACAAACTTAAAACGATAGCATGTTAGATGTTGTATTTTGTACCACAAATAAGATGTTCGGCGGTCCAAATAACTCCTCCGTCTTGCCCAATGCCTTTTCATCCCTATTGCTAAGCATTTTTAATTCCTCTGGAATTGACGTTGTTTAAAGGCGATGGACCCCACTTATCAGGTGACTTATTTACTCTTTTGCCAGCCTATGCAAAAACTGTACGTGAATTGAAAAAGTACAGTTAACAATATTAAGGCCGCAATACAGTCGACTCATAAGAATGTCTTCATATTCGGCACATTTACAGTCCCGGCTGCATCCAGCCGGACGTCGTCAAACATCTAAATCTGCTATTGTTTACAGATTCGACTTAACACAAATGGTGCTAAAATCAATGCAATGAGTAATACGAAGCCTTGTGACGTGAGTACTTGCAAGGAGAAACGCCTACAAATTATCACAAAGCAGCTCCGCCCACAGCAAAAACATAAGGCTTTAGAAAAAACTTTACAAAATGGCGGGCTAAGTTGGCAATATCCTTCTAAGTTACTGAATTTATAATACGAAAAATGTACCTATATTAAAATTATAAAAAGAATTAATTTTAGTTTATGTGAAAATGAATACTCATTAAGACTGACAATCTATTCAATAATAGTAATGACAAATATATAATTTTTTAACATAACCATAATTAAACAAAATATAATAACACAGTCTCTTGAACTATCTTACGGCAAGATAAATTGTTGGATATGACTTGATATCCCCGTACACGTAATTAGTGACACATAGGAGTGCAACAAATTAGTCGGTAGCTGAGCTTGGTCGGTTGGCAAATGGTCAGTATACGTACTGGTTGGTAAACAGTAATGCAGGATCAGCGAGTCGCCCGCTCCAATGCGCGAGCGCCGCCTCACTCGCAACACAGACCCGAGTAAAGTCGCACCGCCGCTATGTGTATTAACGAAAACTAACAAAATATTGTGGAAGTGATTGTTAAAAGTGATTTAACAGTGATCTAACCCCTCAGGTAGGTTTATATTGAAAACACATCACTCCTATTTAATTGTGTAAAATCAAAACCAATACAATGTTGACAGATAATAGCGATGCATCATCATGTTTTATGATTTTCATTCGGTCAGTTTGTTAAATGGGTCTTGATTCCTATTTAATTTTTTTGTAGAAAACTCTGCGATATCTAATACGAATGGTGTAAATACGTGACTTAGAAAAAACAATAATAAATTGATATAAATTGTAAGCGCATGAGTTCTCTTCTAAATAATGTAAACCACATTATGCGTAATTTAATTGCTGTCGGTGGATATTAGATGACCAAGAATTGTTCTTCTTCACATTTTGTCGTATAAAAGTTTAGACGTAAACAATGAAAAGCTGATCGCCTCGTGTTTTGATGTCAAGCCCTGAGACAAGGTCGGCAGGGTGACGTCATGGATAGGACACATGGGACATGTTTAATCCGTGATGTGGGTCGGTGGAAGTGATCGCGGGAAGTTCTAATAAGAGTAAACGCTAAACACGAAGACCGTAAAGTGGGTTGCAAACGCAGTTAAAAATTACACACCGGCACTTATAATTTGAATTCGTTTCACATACAACACTGCATATCTGTATCTAATAGATTGACCATAAACGCAATAAAGTCAACATTGACCATAAACAATAGCGAAGCTGTTTTTTCTATTTCTTGATCCGTTTCTACACAATATAGATAAATCAAAAATAATTCAAATGAAATTTCGTCTAGTGATGAATATAGACATTATCTCTTTGGGATCCCTCGTGCGTTACCCGCGTATGTGCCCGCTTGGCACTAATTGATAAAGTGGCTACCGGAAAGAGCGAACCCGCGTTATATTATTGAAGCGAACAAATGCACATGTCCAATGTGAGTTTTAAAACATTGTCTAAATGACAATGAACTCTATATTGTTAAAGATCTGTAAATATTTTGCACATTAATGACTCTAATAGAGTGTAGACTGTGGCCGCAATCTTCGCGAAACTGGTTAGCTTGGTTTGCTATATTATATTTGATTTCTTCACCGATTGCCGCGGTCTAGCGTATCCTATTGCATTTACGTGAATACATTTACTTGAGATGTCGTACGCTATACAAATCTTAATACAGGAGTCTTTCTTGTTGTATTTATCCGATCCTATAATCAATTTCAGTTTGTTTTTATTTCCTGCTAAACAAGTGAAGTGAAACTATGACCCGAATTAACCTCATTACGGGAAATAAGTTCTTGTTTTAATTTTTCATATTATCATTGATTATATCCACAACCTCATTTTACCAATCTCTATATCAAAATTAGTATGTAACAGAATTTTACAATAGATCTAGAATTGATAATAATTAATAAACATATTTTGGAGTGACGTGGGATGACCTCTAGTGAACAAGCTTAGGCGCCTCATTGGCAAGTTATCAATCAACTCAATGAGATTATCGATAGCCGCCCGGTCCCACGATATTGAAGTGTAAATTAAACATTTAGAAAAGTCAATGTATTCAAATGTATGGAAATATGTATTTTTCTCTACCCATTTTTATAAAATCAATTGTCTTCTTGGCTAGTTATATATCATACTAATTTAATAGACCAGATTTATAAACCTGAGATGTAAACAAATGTCTGACTACTTATCAATTAAGTCTGTTTTATTTAAGGTATTCTGTGACTTGTGCAAATTCATGGAGTAGCTGGTAGGGAAGTCTGTTACAACCGTACCAATGTAGATGATATTGTTTCATCCATATATGCGGTTGTTTTGGTTATAACGGCAGAACAGGCCCTAAAAGGAATTAACTGCAAAAATAACTAGATATGAGTGAAATATTGTATATTTTTCGGAAACTAGGCTAGTTTATAAAAAAAATGTGCAGGAAAAGTTCATACAAAATATCGCATATTTTGTATCAACTTTCCCTGCCTAAATACTTACCTGAACTTGTAGAAAATTCATATACATAGATAAAATGTATGCCTTTGGAACATTATTTGTTATTTATAATTCGAGAACGATGTGTGAAACACGAACAAGCTCGTGTGACGAATGAATGTATGGATGTGTATGAAAGCTGACGCCCGATTTCTACCTATTTCGACGTTCATATTTCACACGGTACTTAAACACGGATTCGGCAATAAATAAAATTAATATCAACTGTGAGCGTTAAAGCTCATTAAATATAATTTGTCTTGATTTCATAAGCGCAGACTGTTTGTTGTTTATGTTTGCATAAGGCATTAAAGCATTTGTAAGTATAATCACGTTTTATAATTATTGTCAGATACAAACTTAGCCATGCGCTCATGACTAGCAATCATGTAACGAACTTAATAGAACCTAATGTTAATCAAAGTTTTAAGTGGTATTATTTCTGCTCTTGCGCAGACATGGCGCAATTGGATATACTGTTATCAGGCCTGTTTATAAATACACAGACAAACAATACATCGAAATACCAACTTTTGTTTTTCAACATTTGATGGGTCATCGGGACTAAAGTTTACTGACGATGACGGCACTTCGCCCACATAACCAAATATCGACCCACCATTTATAGACCTTGTGACTTACTGTGCGCGTACGTCGCGACTCGCGACAGTCCTTTGTATTGAATTAACAACTTCCATATCGGAAAGCAATAAACGGTATATTACAAACTAAAACGATTGACATGTTACACAATTGAAAGAGGTGGAACGTTTGAAAGCTAAATTCAACTGATATGGACATACATGTCTACACCGTAGCTATAAAAGTGTACTATACTATTTGTAAAGAAGGAAAAATTAACAACAATAAATAGTACCTATTTATTTTTCAAACAAATGCTGAGCTGAAATTAGTTAATCGTCACACAAAACGCGTCTAGTTTTGAATCGATTTGAGAAAATAGGTAAAAACCCCGAGAAACGATACGAATTACAAAAAAGGCTGTTGTGACTGTTATCCTAGTTACTCCACGAGTTTTACCAGATCTTGGAATAAAAAGTAGAGATAGTAAAGTAATTGGTATGGAAATTTTTTTTGTACCATGGAACTGAAATAAGATAAAATGTTCGGCAGGTGAATCAAAATAAATGATGACATGACTTACTAAGTAATCAAGAATGCAAAACAACTTAGAGTAGAGGAAACCTATCACGACTCTAACGTGCGGAACAAAGAAAGCGCTCAAGTGGCTGGTATCTTGGGTGCAAAAGAATGTCCAAAAAAACGGTTAATCGCAGACTAAATGAACCCGCCTCGCTTCACTGCCTTTAAATAGAAATCAAGGGAGTATTATATGTAGTTTATTACGCGCGATATACTTGTTATTTTACACTAGTTTTCTGAGAAGGTAAAGATTGTAAATACTAAGGCACTACATTAATTCTGTTTTGAACTTTATTTCACTACTAGAAACTTAGATTATTCCTAAACGCTACAAACTACTTATTTCGAGAAATAACTTTTTCACTAGGAAAGCCGCGAATAACAGCGATGATCCATAAGGTTACCTGCCGTTTGGACTATTAACCAATTACCAAGCGTACCCAGAATTCATGATCAGCTTAATAATGATGGCATCCAGATTGCTAATTTTAATCATATAAACGTCGAATACAAACTTTCCATTAACCATATCGTCTGTTCCTTAAGTGTTGTGACTCATATTTTTATTGTAGGCATGTGCAAAAGCATCGAACTGTTTACGTTGGGAGTTGAAACTAGCGTGCGCGGGACGAAATGTATGTCGTATGAGGTTTTACTTACTTAATTTTCTAAACAAGAAAGCGAAGAGAAAAGAAAGTTGGAATCTCTAAGGGCGCAGCGAATTAGGCACAAAGTTGACAAAAAGCGATAACGAACTTGAGATTTGGACGCACAAATTGAAGTTTCATGTGCGGAACGAATGGTTTTTTTTGTGCTCAGTTGGTCAAGTGCCGGATGTGTACAGTGTAGTAGCAGCCTAATATTAATGTACTCTGTACGTGTTCACAAACATAGTATGTGCACAGATGAATCAAAATTATCTTGCCGATTATCTTAATCTTTAAAGAGACCATTACTCACGAATTCTCCGTAAGCAACCTTTATACATTTAAAATTGACCTCAAGAAATGATCGAATTCTAACTTTCTTTTTAAATAAAGATGACCAGTTCAAGTTTATTAACGCCCGTATTTAGGCCGATGGAATCATAAACCAGTTCACATTATCATAAGCTATCGATTTATTGGCCTATGAGCAGTGCACGTGACATGTGAACTGGGAGATTCTGGGTTCAATTGTCAGGTCCGAAACATAAATATGGGATTTTTCAATTAAAAACACACTACATACAAAGTATAGGTATCTTATACTAATTAACTCTTGAGATTTATACCATTTATTTTGTATGTATTTACACTTTAACTGCACATTGGCAAAGTATATTTTTATAATAACATAATTTTGACAGTAGCTCGGGTCCATTAATGGCGATCCAATCTTCAAACAGTTTGCTTCCTTTGAAGCAACAGAAGTCACCCACTAGTTATATTACAATTTGTTGACGCTACCGTATATGAGAAAGTATAAGGGGAATCAGTATTATGCACAAAACAAGTATGAATATCGCGGTACAAGGTGAGCTACGTGCATATGCATGCAATTGACTCATAGGCCATAGCATATCGGTAGTTATACCGTGCTTCGTTAACATAACACACCTACGCACTGTCTGCGTATGATAAAAACTTTAACAAGACACAAACATACTTCAATGAATAGTTATAATAATCTTTTAGAAGTCAAAACCTTTTTGAGTGATTCACCAAGCCTCGGGGAATAGACGAAAACTTCTACAATCTTTCTCTGAAATACCATAGGATAACCCCTATATTAAGATGTTGCTGGGAAAATAAGGGATATAATATTTTTAACTTGATTAAATTGCGACAGCATCGCGTGGTAAAAAAGTCGCCATAATTAATCTTTCCGATGAGTCGTGTTATTGTAATTTGATGTATAATTTTTAGGCGTCCGGCTTAATGTCGGTTAAAGACAAAAGCTGAACTAGTTTAATTTATCTTAGCTCGCATTTAAATATGAGGATATAACACAATATAGTACCCAAATAGCTTAGTTTACATAGTTTGCGGTCTGCACATACCTATGAAAAACTATCTCAACTATGCGAGTTAATTAAGGTAGCTTAGTTCTTTATCTGCACCCGAAGTAATTCTGACGACCGCCAAGGGATGCAACAGATTGTTAGTCAAAATTACTTTGGACTATACTTTGCTTACCCTCAGAGCCAGTGGGGCTTTTTACCGAATAGAAAAATAACCATAGCCTAATTTCATACTAATAAATCTCTCAACCAAACTAAATGGAAGCATTCGTCGTCAATCAATGCTGTACGAAGGATACCAAAAAAAAACAAGATAGAATCTCATTCTCTATTTAAATAATATAAGATTATGTAAGAAAATCTAACAATGTAGAAGTTACAATTAAAATTACGATCAAGGACAGTTATAAGTTTGTAGGCATCATGTTCCATTTGAATTACGGCAGACAACAAAACATAATATAGGTTATGCTTTAGGAAAGGGAAACGGTGCAATTACTTGTTTCCGTAAATTGCAAAAGTAATGTTAGATGAAATACGTGTAAGGTGCACAAACAAAGTATTTATGAAAAGAGTGGTGTTTGTATTACCGGCAGAATAATTCGTGGGGCTGGTGCAAGATGTAGAATATACGGGTTTTCGGGAACTAGCAGTACAGAACTTATAATAAGAAAACGGCAGGTACATTATTGATTTTGTACCATTTGATCCGAAATATAAGTTATGTCAGCAAATTAATAGGATCTCTAGAATAATGCTAAATTGGATCAGTCCATATTAGGAATTCGCATATCTCTTCCTTCTCGTAAAGTAACTTTGTGAGGTTTTAATATAAACATGACGTAAAATATATTTTGAGATAAACTTTAAGGTAGCCCCCAACCGTATCAGATAATTAGACCGCAGCACCCGAGAGCGTCGGCGCATATCGTGCGGTACCGTGCCGGTACAACGTGTAACTAAAAAGATATTATTGTGAAACAACGGAAGTGGATAATTGCAACACAGATTACTGAATTACTTTCTGTCTACTCACTCATACAATATTTGGTAATTGCATGTTTCATAAAGACAGTAATCGGTCATAAAAAAAAAGGTTACGAAAAAGAAGACCTTTTGTTTGTGCTCAAGTTTGTACTCTAGTTTAACGATATATCTATACGGTACGCATTAATATATTGACAACACACATTGACTATAAGGTACACTATTCGTAAAGTTTAAATAAATAAACTTTGAACTAGTTCCTTAACGGGAATGGTCTCTTGATTTTCTTAGAGCGCACAGAGACGGCGTATTTTATACGCATCGACGCCTCGCGTTTTTTAAACATTACGTTCTTACTCTACATTAAAAAACGATATAACGCTAGTGATTATTGTTATTTGTGAAAGGAATTTGCAGGTGTTTATAATACTATTCTATACTTTTATTGGCGAAGTTTGTAATTGGTATAAGACTATATTTTGCTACTGATTTTATTTGTCTGTAAATCTTCGTAAAATAAATAAATAAAGATATTTACAATATCCATTCTGGAGTAAACTCTAGTAATATGAAAAAGACAAAATATAAATATATAAAGTATCACACATCTAATATAATAGACAGATACTTATATCTCCTGATGTGTATTAATACCAATTCGGATAGAGACGGTAGTAGTAAAAGAGCTTGAATAAACATTTAAATTAATATACGACGGAAGCAATTCGTGATTTCATAACACGAGATTGTATATGGCTACCGACGTTACACCTCCACGGCCCCAGTAAAATAGTTTACATATTCCGAATGTTAGCATAAATACATTTTACATACAAGTGATGGAGGCTACCGATAACTTAATGTAAGTGATTATTGTTCAAGATTAAGAAGTAACCGTCACACGAAATGTTGAAAAGGCAATCTAGTCACAAATCTTGGTGTTAAAAGGTTAGAATCGGTAATGGCGAAATGTATTTAGCTAACAGAATAAATGGTTCAACAAATACTATTTATATAACTGTGCCGTTTTCCCATTTCAGTGACCACACGTCGCGCAAATCGTTTTTTGGGATAAAATTACACCGGAATGTTGATAGTGTTGTAAAATATTGTTCGGACATTTTAACATTTCTTTGTATTTTTTTAAATATACTATTTACAATATACATTATACAAACAAATAATTTCGATAGTGACAGAACTTCAGCGAGATATATAACTACAGATCAGTACGTACAATAAAAAGGTCAGCATTATTTCAAATGATTGAACATGCTTATGGTAAAGAATTATTTAAATGCCAAGGACAGTAAAGGGGAATAACCTTCAAAAAGTATATCGCTATAGACTATAAAAGTTACTAATACATAATTTAATACAGAAATTTACTATATTGTACTGTGCGGCATTAATACTATCATCTAAAAATTAGTCCTAATAATCTAAAAAATAAATTTAAGATCCCAAATATATCTCAAAACAAATTAAATGAACTTGGTCGTATAAAATAGTCCAAGTACCATATAATAGTAGACAATTAAAACTTCAAGATTTCAGTGAAAGAAAAATTTTAAAAAATCCTGACGGGAACATTGGAACGAATCGTCGACTTCGATAATTGGTTAACGAATTAAATGATTCTGACCAACTGGTCATTAACGAATCAATGAAGCATTAAAAGTCAGCTATTCAGCGCTAAACAGGTGATGGTACTATACACAATAGCAAATCTATCGGTGCTGACGAAAGCGGCGTGTATTGAAAAGCGTTATTGTACAATTCGCATCGGCCGTGTCAGCAACATGTGGAGTATCTCATAGCGTTCCGATGGACGGACAACGCCATTGTTTAGACTTAACGCCTTTGTTAGTTTTCCCATTTTATTTTGGGAGCACACTGTGACGCAATACAGGTTTTGTTATAAAAATCTTAAATATCGCAGTTCCTTTTCTATGGACATCAAAAAGTAACTATACTGCATGTGGTGGTATCCCAGTAAAATTTAGACTAACGACAGGCATATTTATATATTTGATAGTCGCCTTAATAATCCTGTCTACCAAAATACGACTTCCACATTCCACTTAAACGCCTAAACATTATATGAAAGAAAATATGTATGTTAGCTAGCTGTTGTACAGCGCATTGGTGTAACACAAGTTAAAACAGTTTTTATGTCGAGCTAAGGCGTAGAAACCACAGTAATGTGGTTCCGCAAGGCCAAACATTTATTAAAGAAAAGTGAGGATAAGTAAAATTCAACCATTTTTACAGGAATAGCTATCACTGGGACACCACCCATGCGCGTAGTTTTGTGACCAATCATAGATTGCAATCCTTGTTGCGCGTTACAGTGTGTCACAATCAGGCAGTGTGAGCGGCGGTGCATTACAGTTATCGAGCCGTGAGTGACTACAAAAACGATTGTTAATAAAAGCGCTTTTTCTTGTTGCCCGATGGCTAGTAATCTATCGAGGTATCTCATTCGGAGCTGCAATGGGCGATAGTAATTAGTTGGATCGGCTCTAGCTTGGCGCCAGTAAGACCGACCACTTCTCTGATTATATACATTAAATTACTCGAAAACTAGGGTGACACGACTGTGCATCGCTCTAATGTAAGCTCGTTTACGGGCCTCAGTGGCACGGTTGTAGGCGGATTTAAGTGATTCGAGTTCATTGCGCAACCCTTGAATAACTTGTGCATGTTGCTTATTTTAAAACCAAGCGGTCGTGTTATAGCGATTCAACCGGGGCTTCTTCAAGCATTACCGAAAATCTCATTGGACGAAATGTATATATTCCTAATTTGATTTCGTCTCTCAAAACTTTGCCGCTGAAACGTAGTAAAATGTACAATTCGGCACACCAATATGTACCAAAAAACCATGACGAGGTTTAGTCATTGTGTATTCAGACAAGAGGCAAAGACAAATATTTTATCAAGTAGTCCGTTTAGCAAGCGCATGTATTATTAGATTATCATATTGTTACTGTTGTGTTTGAGAAAACGTAATACCAAAAAATGTTAAACCATTATGGACACAGTCGAAATGTATAGATCACGATGGTTATACGACAAAGCCGAATGACGATTTACGTAGTTTGAGTAAATAGGTTACATGTGGGTGCTTACTATTCAAATTATAAAACAACGCAAAGAACGCGGCACTATATCGATTGATCAGTGAGGAATGCTTCGAACACGATCACACTGCAATAAAATTAACGAATCAGACAATGTGAGAACGAAGAAAAATTTTCTGAGCACACAAAATATACACAGACTTTGAGAAATTGCTTGATTTAACAATTAAGAGTTACTTATTACGGAGAGCAAAATCGATCCAATTACGCGTTTTTTAGTGTGAGAGGCTCAAAGCACACGCGAGTCATTAGTTTTATGGCACCGGGAGAAGTTCCAATAATTACCGATTCAATACCGCTCTTGTACTCGAGTTGATGTAGGTTGAATAAATTGTTTATTATGTGCGAGATCACATAATCTTAAATTGTGCACTATATACTTTTCATTGAAAGATATCTTTACATGATACACTCGTGCGCAAGTGTATATTTAGTCATTATACCGATTTTAAAAAAGAAAGATAAGAAATGCTGGAATACATTAACATAGTTAGCGCCATGATTAATTAATCTAATCCAATGAACAGAAACAGATGTCGATCAATGTTTTGAGTTTTCACACGCATGTTTACTCGATCGATTTACATTTTCCATCGAATGTATCAGTTCACTAAGAACATTGTCTTTAACGTACATCGTGTAAAGAATTTACAATTAATGGAAAGTATCCCAGATGGTGAAAGCCTAATTAAATAAAATTGGTTTTCGATGACTTTTAGAGTACTACGTATTATAACAATTTGTTTCAATTAGAAAATTGGCCCAACAGTTAAAAATAATAATTTCCTGTTTCAGATGCCAGTACGGCGTAAGACATGGCACATAACAGTTACGAGATGAAGTCAAATCGATTGTCACGGGGCGGTTCTCTATTTGGCGCTGATCCGCAAGTACAACTAAAATTGGCACTACAGAACAATGACTTCGCGACATTTAAAAAGCTGGTTAGCTACGGTGCTGTCGATTTCGAATATGTCTACCAGTATCCAGACCACAAAACCTGCCTCGAGATGGCCGTCTCCGAGCCAAATAGACAAGAGTTTGTAAAGCTCTTGCTGCAACATGAGGTGGAAGTCAATAAAGTTAACGAAACCTATGCCGCTGCACCTATACATTTTGCTGTTGAAAATGGTAACAAAGAAGCTCTAGCGACTCTTTTAGAAGATGACCGTATAGACGTGAACATAAAAAGTAAGAGTAACACCGCTCTACTGATGGCTATTAAGAAAATTGAAGAATTAGACGATGATCGAGAAAATGATTTAGTTACGTATGAAGACATGGTAGAACTCCTCCTAAAAGCAGGTTGTAACCCCAATTCTCCAGACTTAAAAGGCGTAACGCCTGTATATAGTGCTGCAAAGCAAGGACTTGAAAGAGTAATAACTTTAATTTTGGATTATTCTAGATATCCCGTCGATATAGACACTTATAAAGACAGAAGAGGAAAAACTGCACGACATTATATAAAAGAAGCATTCCCGCACCTTGAAGCAAAGTTTGAAAGTAATACAGCAGACACGGAAATAGTGGACGCAGATATATTATTTTCGTTTCTGAGCCGACATGAAGAAGATAACTTTATAAGAAACTTCACCAAGCTTGCCAATAAGAATGACCATCGTTCAGTTTTAGCTGCAAATAATGGTTTTCACACAATGCTGCAATTTGCTACTGAGAAGGGTTTTGACAGAGCTATAAGAGTTTTACTTGATCACGGAGCCGATCCAAATGCAACCTGTTCGAGTAATACAAGTAGACCCGTAGCAATAGCTTGTCAAAATGGATATTTTATAATCTTAAAAATGTTCATTGACAACGAATCCACTTTATTTGAACCGGTAAATTCAGAGTCCCTTTTGCAGGTTACCATTAAGGGTATGCGGTCTTATACTGAATCTCCTAAGGTTAATTTCAAGGAGTGTTTAAAATTATTACTTAAACATCCTAAAATTAACATAAATGTCAATCACCTCGACATGAAAGATAATACGGCATTACATTATGCGGCTAGAAACGGTGACAACGATACTGTATTAGAGCTACTTAGAAAAGGTGCTTGTGTAGGGCTACGTAATAAATTCAACGAGCCACCGCTTGCAGATATTAACGCAAAAACTTTAGAAACCTACCTGGATGAATGCATTACAACGAATAGTGAGCGACCTAGTGATGACGATTACGAAATTCACATGAAATATAGTTTCCTAGTTTATCCGAATAATTCGTTAGAAAACGAAATAAGCAAGGTGCCTCTAATGGATAACACTAACAATAACGTCAAAGAGTATGATGCTATTTTAGCACCAGAAACAGACGCCCTTTTGTACATGACACGGAATGAAGATTTACGTCCACTTTTAAAACATCCAGTTATCACCAGTTTTCTATATTTGAAATGGCAACGCATAAGTTGTCTGTTTTATGCTAATATCACATTTTATTCATTTCTATGGTTATGCTTAATCCTTTACATAATACTGGGATATGGTGTAGAGAAAAAGCAAGCAGATTCAATAGAAGCTTTGAATATTATAACCCACGTTGGTGCGGTCATTGGTCTAATTCTTTTGATATTTAGAGAGGTATTCCAGCTACTGGTGTCACCGACGAGGTATTTGCAAAGTATTGAAAACTGGATGGAAATAGCATTGATATTTGTCACAACTTGGATAGTGACCCACGACTCGGCAGCGGAGTCCACGAAACAACAACTGTCTGCCGTAGCGATTCTGTTATCTTCAGCTGAACTCGTACTACTAATAGGTCAATTTCCGACCTTATCAACAAACATCGTCATGCTGAAAACCGTATCGTGGAATTTCTTCAAATTTCTTCTGTGGTATTGCATATTGATTATCGCATTTGCTTTAAGCTTTTATACATTATTTAGACAGGAAGAGAACGAAGATCAAAAAGTACCAGACCCGAACAACACGGGCAAGGAAGAAGAAGAGGAAGACTTCTTCGAAGATCCGGGGCGATCTTTATTTAAAACCATTGTAATGTTAACGGGAGAATTCGACGCAGGGTCAATCAAATTCAGTACATTCCCTGTAACCAGTCATGTTATTTTCATTGTATTCGTTTTTATGATACCCATTGTGCTTTTTAATTTGTTAAATGGATTAGCAGTTAGTGACACACAAGAAATAAGAGCCGATGCTGAACTCGTCGGTCATATTTCTCGAGTCAAACTAATATCATATTTTGAAAGCGTCCTTATTGGAAATGCAAGGGCATTTACTAAACCGTCTAGAGGTTGGTCTTGGCTTCCCTCAAACCTACAGAATTTAAATATTATTAAACCGAAAATGTTTTTTATCAAACCTTTCGCTAAAAGAATTAGCCTGTTTCCACACTTTTTGCCAAAATACAGAATATTGGTTAAACCCAATCAGAGCAATAAAATAGAGATACCTCATGCGGAACCTCTTGGTAAGTTTGGAGACGATTACGAAGATGTAGAAGGTGGTGGTTGTTGCTTTGAACGCTGTCAAAATTACAAACTGGATCGCATGATAGTTAAGAGGGCTAAACTAGTGATCAGCAAAAGAACTAACATCTCTGATATTGTTGAAATTAAAGAACAATTATGTCAAGTTGAAATGAAAATCGAAGGTCTTGAGAGCACATTAAAAAAGGTGCTGCAGGCTTTAGAGTCTGACAGAAAGTATTAATAAATAATTACTTTAACTTTCTCTTTTATGAGTCGCAAGTTTAAATTCCAGTATTCACTGTCCATTATTTAAGATGTTTTGTGTAATTTATTTTTGTTAAGTTTAAAATTAAATAGCATACATGTAATTTATTAGGGATCAGACTTATATTATTAAAGATGGATATAAAGTATTTGCTTTTAGAAATCGCTCTACAGTTTTTCGAACGTAACATGAAATAGTATATATAGACATTGTCCAATAAACATGCATTTATATGTAGAATGGTTTAGAATTTTTGTACACTGACCTTGTCTAGGCTTTGTATAAGTTGGCACCAGGAGGGCTCGATGACCTCGACGCACATATAGTACTGCAGATGTTGTACGCAGCTCAGCATGCGCTGGCGCAGCGCGAACGCATCCGCGTACAGCCGCGCCTCCGAGAAACGCTTCACTACCTTATTGTACAGCCACACCCTAATCAATAATACCACTTTAACAACCAACACTCATTCATTAAATTATTCATAAAAAAGTTATGTACAATTTCACAATTAATTGTTTGCATCCACTATTAAATAATATATTATAATATGACTTTGTATAAGCAGACATCATTTTTATTACAAGTATTTGTATTTTAGGATTGCATTCCAGCTTAATTATATATTTTATTATTTTTATCTAGATTAGGAATATAATTGCATTTTTTGGGAAAAATTAAAATGAACAAAGAAATTAAGGAACAAAAATGTATTGTGGTTTTATTTCTTCAGTATTTATTCAGCGGCTTAGTTCAGCGTAAATTATTTTCATATGCTATAAATCTTTTTATCTAACGACTTAAAAATTAGTAAATAATCCCGGTTAAGTATTTTTATATTATTATTTTTATCCAAATGAAAGACGATACGACTTAGCCGCTGGCCCGATCAGCTATAATATATCTATAAACCGTAGCGACAAAACCAACCCATTTAAATATACAAAATGTATCATTCCACAACGCGCGTCAATTTTTTTTAACACATATGTTTACTGAATTCTGTCAGCACCAGGTTCAAACCATTTTGATGACTAAAACCCATAGTGATTTCATTTAATTGTTTCTTCTTAAATGCGCATGTCACCCCATCGCGCTCGTTACTCTGAGATATACGTTTAGTTTCATAATGCGCAGTAATTACACTGGCTACAACGTCCTTTAAACGGGAACACAACAACGTAAAAGTATATACCACGAAAGTTATACAAAAACAAATAAACAGATAATAACATACAACAACTCACCTACACAATAACCGCTCAACATGCTTGCAATAGAAAAGATGTCTAAATATCATCTGGTAGCACGCGATGGCCTTGTGATTGAGCACCAGCGAGACCGGCCATTTCACCTCCATGCCGAACGAGAACGTTTCGATTCCGGTCAACGGCGGGCAGTCTTTGTTCTGTTTGTATTCTGTAATGATTTGAATATACCTTAGAGAGTATCATAAAAACTTATATTTTCAATGTCGCTAGTAAAAAACTATAGTCACGAAGATTAAAAACGAATACTTAATAATAACGGAGTTAAACGTGGATTTAGATGCGACCAAAGGCTGTCTTAAATAAATTCAGAATGTCTACGTTGGATATTGGGCGAGTAATCAGATAAGTATTACCCACATTTGATATTATGTTAATATTTTTCGGGTATAAAAAAAAATTGAAAAACAGACATTTTTAGGTGTTAAGAAGTTCGAATCTCAACATCGAGATTCCGACTCATTGTTATATGAGAAAAAAAAAGCGTTAGTAATGTATTAAGACTATATGCGGTGTATTGATTCAGATTTTAAGAACTAAAAAGATTATTAAAAAGTACATATTTGTTTACCTTTTTCGTCTTCTGTTTCTATAGACAGTATTTTGAACATTTGGAATTGCAAATCGTATGGCAAGAGTTCGACTCTCATATCTTCATTATATGGATCGTAGCTGGCAGCGGAGAGCCTATTAAAAAACATTTATAACATCATTCATATGTTTGGATTTACAGTTGCATACAGTTATATATTTTGTTAATATAACTCCATTGAATGATAAAGACAAGTCGCTCATCTGTTAGTAAGCGACCGGACCATTTATAAACATTATCCAGAACTTTAAATATCGAAGCACTGCAAGGCTTTTTACTGCAATCAGCCTCCAACATATATGTAGAGTCTCATAATGCCCAGTAATTACTATGGCTACAATGTCATTCAAACCATAATAGTGCATGCATACTGCTGTTTGGTGGCAGAAATATTCATTGATGGACTTTCGCATACAAGAGACCTATCAGCTACTTATCAATAATAATTACCTAAGGCAAAGTCCCAAAAGAGATTCCAACTTGGATGGTATTATATCGTCAATCTTCTTGGACAACTCTTGTTCTGTTGCATCCATGAATTGCACAATGAAATCTCCTTGGCTCATAAGGAAATAGTTTTTTACTGACTTCAATCTGCCCATCAGGTCATATTCTTTCAACAATAACTCCAGCAAAGATTTGCTCGCGAACGCATACGCTTTTTGAATAATGGCGCCGTAGTTTTGTTCTCTGAGTGAATATTTGATTTCTTCTGTGTTATTTTTTGTTATAGCTTTGCCTGAAAAATTATAATAGCATTATCTTATTTGAGTGATTTGTTGATAATGTTAAAACAATTGCTAAATTAAGATTTAATTTGACTTATAAAATTTCAATATGACGTCGATGAAATATTTAGGAAGGATTTAGAGAAAGGTCTTCTGATAAAAAAAATTATCAATGCTACTTAATTACGAAGACAGAAAAAGTACATAAACGCATTCTTTTGTTTTTTGGGGGTGAATACGGAAAAGCATCTTATTTCGTACTAAATATCTATATTCTATATTATTATATAAAGCTGAAGAGTTTGTTTGTTTGTTTGTTTGAACGCGCTAATCTCAGGAACTACTATAATAATATAATAGTTAGAATAGCCCTCTGTTTGTGGAGTGCTATAGGCTATATATCATCACGCTATGACCAATAGGAGCGGAGCAGTAATGGCTAATCTCAGGAACTATCGGTTCGAAGTGAAACATTACTTTTGTGTTAGATAGCCATTTGTTCCTGGAGTGCTATAGGCTATCTATCATCACGCTATGACTAATAGGACCAGAGCAGTAATGAAACATGTTGCAAAAACGGGGAAAATTTATTAGTTCTGAGAGCTTCCGTTGCGTGCGCTGCGTAAACGGTTAAAGTTATGCAACAATGATGCATGACAGGATTGTTCCTCTTAAAAAATTCTACAAAAATATATTTTAAAACAAAGCCCCCCCCCCCCCGCTGCATCTGTCTGCCTGATCGTGTTAAACTGAAAAACTACCCAACGTATTAAGATGAAATTTGGTATGGCGACAGTTTGAGACCCTGGGAAGAAAATACATTCCCGGGAAAATATATAGCATGACTTTTATAAGGGAAATCAGGGAAAATCTTTAGCCCGAAAAACTTTATAACGAGGGCGGAGCCGCGGGCAAAAGCTAGTGTAGTAATAAAGTACACACCACATTGACTTATCACATTCAAGTATTTTCCAGTCCTCAATATGATATCGGTAAACTTATCAAGGAATTTCGGCACTCTATCCCTCTGGATACTGTATCTTTTTTCCCAGTAATCTGCAGAGTAATCCACAGGTAACTCTTCTTTATTTATGAGTTCATTATCTTCAATCATAAATTCCTGAAAAAAAATAAAATACACATTACAATAAGATTCATTCAACTCGGCTGCTACGCTGTGTCGTTATTGACGAGCGGCTCCATAGCGCAATAGCTATGGAGTAAAGACAATTGTTTAGACACTGACAGAGTGGGTGACAAGACGTGTAGAATACGGCTAGCACGACGAGCTTCAGCGAGGCGAAGTCAATACACTATATATTTATTTATATACAAATATATGTATCATCAAACAAAACCTGTAAAAATACACAAATAAAATATAATATCAAGTTAATACAGTTATTACCTGAAACGGATCTGTTATTGTTCCTTTGTGTATCCACTGATCCAAGATATTGAGATACGGCCGGCAAGCTCGTTCAGCTAGGAATAATGATATTTCCTGCGCTCTCACGTCGCCCATGAGAGTGTTGGTTTTGTCGTGCAGTACTGTGAGAACAGCGCCCCCCCGGAGTTCACTCTAAGGATAAATAATTACATAGATTCTTGAAATAACTCCAAGCAAAACAAGAAAATTAAAAAGATATTGACTGGACTTTTCCACAAATATGTGATGTGTGTTAATAATCAACATCAACAATAATAAAACAAATTACATCAAATGGATCACAAAGCAACAACATAAACAACAAAGTATTCAAAAATGGAAAATACCTTTCCAATACTTGTGACTATAGCAGCAAGAACTTGCATTGTGTGCATTGTGGGCAGAACAAAGTACCACAGCTTCTGTAGTGTCAGGTTAGACGACATGTGTTCTGTTTCTAATTGCGCTATCATAGTCTGCAAATAATATATATACATTTAAGTAAAAATACATATTATTATTTTAATTATATCAATTATGACAATTAGCGAGAAATAGAAGAAAGGCTGTCTTATGATGACTGACAAACATGTAAGATAAAAATCAAGTTTTGTCTGTTAAATCATGGTACTTCATCATAACTGGAAAATAAAAAATCGCTAGAGCAAGAAAACGAATAAATTACATAAATAAAAAAACTTATTAATTAGTTATATTTTCATGATCATAGTAATTTATATACTTACATAGTAGTCTTTCAAAAGCATCTCTATGGCTGCAACTAAAGCATGCAACACTTGCCCAGACCACATGTTACAGTGCTCTATAAATCTCCTGACAATTGAATAATTGGAAGCCAGCGGTAACATCTGCTGAACAATCTGCTTGAGCGCATCATCCAACTCATCTGATATTAAGAATGTTCTTTGGTCATAAGCTTCTTTCACAGGCTGGTGCACAATATAATTGCCCGGAACTCCAGAGAATATGTACAATAATTCATCAATAATAATGTTTTCTTGAGAAGCAATTGGCACACCAGCTGTAAAACAAAATTCTGTTGATACTTTTGGCTTTATTGATAATTTTTAATAAGAATTATAGATTTTTAATTATTAAATTATACACTCTCAAGATTTTTTTACGGTTATAACTTAGTGGTATAAAGTGTGCTAAATCAAAAATATTTTACATTGACAGTTACATTAAATTATTGTGAAATGGTACTTTCACGAAGATTATTAGACAATAAAATTCATGTCTGTGAAAATGATCCAAATACAAAAAATAAATTTATATTTTAACTTACCCAAAGATGAAATAATAGGAACTGGCTCCTTAGGAAAATCCCATGACATAGCTGGATGATCTTTCTGCCAGTTTGGTAAATCAAGGCTCTTGTACCAGTTAGGGCGAAGTTTTGCTTCTTTCTCTTCAAATGACTTCATTACTAGCTTTTTACTTTCATCCACTGCTTTCAATAATTTGTCTTTAATCTATAACATTCAGTATTTAAAAATCATTGATCTATATATTTGACAGATTATTAAAGGTAATGCAGTTTCCAATTCTGCTAAATACCCACTAGAAGACTAAGTTGTATAACAGAATTTGAATATTGGCAGCACAAACCATGTAGTTATTACAAAAAGAATTGCACCCTGCTGCACATTTTCTCGTTTCTATTACAATCATTCATGCTGGCTAGTAGAAACACGTCTGAGTCTTAATAAATTTACTGGTGGTAGGATATATTTTATATCTGTCTAGATAGTGACCATCCTACACAAGGTGTTAAAACCCACCATAGTGGCCCGTGTAAGTGTGTTGCGATACAGGATCAGCCTGTGTATATCTGGTTCCAAAAGGCTGGCATAATTGTGTTGACTGTTGAGGAGTAATGATCTCTCATCAGTCAACATTCTATTGGACCCCACTCTACTATCATCAAGTGCAATGGGATCACTTCGCCCATGCCGAGCCTTGCTCTTATAAAGAAATGTTGAAATTTTGTTTCCTGCACTAGACCATTGGCTCCTTACATACCTACCTCCTTCATAGCTTCTTGACTTTTATTTAGACTACACTACATTAACTAACAAGCATTATGCTTAGGTTTTCCTGATAGAATGATTAAATAACCACTATTAAAATTACCTGTGGTAGATCTTCTTTGGTAATTTGATGTTTATTATCTCCAAGTATTGGTTTTGGAGCAACACGAGGCTTTGAATTTTTTGATTTCTTTTCATCACACACCAACTTGTAAAACAGTGTTACAATATCTGATAAGTTGTCAGTGCTGAAATATTATATTATTTTAAATAAGCAAATATGATAATGATTTGTTATGTTTTTGCAAATGCTAAACATTGAACTATTTACGAATTTTATCATGGTTATCCATAATATTATTATTTCCTCCTGATGTTTCAAATACTCTGCAGCCTTTATGTTCACTGGGTGAACAGATTAAGCAACTCCTATATTTTAAATATTTTGTACTGCCAAATCAATAATTATTACAATAATAAACAGTCCCATACAAATTCTTACTACACATAATGGAACTTTAATAAATAACCGCACATAAAACAAAAATTTGCTTTGCGAGATATGAGCAAGTATAAAACCAACTGCAACTTTATTTCAATACTAGAATATCGTTAGATCAGCAGCAAATATGAACCATATTAATATACGAAAAGAAATAAGATTGTAGGTAGCTAATTACACCATTACATTGCTACACATATTACTAAAAGCCCACTTAAACTTTTAACTTTTGAATTGTTGTGTGACAACCATCAAGGTAGCCTTATATTATAGCTCACTCATCATCATCTTGATTTAAATGCTCATGCTCTTTTGTTTATAAAAATTATACACAAACTTACTTTCTATTTCTCAGTTCTTCATATTTTTTAAGGAATATCTTAGCGTTTGAAGCTTTTAGCGCCAATCTCTGCGCGTACTCATTAATTTGTTTTGGCGAAAGGTTACAGTTGCCATAATTCGGATCATTCTGTATGTAGTCCAAAACGGAATCTACTTCCAAGTTGCACCTGAAAATTTTACCAATTAGAACAATAACGTATCCCAAAATTTAGATAATGGGTAATTTATACATGAAATTATTGGTACCCCAAAGCCTCGAGAAGCTCCTTGATAGTACTTTGCATTTTATCTTTCGGTAATATCCAATTTTGATACATTTATCGTCAACCAATAAATTTAAAAATACGATAAAGCTTCATTTGTATTTGACAATTCAGTTGACAAATCACTTTTCAAAACAATCCGGCCGGCTTGAACATAAAGCACGAACCATAGACTATACCAAACTGTTACGAATGAACTAAGGTATGAAAAAAATAAAAAACAAGATGACATTCGAACAATTATAACTAAGTAAACGTCGCGGTGCGTGCACGCTGCACAATACAATTTTTAAAATGTAGATTTTTTACTTATAAGCCTGGGCAGCGTACCATATTTTACCCTTCTAGGAATGATTATAGATAACTGTAGTCCAAGCAAATGAATAAATTTTTGAAGCAACGTATTAAATGAACACTACAAAAAGAACCCCATAAAATGAAATTTGATTTGCCTAACCTGCTTAGTAACCTAGAAACAAATAATCCAGAGATATTGGGCTCATAAATATGTCTCCTAAATATCTAGACTGGTGCTATGAGGGATCAAAACACGAGAGAAAATATTCAAACGCTGTCTGGGATGATAACATTATAAAAATTAAAATATTTTTTTTTATTAAATCTGCTTTTTCATTTCGTCAATTACAGCGGCTCTATCGTCAATGATTAAAAAACAAACCAAAACACACATCACGCCTATATCTCCGAACTAGTAGGGAGAGGTGCAACCAGAACATCTGCTTTTCGCCTGTGTGTTCCTTCCTATGATATGATAAAGTGACGTGACAAATTCCAGACTCAGGGTTGATAGAACAAAAACTCAATATCACTACCCGACTCGGGATTTGACTCAGAGTGTTATCGCATTGTCCACGCAATACCATTACGCCTGAAAGACTGTCAGGGAACGATTGTACCGTAGGCATACAAACAAAGAGGTGCTTAATATACCCATATCTTATCCAGCCCTTTCGGCTTCCCATGTACTTGTTTAGTAGCCGACTTCATTTTCCCTTCTCTTTAACTAAAATCAATATCGTAGGTAACTCTGTTATAACCTATGACATATTATTATGCCTGCACTTATCCTGTGAATTAATCATTCTCTCATAGATACAGTGTTATATTGTATTAAATTCTCATTTCGTAACTTTTTCATATAGACTGAAGCACCAGCAAAAGTTAGTATCTATCTAAACATTAATATACTTAATGTAACTACAAATTTTTCCCAGGGTTTATATAATGAACAAATAAAAAGACCATTGAAAGAACAAACGTAAAAAATGTTATTTCTTTATATCCGCACTGCATACAAGTTTTTTCGTCTTGTGGCGGCAGTCGGCACATCACAAAAGCAGTGACAAAAGTTCGGCTGCAGTTGGCGATTACAAAAGAACACAAAGCTTGTTTTGATTGTTTGATAGCAGAGGCAAAGAAATCGGCAACTTATACAAGGACCCGTCGACTCGAGGAGTGAAATTACTTGATTGTGAACAATTCTTATGACGATGTGTCGGTAAACAATATAGGCTTACGTGTCAGTTATATTATTGACAGCCTATGAGTATTTTTTTTTCTTCTCCAATTACAATATCAGACACAGATTCAATATGTCGTAACATTTTCCATAGTTGAGAACACACTTTGCAAAATATGATACTATGTCTCACATATCAAAAAAGCTCCGCATATTCGAACTAGTAAAAAGATGGACGCATAGCAATCTCGCTAAACATTGTAGTGTTTGCAAAAACCGATGTAAAAACATTGTTGCATTCGTTATGCGTCAGATAGCTTTAATTAACACGTCTTGCAAAGAAACAGGTCAAAAAATCGTAAAATGACAATACCCAATAAACACCTGAGTTTATGGAGCTGATGAATAACGGCGCGCCTTTGAAATCTGTTTCTGTGATGTTGGACAGGGATCGCCATTCTTTTGGCTTAGATTTATGTGTTTTATACGGCTAGTCTATAAATGCCGCACTTTTATTGGCCGCGAGACGTTTACTGATTAATAAAGTGGGTGGAGACACAGACGATTCTAACTATGGCACTTCCTAGAAACGATACATTCAACGAAAGTTCATGTTACTTTTTATCATTTATGTATACAATATTTAGAGATATGTCGGCAAGCAACCCATGGAATTAAAAAAATTATTGACTAGCGCACATACACGGCTGCCGTTCTACAAGTGAAAATAGTTTTGTGTACTTAGGTAGTTAATTTTTATTTGTTGTTTTTTACGAATTTGGTAATTAATTATCATTTTTATTACCGGAATTTATTTACAAAAATCATCAAACATATTTTTATTTAGCGTAAGAGTACTTACTCCTAAAACTCAAACATTCATAACAATTTAACATAACACATCCAGTCAAAGTTCGCAGACAAGAGGTTAAAATAAAACAAAGCATCCGCATTACTGCATACCGACTCGTGCGTTTCGACATCCAATCTGAATTACAATGTACGGAATTTACAGACTCCAAACAGGCGACCGACCGGTCCCTCGGACCCGCGTCCGTATCCGAGCGGAATAAGAAGCAGCTTTACTGTTAACTCTATTGTTCGGCGACACACCAAACAATGTATTTTTGCCAAGTATGGGTGCACGATTATGTCAACGCATGTGTTTTGTTTTTAAATAATGACCAACGTCGTGGCGGCAACAATTGCCGCGCGGCAGATCATGCTATCAGCATTTTTAATGCGATATTATAATGGTTTATTTATGAGCAAAAGAAAAGACCTATTCGTATTTGGAAAAAACAATCGCAGTTTTTATAAATGTGTAAGATGTTATACATACAAGTGACTACGTGACTGTAAGATAGTCAAAAATTTAAATGATTAAAAATAAATTATTGTATGGAATAATTATATTTCATACTTTCATTTAATTTCTTGTAAAACATAGGGCTTGTCTCTGTGTATTGGGTAACTGCAGGAGGCGCAACGCAATAAGCACTTGACGTAACCATAAACGCCGCAACCTTTCCGTTGACGCAACGTTTATGTAGGTACTTGGGGCTAAATTCAATCAAGCCCTCGACTTATATCGCAGTCGAGAAAGATTCTCTCTTCTATATTTTGAAGGAAAGATATGCCTTTTGTCGCTAGTGATATCATGTAAAAAGGTTTTGAGAATCGGACGCTCAATCCTGTCGTTCTAAACAGTGTCAATCGTGCCAACACGGAAACAATTAGAATATTACGTGTCTTTAACAGTATATTCCTAATCAGGTGGCAAAGTTCAAGAAATTAAATAGGTAAGTAGGTACGTATTCACTTACCTAGGTACGTAACTGTTAGTCGTTAAATAATTCGCCTTATTAGAAAAATAATGTGTTGTAATCACACATATCAAAAATGATTTACTTAATTGCATATTCGTTCTCTTTTAAGGTACTTAATATATTGATTTATATGTTTTATGTTATATCAAATCCACGTATTTTTCGAGTTACAGCAATCAAATAATGTCGCATTTGCTCAAAATTCCCACGATAATTTCGCACAATCACATAACAACTTATTCCCTGTTCTGATCAAATGTGTTCGGTTTGCGAGCACTGAGTCTCTTCATCACAAGTAACATTGTTTGATGTGCCTAATGGTCTCGTGTAATTTTACATATTTTTCTATTTTGATATCGGCGATCATATTGGTAAGAAAGTACATAATTTTCATTAACGTTTCTATTACTGGTAAAACAGCAGTCATGATCAAACATAACATTATTCTACGACTTACATAAAATATTTTAAATAATAATTAATAAATGACGCAATAACATTTAATACACTTGATTCATTTTTCGTCCGCATATTGAAGATTCACATAATTACAACGTATTTCATACGCGAATGGCATTTAAAAAGCTCGACTGATAATTTTTATATTTTGCAGATTGCACTTTATTCTTCCAGTAAGTCGAATTGTTTGTACAAATGTGGCGGTAAGTTTCACTGTAATTTAGATTTTCGTTAAACATTTTTTTAAGCGAGACGCCTTCACCTTAAAAAGAATTTTCTGTAAATAATATCTGCCAATTTTATAGTTTGTTTATTATGTTTTATGTATATGTATACGTAATTCTTTTAAAACAATTAGTTCGACACTTACATTATGTTTAGATAGATAGATAATTCTTCATTGAAACCACATAAGTAAAAGAAAAGACGACACATATACTACTTAACTATACCTCGCTAGTGCAACAATATACGTTAAAGACATATTAAACTATGATATTTTCACTGTCATTATTTACGACGTCCATTCCACAGTCAGTCCATACACAAACTATTAAGATATTTATTAAGATATTATCCTATTCCCAGATAAGATTGACATCAAGGGTTGATTTGGTTATAATGTTTGCATATATTATATACTTAAAATAAAAGTCAGAATTTTTCGAGAATTATAATTTTCCAGTAAGTAGAGTTAAATTAGTGCCTATATGTTATTATATCTACATAGGAAGGAAACAAGTAGCCCCTCTACTCCCACTCCTTTTACCAATACATATGCATTAATATGTCGTTGAAATTATTTACTTTACCTGTTTACATAAGTATGTAAACAGGAAAATCAGTCAATACATTTTATTCATTGATTAAGATTAAAGAGTCAAGAACTCCTAATAGTTCCGGGAAATAACAATTCCATGATAAATATGCGTCGGGACATAGTCGCCCATTGCTTAGGGGCCAGAAGAAAGGGAGGCAGGGACGCGGAGTCCGCAAAGAGAGTCGGTGACCGTACATGTGTTGTCTTGCATAAGCAGCCGCAAGTCTTTGTATTCTGATAAGGTTGCGGTCTCCCCTAGCAAGAATGGTGCGAAACTATTCATGTTCACATTTCTTATGTACCTATCAATTGTCATTATTTGTCATTGTCATATTGATGAGCCTAGCGTTCTGTGAAATCGGCGCGTAACATCAACAACGTTAAACAAACGCTTATTATTCGATATTCTGTTTTTGTGAACGATTGATGCACAAAGAGTTTTAAATAGGTACCCACTACCCACCGCTATATGGAGAATATGAATGGCGAGAAGCACATTTTAATATTGCAGTGAACCTCTTATTAACGTCACCTTTGATATTCGCGCTTTGATTTACCACATTTCTTCGAAGTAAAATGTATCCTTAAAACATTTCAACACACGGCGCGTAATATAGACATGTAAAATATATTTGTAAACATAAATGTCCCTTGAAGAAGCCTTTAAGTATGTACACGAGTACGAAGACAAAGCACTGTCTGCATCAGTATGCGTCGGGGACGGACGCTTCCTGCTGGCCGCGTTCCCGCAGCCGCTATGGTAATTTAATTGTTCGACGCAACAACGGAATAGATTTACGGACCTTCTGTTAGATTGTACACAGTGCAGGAAAACCCCTGTAACTATATCATTATCGTGATTAGACTATGTATCGATCAATAGTAGAGTCCGAGAGTAAGGTTGATTTTTTGTAGGATAGAACCGAAACCTACAAAACTATTAAATTTAAATATTATTGCATCATAATATTATAAATGAATGATTGACTAAGAAGGTATCAACATCAAATCTTAAACAATCACCTAGCTAAATGTTCCTGTGATACTTAATTTGACAGAAGTGCACAGTATTCAAGATTTGAGGGATGGGTTAGTACAACCAGTCATCACTGTTACCTATACGTGAGCCCTACAAGCGGGTCGGGCCGTTGACACCGCGGCCGAAGTCGGCTTGGTGCCAAATGAGAATAATAACTATGTACAGAACGACCCACACGTGTCACCAGCACCAACTTGTATTCAGATCCTTGTTTGACATTAGAATTCAAATGCGCCGATATTATCTAAGTACCTCCTACTCGTAAAGTATATTTTAAATAAATACTTCCACGAAGAAAGCGAATAAAACGCTTATTGATTGATTGATTTAACAAAGACGGAAAAGCTAAACACTTGTTTTGAAACAATAAACTAAAGAATTTTACGCTAATAGAATTTTGATCGGTGAGAAGTATATTGACCTGGACGATATAGTGGCGGTCTTTTTTGGAACATTAGCTGTGTAGGTATTGATATCCATATTTTTGACTACCGACTCTAATAAAGCACCGATAACAATAGCAACTACATAATATTATTTAAAATACATAGTTCAATACACTTCAAATTGTTACTGGCGCCCTGTATAGGTGTGACTTCAGTTTGGCTGATTAAATATTATTATGATTTTATAAAGTGTATCGGAGCATTTAAATAGTTGAAGAAATTATGCATTACACACATCTAATGAAGATTGATAGTTATTATAGGGTTTAAATTATTATCTCATGAATAGAATAAATACCCTATACATTTAATTATGATTAAGCAATAAAATACATGTAATTTAGGGAAAGCTATTGAGTAGTTCAATAGACATTGGGATATACCTAGATAATATTCATTTAATATATTAATTCAATCCATTCCTTAGTCTAATAGTAGCTTATATTGGTTATGGTCGTAGAAGTCCTGAATTCAGTTTTTAGGATAGGCTTCTATATACACTGCAGATTTTCTTTAACATGTTTTGTGCGGGAATTGAATAGTGATAAGTGAGGAGATTGACTTTCGGCAGTTGACATCATCATCACATGACACGACGGCATCATTCAATAACTTCACTTATCAAACATCGATGAAAACTAAATATAATAAAATATAAAACAAGTAAAGTAAATATATACAGCCACTTTACGACAGTTATTTTAAGGATTTCAAGTGTGTCCACTGGTCACCAACTGCCACTTGAGGTAAACGCAAGTAGGAACATCGATGCGTGCCTGCCGGGCATGTTGAATACAAATGACGATATTTGGCGGTCATTCCAACCACAAACTTAAGTAAATTTATTACGTACGTACACATGGTAACATTACACCTACGTATTATCACGTAGATACCATGTGAAAATCACTTTATAGCGATTGATACCAAGAATGTTGTCGTAATGCTTCCGGTCACATAGACATGTAGTTTCTTGGAAAAAACTAACACATACTCCGCATATTGTGTTCGTAATGAACTCAGGCCTGCTTCTTCAGGCATTTTTGATTTCCTTAAATAAAATGTATCTTTCAAATAGCTGTATCGTACACTTATTTATCATGTATATCTCGGGGGATGGCTATATTATAATATAGAATTTAAGATGAGTAATTCATAATATTATGTAAACCAGCGGTGATTTTAAGGCCCCTCCTCGAGCAAACGGCCTTGACCATTCTTTCCATACGTTTACGGCGCGGCGCGGCGTAGCGTGCGAGTTACGGGCAGGAATATGCGTAAAGATTTTCGAATAATTGCTTTAAAAAATCTAATTTAGATTTTCTTTGAAATTGTATACTACCAAATTGTTCCTTTTTAAATTGTCTATCTACTAGTATTAGTTACAAATATTAATCATTATAAAACTATTTGAAACAACCAAACTAAAGAACATATTGGAGAAATATTAAGTTTATTTTTTTAGTATATTATTCAAATTTTAAATTAATAGCTTCTAAAAATACGTTACCATATCGTTTTTCTGGGCTGAGGGCCTTAATTGTCTATTGCGGGGTGCTCGGTGAGGATTATTATTGACTTTTAATTCTTGCCAAAACTATTGGCAATTTCGCCATAGCTACTGTGTCTATAGCTGTTGTACACGTCTTAATGGTTTAATTTAAGGATTATCTAATAATATAAGCTCTATAATCCAAAGAAACTATGTAAGGTAGCTTTCCAATTCAAAATTATAATTTTATCTGTCTACTTTACATACAGTAGGTACTAAATTATAGGTAAGTAAGTATATTAAGTATTTTTTGATCGCACATCTTATTGTCTATCTGATTTTACTTCTTATTAATGTTACAAATGCAAAAGTAGGTGACAATGTTTGGATGTTAGTTAGAAGTAAACGCTGAAACAAGTGAACGGATTTGGAAGAAATTTGGCACACGGGTAGATCCTGTCTTAAAGTCGCAAGCAATACCTACATAGTTAGTATAGAGTAATACTGGCACTAACGGTACAGTAAAAAAAGGATTTTTATATTAAGTAAAACTGGAACTTATGAGGTTTCACATTGATTTGGCGGGGATAGAGCATGCGCGATTTTGAATTTCAGGTTGGCGTTCAAATCAAATTATTATGCTATAAACATGGTAAATTATGATCTTAGAAACATTCAATATTCTATTCGGTGGAATATGTTTTTCTGTTTTAACGGCATGCGAAATTTTAAATATGTAGGTACTTAATTAAATTAAAATAGTAACACAAATCATCTTACTTTTGTAATTGGTTTATGAATTTTAGTTGTTATTTTTTATCTACATAATTCGCCGATCAAATATCTACATAGGTAACATGTCAATTAAATTTATATTATATTCATTTGTTAATAAATAGAGTCGGTCTTAAATGCATTTTTTATTTGACTGGTAATACAATCGATCTTCCTTTTATACAAAAGATTATTGAACTTAGTTTAAGTTTACTTGGGTAACTTGTAGCATATTAATTATTATTTGGCCTACTTTTGCTTCTGTTGCTACTATCAGTGTAATCAACGTCAATTACAGTATAAGTATCGACGATTTAAACACAGTTTTTGTCACTTGATTCAAACAATTTTGGTTTTTTATGTCCCTCATCGTGTAATAGAAATAACATTGTAATTCGTTCAATGTAGGTACGATTTTTTCGGATTTAATAAATAGCAATAAATTTGATTTCCACATCTATAAATCAAACCCCGAAATTTTCCATTGCGGTTTCACATTACACGCCCTACCATTACATCAATCAGTTACTAAAGTATTATTTTATCCTAAAATACGTATTATAGTAATAAGACGTAAACAAGATCCAGAAAATTTCATAGTCTTTCCAATTTTATGAAAGTATGTTTTCAAATTCTTTACGTTCAGTCCGCTATTGTTTAGATAGTATGTAACTCCTGCAGTATGTAATAGATGTCGCTACGTACAGATTTTATGTTGAAAAAATATGCTTACTTCGTTTTCCTACTCTCTAACAGATAGCTCTCCGTTACCTATTGTTTACATTTTCAATTTGACTAATGTGTTATTTTTTATATTAATAAAGCTATTGGGATACTTAGTATTCATTCATAACACTGATTGCATTTGATATGGAGGTATTGCAGATGGGTAACTAAAAAATTTGCTTTTACTAAGTGTTATTTTCTAGGCAACAAGAGTGCAATAGTATCTTTTAACAGAATAAATATCTACCGACTCTTATTAATACAGAAGAGCTAAAAAATAACACAACTATTTTATACAAATTGTCTTTTTAAATCAACCTGATTTATATTAAATATTTTATTGCATTACTGCAAAAGTTTTAGTAGGCAGGTTAGCATGATAATATAGATCATAGACAAAACCCTGAGTATTGCTCATATTAATGCAAACTAATAGGGTAATAGGGGTAGAAAGGAGGAAGGTGTTGTAGGCGTCAAGGAACCTCACTCAAAAAACGCAGCAGAATCCTGGTAGAGCCGATCCACCAATAAACCTAGTGAGTTTCTATCGAATATAATATAGTTATTATGCACTTATGCAGTTTTGGCTTAATCAAGATTTCTTTCATAAAAATTTTGGGATGATAACATCGTTTTGAAAATTGGACATGTGAACATAGAGCAGGCAGCTGTACTTGGCAGTATTCAAACTTATTCCTGTTGGACTCAAGAGTAGAGGGGTTTTGTACTTCACTAAGCTTTATTTTTACTTTTCCGCGCTTGATCTGCGGGCATATTGTGTGGAGCCGCTCTGCTCGGATATCCTCTATAAAAGAACGTATTTGTATACAATATAAAATATCGACTTCCATTTCGATTATAAAATATTAAGAAATCGCAATCAATAATTTAATTGAATAATCTATTTAGTTGTTATTTGAAGAGCTGTTCGTCAATTTTTTTGTTAGTAAAATCGTTATAGTGCATTTTAATGACATAATAATATATGTATTTATTTGTTAATCAACTCATACGACAAACAATGTAATGAGCGTCCTTCACATGCTGCACTCGATATAAATTCAAGCGGATGTGCAATTCGCACTCAATCTATGTTAATAAGATTGCCACCTATTGCGACGAAGTCATATTATATACGATAATTTTGTCAAAAGCAATAGAAATATGCGTAAAACTAAGTATTCGCGTGTAAATTAAGTATGGCAAAATTTACATTCATTTATAAAAATTAAACGTTATTGTATCTTTTTTATTCTTGTATTACCTGAACTAAAGGACAAAATAAGGATTAATATATAGAGTAGATACGTATACGTATAGTATAATATATATTATAAATAAGGTAAGTAAAATGTAATTTAATATTTTCAAATATATTTTAATGATTTTGCAGTGTAAAATGAATGCTTTGAAATTACTAATACTTGCTAATTAAATAAAATGATAAAATTAAATTAAAAGGATAATAATTGTGCATTTTTTGAATAAAAATTTTCACTACTGATTAATATATGAATTGTACCAGGAGTACCTAAATGAATAAGAAGGATTAAATGATCTGAAGTCTTCCTCGTTCCAAGCGAAATAGCAGAGGTGAAAGGTCTATATTGCTCATATGTTACCTGTATTTGAGACAAAGGCTACATACATGAACTTTATTATGCGAACATAAGTACATACAAACTTGTCACGCGCACTTAACAAATGTCTTCTGAGCAATGTGGTTTGTGGGAGTGAGTGTAGGTTCGTACTTCCTCCTAGTGTCGTCGGCAGCTACATTCGCGACCAGGGAAATGTCAAGGTCGCGCCCGCTCACTTCCTTTGGCGCCGACCGCTGTACCTACATACGGCCCCCACCTGCCTCCTTCCACTTACGTAAATACTCAGTCAACAAAATGGTTTTACGTTGTATTTATAAAAAAAAAACGTAAGGCGTCGTGAGACTCGTGGCGGATATGAAAAATTTAAATAATTTCCTCCAACTACAATATTTTATAACATTGTGCCATAACTGGGTTTTGTATCTTGAACAATGTATGAGAGAGTCAAGCGCAGTATGCAAACTACAGTGCTACAAATTGCTTTTATTTTATAAGCTCTGGGTTGTATTGCTACTGCTCTAACAGTCGTGTTGCTCAGGCGAGTGACCGCCTCGTCACATCGAAAAAAATTAAAACAATGGTTTGTATAAGCTTTATATCACAGCGCGACGCGACATCGAAGTGGCGAGGATAAGGGCCTAGCGTAACGATGACGACGTCAATGGAGCGCGCTTCCCCCAACCATTTCTGATTATGTGCTGTGATTTAGTACAACATATCTGTAGAATACAGTTGCTGTTATAAACTTTACTGATGAGTTTATATTACCAACCAGAGTTCGTAACACAGAACCTTCTTCCATGTAATAAATGTAACAAATCCTTGGACCTAATTATCAAAATTCATATCTGCCACTTTTTTTACTTTTAATCGCATTTAACGGAAATTATTAAAGATAATTTAATCCTTTTTGCGCCTTCATAATCTACTACAATCTACTCTATAATCTCTACTTACATGGATAATTAGACCGACGAAATGATGATCATCCAAATTCCCAAATATTATCGTTATCACCGTTGTTATCAATACTATCATCATTATCTTCATCAATCGGATCTTAAGATACGATGCGGAAACTAGTTTATAACAAAGCATCTGGCCATACAAGGTTGTTTATTAATTTCTCGGTGATCAAAAACTTTTCCTCCTTGAAAAGCCTTTCCCACTACAAATCTTCCTAAAATGCTGAACACTGACACCAGAGCTGTCTGTTTCAAAAATCTGATAAAAATCCTTATTTTCTATGGGAGCATATTACCGCCATGTGTGTGTTTAGCAGAATTCAGGGCATGGTCTACGCTCGTGCCGAAGATCTTCTAAATCTGTCTCGTTGTTACTGAGTATACTTCTAACAAACATACGAACATCCAAACATTTGCACAAACTTTCGCGTTTATAATATTATAACATAAGATAATCGATAACAATTGCAGATATGCTTATAGTAATCACAGTGCAAAGCACTTGTCGTTAAATGCGAATTGAAAACATAATTATACAAGGAGGTGACCAAAAAAATGTACCAAACACTACTCCACATCATTGTAGTTCTAGGTGTGACCAAGGCAGTTTTCGTGGTCGTTGAAGCGTCAAGTGCAACCAAACGCCTACACGATTTCCCACTGCGTCGCTCCTGCGCCTTCTCGCCCGAAACCTTATACAAAATGGAACAACGGGCAGATATTTATTGTTATTTAAACGACATATGACGTTAACATTTAATTACTGATATAAAACCGACCGATTCACATACAATATTAGTAGGAGAGAGCTCTTACGCATAGTATCGACAACTTTACAGTTTTCATTGGCTTTTTTGAGCTTTGTTTACCTGATAGCCAACTGAACACCCCTATGCCTACGCTCTGCGAAGGCTGCTATGCTGTAAGTACTGAGAAACGAATTTATTATCATAGCATCGCTCTTTACCTAAGTAACGTTTGTGAATATGGGTCTAAGTCCTGAAACGATAACTGAAAAACCACTTAGTTAGATAACAACTTCTGAGAAAGTCATCATCGTACATCTAAAATAATATATACCAACATACAGCATCTAACTTATCAATTCGATAATATCAAATAGAAATATCAATTTATTATCTCCGTTGTATAATATTAAGGTGCTCTGTAACGTTCTTAAATAGAGAAGAGCTAAAAGGTAAGATAGGACAATGTCATCTTGCTGTCCATCAAAAACTTTATGGCTTAGGCCAATACCAATAAGACATAAGACAAAGGAATAGTGAATTCTGACAGAGAATAGGTATAAGAACATCGTGTAATAAAAAAATTATAACTAGGAATGATGTGATAGCCACAGGCCTGTAGTTATAGATATACGCATATATAGATATACGGGGGAACAGATTAAGCTGAAAAGAATCTGTGAGACCTATCAGTAACTTCATAAAAGGATTTGTGTGGAAAAGAGGAGGTTGACGACTATTGATGTCATCAGTTTGAACGTACGAGTAGAAAACGAGGGTGCAATAGTTATGTAGTGATAGAATGCGAAAAAATATTCACTGATTTTATGTTCCTCACAAATGTTATAAATGTTCAATGTTAATGTTCAATGTCACTTCATGTTCAATGTAAATGTTATGATGGCGAGGGCTAAACCCGACTGCATCGGAAACCGGCTTTATCACAACTAAGTAGGTACTACGCTTCTGACAAATTGTAAATAACATATTGGTATATACATATAGGTATACTGACAAATCCAACAGGCCGGCATAAATGTTGTCGACTGTCCCCACTCCTCTTACCATAAGGGTGAATTATAATATAATTTATTTATACCACTAGTGTTAAAAAATATATATTATAATTTAATTGTAAGTAAATGCGCTGCATGCATTTAAGTTAACTGAGGTGTTTGGTCATATACCACCGAACATGTGCATTAAAAAAATAATTAATAGTTTTTTCTAACTATGTTATTTCATTCGTTAATAAAAAAAACACGAATACCAATAGCATAAAATATGATATAAAATTCATCAGAAAATTTTAAAATATATTACACTCATTTCCTAGTCAACTAGTGACTAACTTCCTAGTGCGCCTACATACGATTAAAGATACGAGTGTTTCCTAAATAATCGGAAATGGTTTATTACATTACATATTTAGGCATAGCTTTGCAAGTGCGGGTGATTTAAGCAGGTAAATCGACTTATCTTACTTATACCACAGAATAGGTACTGCATAACAATAATACATATATTATCTATGTATACCATTATGTATAACTGAAAAATTTGTTTGAACACGCTAATCTCAGGAACTACTGGTTCGAATTAAGAAAATCTTTTAGTGTTGGATAGTTATTTATCGAGTAAGGCTATAAGCTATGTGACATCATGCTAAGAACAACAGGTGCGGAGCATCACATAAAAATATTGCAAAAACGGGAAAATGTGTTACTTTTGAGAGCTTTTGTTGCGTATGCTGCGTAAGCGGATAAAATTACGCAAGAAACATGTATCACGAAATTGTTCCCCATAATAATATTATATATTCGAAAGTTAGTGAAAATGTTAGATGTTTATAAACAACGGCACTTTAATACATGGGCTAAAAAATAATAAAATACTAAAATCAACTTTTTTAAATAGATGGCGGTAGAGTCGTTTCGTATTTTATGGAGTTTTCTAGCGGGAGTTCTTCCCACGGGCGAAGTCGCGAGCAAAATGTAGTAATAAGTTATGAATAAAATAAAATGTAGTAATAATATTATTCAAGAAAGGATAACCCATAATGTAAGCATTTATAGTAGATATTTACCTGGTTATCAGTAATTATTTATTCGAATTTTAATTACACCAAAATCTGGACAAGTATAGGGATTATTGTTGTAAAACAGATATTTTTCTTTTTTATGAGCACGGCAAAGTGATTCCACTCCTGATGTTAAGTAGGGAAGGCGAAGTGGGTCCAATAGAATATTGACAACCGAAAGATGATTAGCCCTCGACGGTCAACATTATTATGCCGGCCTGTTGGAACCGGATATACACAGGCTGATTCCAGAACGCGACACACTGACGTGGGACACTATGGCGGGTTTTAAACCCATGTGTACGACGGTAACTATCCAGGCGGATATAAAATATATCCTACCACCAGAAAAAATATATTGCTTTTCAAATGTCCTTTATACCTTTTTATAAAATGATTAATCCTTTCCTAAAAGGGTATAAATAACAATATTTTTGTTATGTTAATAACATAAACTCTTGCTTTATTTTAAGTTTAATTTCAAAATTAGCTGAGATGAATATAGAGCGCTTGAAGAATTTTTCATGCAAACTACATTATTTATAATATAAAATAAAGTTAAATTATAAAGTTTCTAAGTTAAATTCTAAACTCTCATGGTCTCTGTGGTGTATGCGTGCTGTCCACCAAAAAGGTTTTAAGTTCAATTCCTAGATCGGATAAATCTTGGTAAACGTTTAAATAACGCGACCTGCTCAGAATATGATCCTTAGTTAGAAATAACGCCAGGCAGGAGATCAATTGGAAAAGCCAAGGTAAATAATTGATGCCACATGGTTTAAAATATGATTTATGCTTGAGTCAAATTGGATAACGATAATAATATGTGGATGAAGACTCGTATTCTCGAAATTACATTATTAAACTGGAAGAAATACGCCTAAATGAGATAAATAATCGTGGCATCGTGAGACAAATTTAGCAATTAAGAGTTTTTATGCGATATTATCGAATGCGTGTAATTGGAATTAGCTGCGTGTCAACTGATGCAATTGCAATGCGTGCGCGCCGGTGAGAGTGCATTCCCAGTCATCTAATGACAATGACAGAGCATCCCCGCTTTCCAAGTTCATTGGCAATGAAAGTGTTGCGCATGCGTGAAAACTCGCGCCAATTATAAGCGCGTTGGGCACTCGGCAGCGGCTGTGCGGGTGCGGGCGCGAGCGCATCGGTCGTTGGTTGCGCGACGACGCGGCCGGCTGCGCGCGCTTCATTGCCAAGGCCGGCGTGCTTTCTCCACGATCTACGAGCTATTACGAGCCACTCGGGACCGCTTATATAATCTCATGTAATTGGAATTCGTTTCGTTACAGCTAATGGCCGGTAACCGATGAGGCTACGTAATCACCGGTAAATAACAGAATATGTACCTGATTACCTCAACACGGCATACAATGATACTCTGATTTTGATTCATTATTCGTGATGTTTAAAAGTATTTTATCATAATATTTATTAACGCCATTAAACAAGCTTCCGTCATAGGCTGTTGGAACAGATAAAATTATGTTGATTACTGGTTGTTCTTGACCTAATCTCTTGATGTTATACTCTGAATACGTTGTTTCCGTGTTTTTGGTTATCATACGCTATGATATTATTATTATCAACACAAATAAATAAAAATATGAACACCAATGTACCATTTAAAGATTAGCCGAAAGAGATTAAAGGCAGATATTTGAAAATATGATTGCACAATTATTATAACCTACCTCCCTTGTGATATTCTTTACTTTAAGAAAAAAATTAATTTATATGAATCTATTTAGTCAGTCGGTGTTCCAATATCCATAGGAAACTTATCATGAATCCAACATAAAACAGTCGATTATCTAGAAATTGTATAACGCTTTAAGCTTTAAGTGGAAACGTGTCATAATTTTGATATTGTAATCAGACTCTAGTATGGGTTAATAGGTATATCACAGAAGCTAATATCGTTTTGCAATGTGTACAGGGGCTGTTCCGGAAGCCTAACCTTGATCTAACTCGAGGTCGAAACGTGAAATCTACTTAACTTACACAAATTGGAGGGATGAAAAAAATAATTGGCCAATTCGTCGGTAGTTATTCGTGTGTGACCGTCAAGCGTTTCCCCATACTAAAGTAACAACGAGTACGTAATGGAAATTTTGCGCGACGGAGGTTTCACTCTTAATCGATTTATCATGTGAAATTACCCTGCAGTTGCAAATCCTTCCGCCGTTTCATCCACGCTTTGAAAAACTGTGTTTTAAATCAACTATTTTGCATAATACTAATAAAAACAATTATGAAATAACTAACGAGAAACAAATTATTTAATTTATATACGCAAAACAATGTTTCGCACAACGGTGTCGGAAATTCATAGTACTTCATGTTATCGAAATAGGATTAATACGCTACCCTCCGTAAAACGGCAAGCCAACTGTATGTTTTTAGAAGCTATCTACTCGAAATGTATGCATAATACATGTAGAAAAAATTAACATCATATTTTCGCAATAAGATATTATTATAAGATATATTTTTTTTACGTTGTTTTGTTAATTTCATCATGAAAATACGACTAAAATTGATTGCGTGGATGTGTTCCTAAAGTAGGTAGAGATCATATTAATTTGCAATCAACACTATTAAATAGACAATTAAACAAGGAGTATTTGGGTAGTTTATTTTTTCAAAAAGACCGAAAATAGATTTGTTAAGAAATTATTCGTATACATACATACATGTTTAAATATTTCCACCCGTAACCCACCCGTAGCGCCACTAAATATTAAATGTATTGCTCAAAGCCTTAAAGCAATGCGTAACTAGTATTTGCAATCTCTATATCATATTATTATATTAAAATAGTTGAGCCCTTTAGTTTGTGTTGGCATCACATCTGTGATTATCCTAATCAATGTTTTATCTCCTTTCCAGAAGGTCATTAAATATATATATAGGATGTCACGACATAGATTAAACGATCACAAAAAAAAATAAGAAAAAGTCACACGGTCCATGTCGCGGGCTCATACATAACTTAATGATCAACTGAACTCATAAAGCACAAACATGTATGTTCCCATAAAGGTCACAACAAGGTGACTACTCAATTTTACCTTAAATGTATTCACTTAAACTCCAGCGAGTAGGCGTCAAGTCATAGTTTGGTATGCGATCTCATTGACGACCGTTGAACCGGGAAGTAGCCGTTACTCTTCCTATCACAATCACAATAGATGCAGATTCCGTACTGCCTACTTAGTACTTACGGTAATGTACTATTTTGTTATATTTTAAACCATTTTAAACATATTGTCTTGGTGGATGTAAACATTCTTTGGTGTAATTTCTACTAATTACGAACTCCTGTTACAAAGAGACGGTAAATTTATTGCTCTTATTATAAGTATATTCATCACCTTAATTGATTTACGATTTTCCTTTGAAAGGTGCTTATTACAAAACTGTGTAGTGTTTCTTTACCACATTTTTTGTAGCAAGTTCCTCAAAACTATTTTAACCTAACCCTGTACGATCCAGATTTAGTTTTGGCAGCACTTTAATAAGCCTTTTGTAATAAGTACGAAAATACCTTTCCAAAAAAATGGTATTTCCTTTTCGAAAATGGTAAGTACCGACGAACCTCATGAAATGTACAATGCAAGGGTTTAGGGATACATAAAACGGTTTGAAACAACTGGTCATATGAATCTTTTATAATAGAGCCATTATTACCAATAAAATGCGTAGTAGATATTTTTTCACTCAATCTAGATAGATAGTTACTCTAACTTTCCTTGTAAGGGTTTACTCTAATTTACGATCCCGTCGCTCTCTTAACTTCGTCCTCCAAGTTTTCCTACCCTTATTTATTTTCTGAGTCGCCAGGGTACCTATTTGTAACCTCTTTACTTCACTTTTGACAAAGTATTAATAATACACGATTATTATTGCAGCATTTACTATGCATTCAAAAATTCTCATAGCAACCAATTATAAAGTGGGAGGTCAAATACAAAACTAGAACAACATACTAACGGCTTAGACACTATACATATTTGACTGTATAGTACCTACTGTTATTAAAAGAATTTGAAAAATTACACATACAGAATAATTAGATATGTCTACCATTATTTCTGTAGCAAAACTTTTTCCTTAAAATTTGTTGAACTAATTACAATGTATTATCAATTTTAATAATATCAGTAATTTCTTTTTTAAAGATTTTTGTATGTGTTCCCCGTAGCAGGAAAATAATTTTAATAATGTTTACTTTTCAGCCAACTGCGATCGGAAACACGAATACTAATTTTTAAGTATTTAATTTAACTGCCATAATAATACATGATACATTTTTTTTAATTATAGTCAACTAACTTCTTATTAATATTCAAAATATAGAGCCCTATAAACATCGGATAGAGAGACAGAATAAAATGGGCATTGGTAATATAGCTTAGTGATAATAATCTTTTAAAATAGTTTTTGTCATAGTTGTCGATCAGTAAGGTAAGATCGTGACCTACAGTTTTTTGTTTTTGTAATTATTCTCTTGCTGTTTACTCTTGCTGTATACTAACAGTTATACCCTGTATGTAGTGATTGTAAGTGCATACTTATAGTCACTGCATACAGGGTATTGTTACCTACCTCATAATTCATATCCGTAGATTACACCAAAAACCCAGGATACGCTATTACTTTTAAATGTAGAAACCATACTAATATATTATACATTTTTTTTAAAGTCGTTAAAGAGGGACCAGTGAGATTCTTAAGCAGCCCAACATCTTGGTATAGGTAGTATCTAAACAAAACAGGGCCTGTCCTTATTTTCAAAGAATTTTATAAATTTGCTTTCTTCAGGTCTATCACAAAAGCAAAGGTATTCTTCCTTATTAAATTATTTAATTTAGATACTTTAGTAACGAAGAACGCTTGATTGTAACAGGTGATAATTTGGGAGGTAAATTTATTTTTAACTTCATAGGTACACAATGTAACCATATTGTAATTTATGTAAGAATGTACATGGAAGTATAAAATAATATGGAAAAAGTATTATTTATAAAATTTTCCTCAATACGTTCTAGAATTGTGAATAATGTACGATGTAGACTATGAAGTAACGCGTCACTGTGTTTACGCATCATGTTTGTTCATTCACAAAGTCTTATTGGGTATGGATGAACAGAACATTCTATAGCTATAAAGAGGCATAAAAAGTATTGTATAATGCGTACGCAAGCCGGACACCCACGTCGCAAATTCCTGCCCATTATCGCTTCAATCCCACGGGCTCATGTGACATACACAGAAGCCAATTCGGGCTGTGCTCCTTGCGCTTAAGATTTATTTTTTGTTCAAAAGCATTCTTCCCAGGAGATCAGGCGAAACAGTTTTTCAGCACAAGTTCCACAGCAACAGGGTAGAGTTAATAATGTCTGTAGATTCAACAGGCAAAATTTTGTAATCATAATTCGTCGATCGTCGATTATCAAAATCGGATAAATATACTTAACAAACCTTATTGTAAGTAAATTGATGAAATAAAAACACCACGCGACCGACTACTTCATCGTGAAAGTGTAATATAACGGGATGATTTTATACAGCGTGGAGGTTATTTAATTAATACCACATGTAGATACATTGAACAGTGCACCATCGTAAACGCTCATCATAACTAAGATAATGTTTTGTTATTGTTTATGGACCACCAGGCAGGCCCGTTTGTATTGTATGTAGGTGTATAGTAAGTAATGTATACGCGAGTCCCCCGCGAAGAAACAGCCCTCAGATCACCTCCTGCATTTGTATTTTGTTAAATTTTATTTTTAAAGATTCTAAACAGAAGTGCACCACATGTGTTGCCACCTGACCTTAGTGAACTTTCCCACGCTGAGCGTGGTGAGCACGGGCAAGTCCCTTCAACGTAAACTTAGCAGTTAACGTTAGCTTAGTTAAGGTTCTCTGCCGCAAGTTTACTGGAAACAGATAACATATTTTTGTAACTTGTCAGACTATCCGCTGTGTTTTCGGGAGCAAATGTCTCCGCTCAAGTCAAGCCTAAAACGTTTTTTCTGTTTACTTAAATGATCTGGTGATTGTTTTTTAATTTATTTTGTCGTTCAACGTCGTCATATGGTTCCAATCAGAGACCGTCGAGGCTTTTAATTTTTTGCTGTTGATTATTAGGGAATACGGAGTTAGTCAAAGAAACGAATTTGTTAACATTAAATAAAATTTTTCTATTTGAGATGCATATGCTACACAACTTTTTTTATGAGTATTCGTGTTTGAAAACAGTTTTACTATTAATTAAATATTGATGATTTTTTAAGAATCTATAATATAAAAATAAAATTATCACCTTAAATTAATAACTTTTTATGATTCCTCTAACGTTACAAATCTAAGGTTTAGATCTACCTATCTTCAAAATATAATTGAAGTTATATTTTTAGTGCAAAACAAAACAGCATAATGACTAATTAGGGACATTCTTTGATAGCGAAAAAAAAAACAAAATAATAATTAGTAATGCGGGGAATGAAGAGTCATTACGAGCCATGCATTCCGCTGTGTATCGCACTTGATTGCAACATCTGCCTTCTCAACGACATTACAGTCTATTTAATTAGCCGACATTAGTGTTAGCTATACTGCGCTAAATGGACTTCTTTTTAACAACATGTAACAAGTACGTAACAACATTAAATTGATATAATAGAATCGTTATACTGATTACGTATCTACCTAAATATAATCTGAAACGAGATAGGAAATTAATGTATACTCTACAACTCGATAATAGATCCTAGATCTAGGAAATACAGATTTAATTGTTACAAAAAATACGTAAATGTAAGCTCATGTTTTTAACCCCAAGGGTTTTTTTTTAACCTCTGATCGTGCAGTCAACACCGGGAGGAACCTGCGGTATACTGGTTCCCCCCGGCTTAACGACTGAAGGGGCCAGGAGGAAAGTGGGAGGGAAGAATTGGGAGAGGAGGGTGGGGGAAGGAAGAGGAAGTACTAGGATGGGCGGAGAGGAAAAGGAGATGAAATGTTCTACGAGTCCCTTTCAGACCCCCCATGTGAACTTGCAACCATGGGGGTATAGGCATCACCTTTTGTGTGCCTAGGGCCGAGACAAATGTCCCCCCTTGCATGGGCGTGCATTCGGTATGGAGACCGAGCGCACAAGAATTGCCTCTGGGGGGAACCCCAAGGGGTTAAGTAAAGGCACAAGAAGTGAACGCATACAGGCTCGTATTAAGGAAACGAATTTCTTTTTCGTTTTCGGGACGCAGGGCCTATTGCAATTATTGGACCCCTAGGCAGTTGTCTACATTATTTTAAGGATAATCGGCCCCTGCACATACTTATATTTCAAAGGATTTATATCCGTTTCATGAAATGATAGAGGTGACACTATCACTGTATCGCGCTTATTAGTTGTTTTTCGAATTGAAATAAGTACACTTTATATTCCCTGATCTGAGAATCGAACCCACAACCTCATGGTTCACAGCCTATATATGACGCCATAAGACCAAGGTGAAAACAATTTCAAGAATCATCCTAAAATTTCCGGCCAGTATCAGCGCTATTATTCACTTAAAACCGTTAAGTAAGGAACTAAATGAATTCAACTATTAATTACACACGAGTTGTTATTCCGTCGGACAAGGAAGCTGCCATGCCGCGGCGCGCTCGGCGCTGGTGACGTCACGCACCGAATTAACCCGATTCCGAGAATTGAACCGTTGTATGTCAGTGCACTTGTCTCGATCAACGACGCACGTGTGGACATCGTACATTGTAAGTGGCGGTGCGGCAACTTCATATGTATAAATGAATATAGGAATTATAATCGCTAAGTAAACGATGAATAGAAGAGCGTGTTACTAAATACCACAAAATGTTAAAGATGCAGAAAGAACATTTTTGGGTTGATTGTGACATTAAACTTAATAGTTTCTTCGTTTCTGCTTCCTAATATAAGAATGTACTCGCGTTATTTCATATTCAAGTCAAGTCTGTCGAAAACAATGTAATGTTACTGCAACGATATGCAAATCTATTGTGATTAGCTTTAACTTCAACGTGGCTATTGTTGGCTAATAACTTTAGAGTTGAAAAAGAATGTCAGATACAAATTGAGAATTTGCCTTTGGTACATGCATGATCCATCGAATCTAATTAGGAAAAAAAATTGAAATAGAAAATAAAGTTTCGTTCATAGGTAAATACTTATTGTCTAATAAATTAAAATTTAAAAACAGGTCTTTGAATCATTAAATGAAATCACGATTAAAAGCTATTAAACAATAACAAAAGAAGTAACGCAGTAATTAGATCCGAGTTCATACGATATAGGCTGTTAAATTCCTATTCCTAGTAGAAGCGTGCCCATGATTCACTCCACCAAAGTAATAATCGTATACAACCATTCCACAACCATATATTTGGAGTTCTTTGATTTTGCTAATAAAATTAATTTTATGACTACTTACTCTAAAACCCAGCTATTAGCGTACGATCGCTGTTGTTTTTAAAACGTGTTAAAGATGCAATCATTTGAACAATGTGCTGTGAGTCTACAAGCATTGTAGGAAACAGCCGCAGCGGGAGAGCGCATGTTATTAATATTATTACGATAATACTCGCTGTAACCGAATGAGATGTTACGTGATTGTTTAGCTATTTGTGTTATGTTTGTTCGGTACGTAGGTTACACACGTGGACCGGGTCGATAAACTGGACATTTCACGTTAAGATTTGACTATAATTAAAGTGAAAAGTTAGGATATTTTGTGACTCATCATTATGATCACATCTATTCATGCACATTTCTTTGCTGTCCAATTTACCTGCCTTACTTATGTCATTAATATTGTACGTATTAAAATATACCCATATGCAGTAAAGAAAAATCTACACTTATAAGTTAATTATAATAACAAGCAAAGTTCAAAATTAGCACACGTCTGGGTGACATACTCAATTCGAAGTATCCGAGGTCTAAGAGATGGTAACTTTTAATGTAAATTACATTATTTTATGTACATATTCGTTTAGAAACAAACCCGACATTTGTATGCAGAACAACGTGGTCCGTTCTGTTGATAGAAAGATTCGTTTTCGTAATTTATAGCTTAACACTGTTTCTGAAATTAAAGAGGTGTTAAAGTATAATAATAATTACTATCATACATCAGTGCTTACGTGACTTATAATTTAGGGTATTTCCCGATATAAACAATTTGGAAAGCACATTTTTCATTCAGTCCTAATGGTATACAGAATAAATTTTACGTTTCAAAGTGCTGTCAATGTAGAGTCTCGTCGATTCGTTGACGTAATGATGTAAAAATTGACAAAACAAATATTTTGTCATTATAAACATAACACCTCGCGTCATAAAATGTAACAAGATATTGACAAAGAAAAAAATATAAAAAACCGACCAGTAGAAAATGAAATACAGAACGTATGAATAAGGTTATACAATATATAGGTATGTGTAATATGTTCAGAGCACTCGAGACACAATCGGCCCCACAACAAGGCTTCCGGGTGCTGATTGAGACTGATTGATTCTTATTATTGCCGATGCCGTCGCCGGACATAACTGGGCTTTTATACGGCATCCAACCACTCGACAACTATTTAGGAACCCCGCTTATTCACGTTTCAATGCGGTTTAGGATTATCGCTACCAACATCTTCGTTATTGGTTTATAGTATTGCAATTTACTTAAGTGCTATTTTTGCAAGCCCCAACAGTGAGTCAAAATAATGATTTAAAGTTAAGATGTCTTTGTACCTTAATAAGTATATTATGTAAGACTTACAAATCTGTTCATATTCCCCGCTACGTCTGTGTCTGAATGCGATAAACTCAAAAACTACCATACGGAAATAAATACGGTTTTCTTCAGTGGGCTTAGTGATTCGAGAGGAAGGTTTATCTGTATAATTAATTAATGTTTTGTATGACAGAAAAATAAAAATAGGCATATTATAATATGCCCTGCTGCCCTGCTTTTTTGGTTAATAGAGATCTATGAGTCTATTACCTTAAAACTTGGCTTAAAACAACAAGCTATTTCTCATATTTTCTGTTAGTATATTATTAAACGCAAAAAAATATTAGCCATTAGTATTTTTATTTTCAATATTAGCAGATATATGTGAAAATATTAAGTCAAAAAGTGTTTTAACCTATATTCTTCTTTTTTAGTACGATTACGTTCGATTTATAGTCATTCCTATGAATAAACAAATATACCTAATGTTTATTCTTCCTTTGAAGTACGTAACTATCCCTCGTCCCTCAAAGACATTTTATTTATTTATTGTCAATTTTCCCTTTATTATTAATAACATAAAACGTCTTCAACAATTTAATTTAACCGTCGCTTGTGATGTTCATTTCGGAGCACAAATTATCGACTCGGTTTGATCCCACGCCCGAAATAAAATATCATATTTCCTGTCAGTCGAAGCAAGCTTCAGTGCTCGACTCTTTTTTTCCAAAGCACAGCAGTTTTTTAAGGAACTGCATCACACATGTTTGTTCAACATGCGCAGGCGCAACGCTTTCGTAAGTAGGCGAGTTGTTAGTTTTTTGGCGTCAACGCGGTTATCAAAGCAATGAAACTTGACACATTTTTTCTGATGATGTCAGATATTATTTCGGTAAATGTTATTAAATGTTGGTAGGATATTTTAAAATTTAAACCAATATTTATTACAATACGACGGGAAATTGTGAGCTGCTCATTATCAGTATCCGTACAACAAATTTCCTTTATTAATTTAATACAGGAAGCAACGAATAAGATGGATAACATTCAATTTTCTGAAGTCGAAGAGCCATACTGTACACGTGTCTCGACTACCTCAGAGAAAAACATTTTAAAGTAATAAGACGGTATTGCGCTTAGGTTAGTAAAACCAGAGGTCCCCAAAATAGCCTTATTTTTCGATTATTCTGAAGTTATATTACCTAATAGGTAGGTATTTATAGCTAGTAGAAATCTCTTAACAAGTATAATTTAAAGCATAATATATAAATTAATAATACTTACATCAATTAATAAACATTAAATATTTAATATAGGCACGTCATTACGGAAGTTGCGATTGACTTGTGTAATTAGACGCGCGTTGTGCAGGTTCGTATGAACGGATTATTTAACAAGTTGAGTAATTATTATTTAGTCACAATGGTCGATCATCCATACTACATATTGATCAATAAATGGTAATAATGCCGGTTGCCGTTAGACGAGTGCCAAAGCGTGCTCGCGCACTTAGCAGGCGGCTGTGCTACAGGTGTTGCACCGCTTCTCACGGCCGGTTTCCGCGCCGCTTGCATAACTCGCCCGCACTCGCGCCCGCCTCCGCGCTCGCGACCATTCTAGTTGCACTCAGAAGTCAGCGGTGCTAGCAAGCCGCACACGTAACTTGCCGTAACAGCGCACATTATGCATATAGGACGCATGCGCCGCGTCGGCACACAACTCACACGTTGCACTCGACTTACCGATTTTACACTCAATCACCTACATTTCGCGGCTAGTGTTCTCATTCGCACTCGTATCCGCTCACGTTTTCCGCTTCTTTTAATCTTTTCTCGGTTTAACCTTTGTCTATGTCGCTACAACATGTTATGGAAATCACTTTATAATTATAAGTTATTTAATCATTATGTAATAATTAACAACAGCTGCATTGAATCACACCACCTGGCGGATTAGAGAGGCATTTGATGACATCGATGCCAATCTAAAGTAGTCCATTTGTCAGGTAATTCTACATCTATTGAGCCGAAGCATTGAGCGCTTTGTTCTGCAGCCACAAGATGCACCCAAGTCTCACGTTTCAAATGAAGATGACATGCGCACGAGACATCGCAGATCGACAGATAATCGACTCCCGCTTCCATCAACAAAAGATCAAATTCCGCGAGTGGATTCGGACTTGCAACCATTCCACGGAAGCTGTTGGCGCCAGCTGCCGATCAAATATCAAATGACGTGCAGATAAAGAATTCCTTAATAAGAAAAATGTAAAGTGATATATCGGGCCGAAGCTCGAAATGTTTTCACGCTAAATCGGCCCAAGACACTGGCTTGTTGTAATTCACACCGACTTGTACTTGAATTACACTGAGACTATCTTTCTTCATACACGAAGTATTTGTGATACATGATAGGTATGATATTTTTTTGTAATAATGAACTATAGAGCGGAGTTTACCATACTTACCTAAGCAGTCGAGTGGTATCAATAAAAAACGTCAAAGGTTGTGGGTTTCCCTCATTTGCCTCGTAGTTATAAATGATGTTTACTCTTAAGATACTTCCAGGAAATGAAAAACCTCATTGTAAAATCTTATATCCGAATTATCAGTTTGCGGTATTTCCATCGACTTCTATCCTGTATACTGGTGAGACAATTAACTACCGTATCTTAAAAATAATGTGAGAGATTTTACGCTCTTATCACAATAATATTTACAAGTAGTCACCACAATATTGCATTAATTTTAATTGGATATAGATACGGTTAAAATAAGTATTTTTACATCTAAATATTACATCACGTGCTATTATTACGTATTAACTTTTATTATATTCGAGTGTGTATGTATGTACGAGTATTTTATTTTAAACCTAATGACGTTGAAAGGCTAGGCACGGAAGTCCCACGATCGGAAGTGGGCGACGGTGGCGGGGAGGCAAAAGTGGATATCCGGCAACCTCCACGTCTTTCCGGCCTTTCACTTCCGTTTCGCTATCAGTACGCACCGTATTCTACAGTAAAATTTAGGATATAAATAGCATACCAATCATATTTGTGAAGATAAGAAATTATGGAGCACCCATATATTATTGTAGATAATAAATGGGTAGTGTACGAATAAATGCAGAGACTATGAAGGAGCCTAAAAACTATGCATATCTTATTGGCAGTTATATTTATTTTAGGTATTACTGCATAAAGACACATTGAGAAAAAAATATCTGTTTAACCATTTAAAACTATTACTTACTTAAGGCATTATTAAAAGAAAACTAACAATAACTTGTGGTTAGCATAGTCAAAAGTAATTTTTGGTCCTGCAACACCCAAAAGTAAATATTTACGATTACAACAAATTTATTAATCGAACCCACGGCCTTTTGTATCACATTCACCAAACGCTTCCTCACAGACAGTGAAAAAAACAACAGGTACGATTGTCTCTTCCATTTAAAGGCGAATGGACCTTTAGCACCTAAATACAGAAACATAATAGAATTTCAATTGTACAGGGTATTAGTAATTCTATGAGCGATTCTTGTCACCGTCTAAAATGGTACGTGTAACGTATGTATTTAGTTTAAAGACGGGATAAATTTTAATCATACACAAAAACTGAAAGACTATAAATCCTCGTAGACAACACACTTTCCATGTGAATTAGTTTCCAATGTAGTTTTCAATATAGCTGACAGACTTCATAACAAACTGCAATGTTGTAAAAATAAAGTTTTAAAAGTCGTTAATCTTTCCACCGTGGTAGTTAACGTGGGGATATTGTAAAGTGGCCCTTATATGTTAATACGGCGGAGTGACGGTGTCGTTGTGCCTATAAAATCGTCTGAAGTGTAAACACACGTAAATATCGCGCTGCACGCACTCGTAAAATCTATTTCTTGCGCTGTTGCGGCTCGCAGCAGCCATTCCGGCCGCTTTATACAGGGGACAATCAACATCATTAACACACGTGTCGATGTGATTGGCAGCTCAGGCGGAAGCCCACCTTGTCATTGTTGCGGGGAAACATAATCATTATTACAACATTTACGTTGGATTCCACAGATAACTTGATTGGAGCTGTATGACGCTGACTCCTACAGAACATTATTAATGTGGTAATTGACGTAAGTGTACTGATTCCCAGGTAACAATAGCTATACCGACTAAGGCACCTCGATAAATATTCACGCATTCCTACAATTTCAAAACACAGTGTTTTTCAGGTATATTTTTATAATCCATTTTCTTGTTCGGAAACTCAAACACAGACGGGATCGCTATAACTCCCACGTTTTCTATAGAGAGATAAAAATAATCCGTCTGTTCGGGCGAATGAAATCACTGAGAAAAAAGCTCAAGTATTTTTCACGGTCTGCACGTCAGACGTCTCTCGCATTACGATTTTCACTCATCTATTAGTTTAACACAAAGACGTGACTCATTGACAAATATTTATTATAACAATGCCCGGGAGACAATAAGAAAACTGCTTCCCACCTTGTGCAATCTGCGAGAAACGTGTCAATTTTTATTGTAACATTAGTTCATTAGCATCAACTTTATTCTACGTAATGGTTCCGTATTATAACTGTATGCATGAATTTATATAATTTTTTGTAGCTACAATAATAATTCCCTCAATATTGTAAAAGCTTTTAAAAATATAAAATAATTGGTGCCTACATATTGTAACCTTTCTTTTACATAATGCAAATCACCGAATTAAATTCAACATTATGAGAATTTACAAGCAATAGATATTCTTTAAGATCAAAACAAAAAACCTTCTATTCATCAGATACTTCACGAATATTTGTTTCCTTATGAAAAATACAAGAATCATAGAAATTATAAATATCGATTTGTGTTTCCAAGCATCTTGATTTTAAAAATTATCCACAACGCACGGTGCATTTCCGATACAACCGCATAAAAGTCAATTTTTTCCACAAAATTGCGTGTAATGTTTGCCAAAACCAGAAAGGCCGTGCCACTTACACACACGCTTATGACTTAATAAGCGAGTATGTTCCTGACTCAGGTAGCATTACACAATGTGAAATGGACTCACAAACAAGACTAAAGACAGTCCGCACAAGAAGTTACGCGAATGTAACCTGCTTTTACAGTTTGCGTTCTGATTATATAGGTATAAACGCTGATTATAAGTGTTAATTTCTTGCTTTGATTTCTGTGAAATCACTAACGCTAATATCGGCAGTATTTTTTTCGAAAAGTAACATCAGTGGCGTATTTAGAAACAATCCCCCTTATTCATAGACGTTATTTATCTAAGGACGGAGCATTAGTGTGATAACAAGTCTGGTTCTCGGTGCTGACGGCATGGCAGCCTTCGCAGTGTCTAGACACAGGGCCATTGTGGTTGGCTAATATTGAGATACAACTTGAATCTAGTTGGCTGTCAGATAAACAAAGCTGAGAAACAGACATGTTATCATGGCAATGCTCTATCCATAGATAAATAACGTCTATAAATAAGGGGGAATGTCTATTGATTTCACATAAAAAAAATGCTGAAACGCTGGTAAACTTTGATTGTATGTCCAACTCCCGAAATGAAAATGGTATCTAATAAATTTATTGCATAACGACTTAAACGCCTAAGAAAATAAACATTGCGAACGTATATTTGTTTTGAAACTGTTGTCCGCAGGTATCTGAGCATCAGGTAAAAGTCACGTTCAATGTCAAAGCAAAAACATTAGCATCCGTGTTAAAGCAACAAAATTAAAAAGTAACAACTAAGGTAAACATTAAGATTTAATTTCCAATAGAACGGATGATAATTACAAGTATCTTTTATTATGAGTCGATTTCTTTAGCTATCCTCCTAGGGGCAACTGTTACTACTTATTGCGAGTGTTCGACCATACCTAATATTGTACTGCGATACGCAGTCATTTCAAATTTAAACTAAGTTCATCAACAAAAAAATGCATTCTAATGTGTAAATTTCCAAAAACTCCTTATTAATTAATATTATACCAAAATTGTATGTTTTTTTTATTGTAATTCCATAATGCATCCATAGCACAAGCATCTGCTTTACTGCATAGGTATTTAAGTGTTGGAGACCGATCTAATACCTACATGGTAATAACTTTTTTTATAAGTGGGATGTTTTTTTCTTTAAAAGACGTTCAAACGAGTGATATCGTAACAGAAGTTAAGGTGGTAGCTCAAGGTCCATTTTCATATATTTTGTTTCGGCTTTAATCTGGGCCGAAATATCCATGATTATTAATTATTTTTACGTTTTTCTTTCAACTGCGAGAACTAATCACTAACTAGACGTGAATTTAAATTCTTTACTTGCCAATACTTGTTTAGTTACCCAGATTAAAGCCGAAACAAAATGTATGAAAATGGACCTTGAGCTACCACCTTAAGAACTATACTGGAACTACTGATACCAGATCTTTCATATAAAAGCAGCCGTTTGGGTAGGTAGGATCGCAACATCTATTTCTATTGTCAACCAGCATTATGGTGCACCGTTATGTTTCAATTTGAAGATCATTAATAAGAACACTAATAAGGAACTACGTGATTTACGTTTAATTGTGAAGGTACTTGACGAAAAATTTTGTTAATTTAACTCAATAGAATAACAGCTACAAGAAGTAAACACGCGTAATCAACAATAAGAACGAATAGTAAATACTTCTGGGCCAGGACAACGAGCACAGTACTTAAAGTAATTCAAAGTTCTGTATGGTATTGCTACTGTTTATGGCAGTAGTTTCGCTTATCATCAGATCGTCTCCTCATTCAACTGCAATAAAAAATAGTACGGGATTTAATAATTATATTTAAGTACCTAATAAATTTACGCATATTATTCAGTTTTATTAACATGTAAGTAATCAAAGTGTATCGTGTAAAGAAGTTAAACTTAACTTCATAGAAAAGCAGGGCTTCGACCTCTTTTACACGTGCAAAGTGTAGTCAAATATGATCGCAGATTTAAAATTATAATATGAAAGAACGTTAGAGCAGGTTTATTCTTGAATCTTGACAATGACAATGGACACGGGACGCTAATAGTTCAATCATTGTTTGGTCGTAAAGTTCATGGCAAACTACATTGATGTCTTAAAATAAATAATCAGTTTTAAAATGAGCATAATTTATTCCCCTTCTCCCAAATATGGCGATACATACTTCAAGAATTTAACGTGAACCGGTACGATAAAATGACCTGTGACACAATCTCGCATGTGAGCGGCGGCTACTTGAAGTCCAAAGAAGCTATATGGCACAGGGCTTTGGTTCCGAGGGATAGCTCTGACGAACAGTTCTCCTTTTAGTCCTGGGGCCAATCGGAATCGAGTGCGGGGATAGCACTTCCAACTAGCGCCTAATCGAGCAGTTTCATCCCACAGACCACAACAATGGAGGTATATAGTACGTGGACAACTATTCCACACCCTGGCACATAAAAAAAAACATACATACAAATCAACAACTATTTTCCGTGTCTTTTATTCTAAGAATCTTACGGAAAGACCCAATCAGTTAATTACCGGGAATTTATTTATATTATATTCTCGAAAACTATATAAGTAGATAACAACAAATACAGATAGTATAATTCTTGGAACTTCATATTCTTGCGTTTTTAATTTACCTATTGCAATTCTACAAGTTCACTTTTTAAATTGCATTAGCCATTACGTTGTTACACAATATAACCTACAAAGTAAGTTGGACAACAAGTACCACAATTGTCTAATAACTTCTTTTTCGTCGATTTCAAAATACAACTTGTTCGGAGACCACGCAATTGTTAATGGGTGTAGTGGTATTGGCGAAGACGGTTTCCCTGATGGAAATTGTATCCATGGCTCATTTGCCGGGTTTTTTTCTTTACGAGCTAATATTATGTCTTTAACTGAAATCTGAAATTTAAAATAATTGTGGTTTTTATTGTCAGTGTGCTTAATTATATTAGATTTATTGACGCCTATAAGCAATATTCTCCTTAAAGGTTATGTAAATGTACTCCACAATCATCTATGAAGTCATCATCATCATTTCAGCCGAGAATCGTCCACTGCTGGACATATCGCCCATTGAGCGCCACAGGGACCGGTTCTGGGCCGCCCTCATCCATTCGACTCCGGCGACCCTCACCAGATCGTTGGTTCATCCCGTGGGGGGCCTGCCTACGCTGCGTCTCCCGGTTCGTGGTCGCCACTTCAGAACATTTCCGCCCCAACGGCATAGCTCCACACAACGCCCCAACATATATGGAGTAGAGCCATAAATGTTAATAGACACTAAAGTATATAAAAATATATAATATATATGTAAGTAGAATGCATAAAACTTAATAAACATTTGAAATACACATTGCACCACCATATATATTGTTCGGAATATGTACAACATACATTATTTTCATCGATTTTTTCGCGTGGATTACTCTTTACTATTGGTGGCAAAGCAGTCCGCTGATCCGATTCATTTGTATCACTTTTAGAGGCCATATCATGTTCAACGAACGTATTAAGGCAAAATCGTTGTAAAAGTATATTAAAAATCTCATAAGAAAATATATTGAATAAATTTGTAAAATATACCATAACAAAAATATGTTAGCTTGACAAGTATTATACACAAATGAGGTATGCTCGAAAAATAAAACAGCCACATGGAAAAAAGTGTTGTTTATATAATACGTAATACTCTATGTAGTGAACCTATTCTTATACGTTAACAAAAATGTGTAATATATTTTTAGCGGAAAACTTCGGTAAACAACGCACTACACGAAGGTCAAATTAAGATGTATACCTACTTAAATTCAATTGTATATCCAATACATATACAAGATACACAAACAGTGGACAGATCACTGTCATCAGTGATGCTTATGATTTCAATAACTTAAGGGTTGCATGAAGTGGTCGACGATGAAAAGCATGTCTACGTGTAGCAATAACCAAATATGACCTGAAAATTTTACATCTAATAAATAAGTTTTTCTTCGCAACCTACTCCCGCGTGGACAATGATCGTAATACTGTAACAATTATTTAAAATTGGCTTTGTTAAGCTCTTTGCAAATTAATTTCTCAAAAATATATTTTTTCGAAACCGGTTTAAAGAAAGATTTTTTTTAATTATATTACGTGACAACTAAATTAAACTGGAAAGCATTAGTAGCGCTAAAAGAATTTATTACTGCTTTTTTGTACTGTGAACTTATTTGCAACTATCATTAGAACTCTTAACTGATACAGTTTAATGCCATAAAATAAATTGATACCATAACTGATTCACGCGTAGAGAAGCGAAGGGACATTATATTGTATAATGCACAATTCAAAAAGTATTATTGCCGTGAAAGCGTTGCAGTGGTGAGACACGGTTGCGCAGTCGCCGCGACGCGTGACGATGACTCCTGAGGGAGCGGAAGTCTTGCGCACTTCCGCCCGCCGATGCACGATCCGAAGATCCGGTCCACTTGTGCGAGCACACTATTAAACACTGCAATGAATAACTTTCTTCACTCATTACCTTGATTAAAGCATTCCATTCATATGCTGAAATCTGTTGTTGCGTTCCGAAATTGAAAAAAAAATTGGTTGAGATAGCAGCACAAAAATATTATAGTATTTTGACAGTTCAATTTCACCATTTATGACCAGAACCTGCAACACGAAGATCTATTAGCTCAAACATTACATATAAATTCAGATTTGGTGAAACTAATGTCGTCCTTTCACTGAATAGTTAGTAACAAAAAAGTCCTTGTGTAGATTAGTATTACAATCATACCTTTCGAGGTCACTGAATGTAGTGAATTCATAAGACTAATTACTGTTATGAAACGTATCTTTAACGATTAATTTCTGCTAGTCCTGAAACGATTGAATCTGATTGTAGTTATGCGTTCGTCTTTAACACGTTCACTGCGTTACGGGAAGTATTTGGTTGTAATTGAGTTCTGCTCTGTGCGGCAGCTAGTTGCCCTTGTTTTGCACTCCGTGCGGGGGTGATTTTTTTAAGTATTCGTACACGTAAAGAAGAGACGCCTATATTGCCGGTGTCCTTGCTTGAAATATATTAAAATTTACGAATAAAAATGTACGGGAATTATTTTTTCGTAACGCACAGAAAGGTAATTATTTTACTATAGTGCGATACGGGAACTATTTGGCCGAATCCTAAACCCCGTACGGGGTTTCTTAAGTTAGTCGTAGTGCTGTGCCCAGTTAATACATTTTTACAGAACGCAATATTTTATTCGTCACGCCTAAGTAGGTAAATTGTACATAAACAATGAAATGTTCACGTAAAAAACTTATTATGGGGAAAGGTGTAAAGACAGGAGGTAAAGAGACTAGAAACATTATTGTGCGGAGTACTGGTTCCAGTTTACCGAATCCCAAACCATCTACATTTGATTTCATAATGCACAAAAGTCCTATTAATGTGGTAGCAACTGTATTGTTATTTTTTCAGTTACATTTTTTCTGTTGATTGTTGTGTCAAATAAATAATTACGATATCTTTTGTTATGGAGAAAATTTTACATAAGTTAATATTGTTAAAAGAAACGTTATATTTTTTTATTCATAAATATTTTAAGCATTCCTACCACTATGCTTTTAGGCTTCAGTAAAAGTTATATTCATAACTGAATTAGATCTCAAAAGTTTCTATTAGTCGTGATTATGCAGGATTTTATGTAAAGAATTATTAAAGCTTATATTATTTCATGGTATGGTAACCTGTACTGTTACTTTTTTTTTGTTATTTTTTACTTATTGCACCCCATCCCTATCAATATGACTGTTGTATGCGCCACGACAAGTATTTTCCCGTAAAATCAACCATTTCCAAAAATACCTGTAACTTTTAAGATATTACTTAGAACCCCGTGCGACTGCAGCTGTGTATACACAAGGATGTAATCTATTAATTGGTACAGCAAAAAAAATCAGCTATGGACTCTCCATGTCTCTGTGGGGGTTTGAAATCAGGACTACGTACGGGAAAATAGACGTCGTAACGCATATCAGGCATTCTTGATACGGGAAGTATGTGACTTGTACAGCACTGGCAGTAAGTTTTAATCTAGCGCAGGCGCAGTGAACGTGTTAAATTTGTTGATTGTAAGCCCACTATACTTCACCACTGCCCTCAAAACGTCTTAAACATGAGGCGTCTCGTATTTGATTGTAGTCTACTACTATTATAATGATAATGGAATCATATATAATGATAAAGATTGTATAATAACGGGCAGTAAATCTTTGAAATTGCAAAACGAATTCGAAAAATGTTTCACAAACAGCAAGTTGAACAGGCGGAGCTGTGAAGAAAAGTATTTTTTTAATTTATCATGTTAATATCATGGCTATGCATAAAACCTATCAAATTACCTTCTAAAGCAACGTAATTTGTTTTTGATGATTATTCTTATTAATTGGTTTCATAATACTTCAGAAACCAAAACATAGTAAATACACTTATTTTTTAAAAATACATAATATTCTAATTTTAAACATTATCCTACCAAACGTGGGTGCAATAATATATCTATGCACTCACCAACCGCGCTGAACATATCTATTTTCGCGCTGTTCAAATCATCTCGAACATCGATCATCTCTGCGATTCTCTCGGCGGTTTGACATTAAACTGCCTCTAGCTCAGGTCCCCAAATAGACACTTATTATTTTTTAAACATCTGATTGTAAGTTAAATTTAATGTTAAAACGAAATGAATGTGACTTAAGGAGTTGTTATAAAAAGTCGTAAAGAAGTACTTACCAGTTTTAGTCAATATAACTACGCTTTAACTATCATTTTTCATAAAGAACGGGTATGAGAACTTTATTACGTATGAGAAAAAGTTAAAATGATAATCATGTTTCGTTTCTTTTTATCTTCCCTTAAGTCCTATTCAGTTACTTACCCAGCTTATTTTTCATGTGTTTAAGAAGTCAAAATGCTTTAACGGCAATCTTAACGGGAATCATCAAAATTAAGCCACTAACATCTGTAAAATATTATTCCATCACTATTTACAATTCTGTCGGATCAATTAGTCCTCTCCTACATGTAACTCAAAAGCAAAAACTGATTACGTAACCAATGAATATTATCGTGAATAATCAAACGGCGCTGTAATCAGTTTTGTTAGGAATTAAACCCAGCGTTCCCGGTAGACTAAACAATGAGATCAGCTGACTTATTGCGGGTACAACACTAATGCCGCCAACGACATTGATTCCCATTTTGTAATTTGCTTTTAGTGTGTTTATTTTATGTCTAATAAGCTTGAGCAGAGATAAGGTGCATTAAAGTTTTTATTGTGAAATTACACGTTGTTTTTTTGACACAAATGGCGCATTAAACAGTTAGTAACTTTAGTTTAATCAGTAGGTCGTTTTGTTTTATTGATTTGGTCAGTAATCCAATCATTTTAAGCACTTTGTGTACCATAACGTATATTTTGAGAGTACCTACTGCTCATCCATATTTCTCATTAATAAAAAGAAAATCAAATTATAAGAGATTGGCTCTTCCGTTAAAGAAATATTAACTTTGTGCGAAAGTCCCATGCTATTTATAAGAATGTCCAATACATAATAAGGATCATCCAATATACGAGTATTATATAATACTATTTATTTATTGTTATCATCAGATAACAAACAGCGGCACAATATTAAAATAAACCGAAATAAATAATATACTATTTAAAATATTTATTTATTTTAAAATCCTTATTTACAGAGCTTGGTATAATATTATTATTCTCATAGTCAGTACAAATTTCTGATTGATTTTATCTCCCGATGTTTAGGTTTAGCATTCGCTTCGTTACTATGTGGCATTAGTTATAAAAAGATATAGATATATTTTTTTCTTACTATATAATATAAATAATATAATGTGTTACTAGATAGCAGATTTTTTATATGTGAGGGTGCGTTAGGCTTGGTATCACATATATAGAGAATGAAAGGTTTCTAACAGAAGTACTCTACATTTCTATCGTCAAGTAGGAAATACAATTTTGGTCTGAATTTAAGTATACCGTAGACTTAATTACTTATTGATTTATATGTTCAATAACGTTCCACGCAGTTTTTATCATTAAATATTGCGTGTTTCAGTTTTCAGGTTTACAGCGTATAGGAAGTCGAGACGATTACTACCACGCAAGCAGCTTGTTCTTCTCTCTGCAAATGTACTAGAGTAATATGTTGTTTGTAAGTATTCATTATTTTGGATTCCTATTCCTCTTATTATCATAATCAAAAACTTTATGATACTCTCACGCATTAGAATTAAAATTATGACGCATCAGTAGAGAGCGGTTTAGCAACAATTTAGGTATAATATGGATAAACTTGAATTTTCCAAGAAAGCTAGACTCACCTGAGGTGTGGAATGAAGGGAGGAGGTGAAGTAACGGATGACTGTCTGTGGGAACGGCCGCCACTTCCGGTCCGCTCTACTCGTGCGCCTCAACACTCTGAGCTATTTCCTTTACGTAGGGTAACCCGAGCTCGTTGTTGCATTGAGACATGATTCATCTTTTAAAAGACTGTATTATATATCCTTGTTGTATTTTTTATCGAGTTAATTTGTCCTTATTTCTTGATGAGGTGCTTCGTCAATTGTAGGTATAATTTTTATTGAGCAAATTGCTAGGTTTGTTATAGTGTTACCTGAGTCCGTTATATAGCTCATTTTATTTATTTTTCTTATATGTATGTCATTGTTTTCTATTCATATATGTTTCATACATAAAATAATATAATTCTTAAATTATAAAACCGCAGCATTAAACATATTCGTTGACTGTGGAAATAGGCCGATTCGAATCGGGGTATTTCTCTACACAAAAAATCATTATACTATAACTGTAATATGAAGCGTGCTAATGTATATAATGCATATGATCTGGTTAGTGCGGATTCCGGAGTAACAAATATGGTTTTCCCCTTTTCTAATTCCTATTCCTTTCCTTAAGGATGGTAACTCATACACGATTATGGAAAGTTTGGTGTCCCTACACTTATAAACGGATCACGTCAGTTGCACAACAGCACAGTGTTGCAATATCATCGTTTCAAACCAGTTTTACCATGATATATTGTAAGAAGGCAAAAGGATATAGCTGATAGAGGTATATAATATATCTATAGATGTAAAGAGTCTTATAAAGATATATTGTGGATACGATTACCATTATACTCTTTTTATAAAGTAGGTATTAACATAATTAATTCGAAATTTAATAACAAATAAGATATATGAAGATGTTGCAGGTGGGTTTACCATATTTATATATTCGTTTCGGCAGCATAGAGTATACATCCAGTGTGAACTAGGTAGTTTTGTGATCGATACATAGACTGGCGAACAATTTAGGTGACTTCTATGGTCATGATGATGGTGCATCCTTCAGATGAGATGACTATGGATTGGTAAGCCTAAAGCTGAATGTCAAGCAGGCAATAAATAGTTTGGTTTTATCTTGGTTTTACCTAATTAATGGCTATAGATTATATCTATATCAAAAACTACAATCTTTCGACATAAAATCACAATTAGTAAGGGCTTCGTTGTTGTTTTGACTGATAAATATAATACAAAGAGCAGTATTTGTTCATACGTTTTATTACCGTACTTTTACTGTACGTTTATTACATCATACCTCGTATTATACGAGAAAATTTTTGGGCCGTTTTCCTCATAAATCGTTACAACGAAAAATTTATTGCAATTCATGCTACAAACCATACTAGCATTATGTTGCATGGTGCACCCCACGGAACAATGAATTCTAAATAGTAAATGAAAGACGAACTAAGTGTTTAATCTTTAATTATGATCAGTAAAACAATATAACCTACACACGTGACTTTCAAGCCATAAAAGAAATAAGTAATCATATAATATAATTGCATCTCAGAACGACCTAAATAGCTTGAAAGCTTAATGCATGTAAGTGATTGAGCAAGACCGTTGACCGTTGCGGCGAGTGCGCGCTACGGCCAGTCCGGCGCTCCAGCGGTCTTGCTGTTATCGACCGGAAGCGGCCGGCGGAAGCATGCAATCTCAACCAATTGGACGGGCAAGCTGTCACGCCGCGCGCACATGCCCCCTGCGCTCCACTTGCTCTACCGACTCTTGCGCATCTACTTGTTACACGTATGACGTACTACACATGGTATTCTATAAAACATTATATTATTACAGGAATAGATAGCTGATGATGAAGCTGTTACAGAGAAAATACTAATTTCATACATCTTGTTTGATAGGTATATACTATGATGCATGTGTATTAAAACTGTTCAACAGCTCTCATCGCATAACAAACGTCATATTTTTTCTTAATGCCAATCAATAATACTTTAAAACCAGACAATATGGAAGTGGGATCTAATATCTTGGTATCAAAAAATAACCTTTCCAGCCATATAAGGATATCGCTAGAAGTTGTAGATAAATGTCTACTCTAACTCGTTAATTGCATTATTTATTAGAATAACATAGATCATATTTTCATTTGGGAAATAAACCAGATGTATATATATATATATAAACTAATAAAATGGTTTGTTTATTCTTACCGTATCCACGAAATATTTTTTTTATTATTCTAGAGGTTAGGCTAGGACCTATTCTCATTCTTGGTCAGATTTAAAAAGTGTGCAAAATTTACATTGGCTTTGTGTTGTGATAAACGATTCGTCTACGAAGGCGGTTAAATGTTCTAAGGTTAAAATAATTCGCACCGTTGACAACTGAAACAAGTGGAAAGTAATTAGCTTGATTTAATTAAGAGAATAAGCGGAATATATCACCATGTAATTTTATTGGAAATTATCTTTTTTGCCTTGCTCATACGTCTAAGTAATAAAGCAACATATTACACTTGTACCGCTCCTTACTAGTTCATTGATTGTGTAGTTTAAGTGATTCTGAGTCCGAATGAGGTATTACATAATACCAGGCAAATTTACACTCGCCTTAAATGCAACTACGAAATTTTCATACCAGTCACTATTTCGACAACCGTCGTTTTAGGATGTGGACGCAAAGGACTTAGCACGTCTCAAACTTTGTCTACGCTTTGAAAACGAATGTATATACATAACTTTGACGACGAAATAGACATATTTAAAATAATATATCTACACTTATATTTATACTTTACATGATCAAATACCATAGCCTATGACGATAGCCTAGTTGGGGAAGCGACGATAGCCTAGTTGGGTGTGGAACGGACTGTCGAGACAAATGTCCGCAGGTTCAAATCCCAAGGGCACACACCTCTGACTTTTCTAAAAAATCATGTGTGTATTCTTTGTGAATTTATCGTTCGCTTTAACGGTGAAGGAAAACATCGTGAGGAAACCTGCACATCTGAGAAGTTCTCTATAGGAATTTCGAAGGTGTGTGAAGTCTACCAATCCGCACTAGGCCAGCGTGATGGACTAAGGCTTAATCCCTCTCAGTAGTAGAGGAGGCCCGTGCTCAGCAGTGGGCAAGTATATAATACAGGGCTGATATTATTATTATTATTATGTTGTATCTTTCCTGCGGGAAATCACGGCATAAAGGCCGGTCCTTTTGGAAGGCTTGCGTGGGGACATGGATCCAACACGTAGAGGCCCCTTTAAGATACATTACTCTAGTTGGGGTTTATACACCTTGCGAGTACTCTCTCTGTCTGTACTTATAGAGGAAATACAGCCAAAGACAGCGCTTGCAAGGTGCAGGGACTATTGCAGAAAAGATTATTATTATTATTATTATCAAATATATTAAATTATTTTAATAACTAATGTCAGTAGGTACAAAGTTAAACACAAAAGTTAGAATATAAGTTTTAAATTCTTGACGTAGATACTTGATAAAAATGTTATTAATACTAATAAATTATAAAACACTACTATGCTAATACAAACTCATGCTATTAAGTCTAAAACTAAGCTAGATCGTAATTTGAACCCATATTGGCAACTTAGATACAGGCTTTGCCTAGTTTGGGGCTTCTATTAAATAAAGTTTTAAAATTTCTGTGTAAACACAAACAATTTTATGTCAATGTCAGTTTCATGTGAAAAATATTGTTGCTAATTCAATGTGCCCAATAAACATTATTATTTATTTATTTATTTATTTACTATAATAGGAACATCAACAGTACATATATTCAACAGTCTAATACACTTTACACAGGCTTAATAACTAATACATGTACCAATTAAAGATGTACACAACATTGCTTGAGAAAATTGCATACTTAGCTTAACCGCGAATAACTGAGGAATACAATATAATATAAATGTTATAACATGCCATTAAAAAGAACTTCTACATTTTTTTATAAATCTATTAAGGGAATCGAAAAATATATCAATATCTGGCACTTTTGTACAAACTTCATTATAGGTAGCGGAAATCCTACGTATGGGCGAATGATATCCAATGTTTGTTCGGCTTTGTAGTAGGTGGAAGAGTTCTGTTCGCGGCTGCCTGGGGAGCCGGTGTGGTATTGATAACCCAAAGCGCTCCAATAAGTGCTCACACCGAGAAAACCCATTGAGACATCTGTACAAAAATACAAGATCATGCTGCCTCCGTCTATTTCGTAAAGAAGTCATATTAAAGAAAGCGAGACGATCTTCATAAGGACATCGGTGTGAGATACCTTGTGAGGTGAACGCTAAGTGTCTCGTGAATGCACGTTGTACAGATTCTATGCGTTGGGAATGCACTGAATAAAATGGATTCCAAACAACACTAGCGAATTCTAAGCGGCTACGAACCAAGGAATTAAACAATAAAATCTTTGTTGAAGGGTGAAATGTCTTTGCGTTTCTCTTTACAAACGCTAACATCTGTGACGCAGCATTAACAACCTGAGAGATGTGACACGTGAATTTTAATTTGCTGTCGAGAATAACACCAAGATCTCGCATTTCAGAGGTTATCACTAGTTGTTCGTTGCTAATGTTGTAAGATGACAATATTGGATGCGTTTTTTTTGTGTACCGATTATAGGAACATTTGGTCGAATTTAATACCATACAATTAGTGTCACACCATGACTTGATGTTATCAAGGTCTGACTGGATCAGTTCAGTGTCATTGTGTGTCTTTATTGTTTTATAAATTTTAAGATCGTCAGCAAAAAGTGCATAATTACAGTGACGAATGTAAGAGGTAATATCGTTGACATACACTATAAATAGAAGGCGGCCCAAATATTATTATAATGTTTATTTTTTTATATATGGTTTATAATAAAAAAACATGATTATATATATATTATTATAATTATGAATAAGGATCTTTAATACAAGATATATTAATTAGGTAATATAAAATCGACTCATGTCCATTGTTCAATCATTTTCAGTTATAAATAGTTCAGATACACAAATACCGCCAGCTTACCAAGTTAATTGCATTATTAAATACGTACGTGTAAATGTATAGTAAAATATAGACTTACTTAATAGATCTAAACGAATATTTCAACACAAGTACTTACATTAACGCGTTTCCACCCACAAGAAGCGGAACCGGCAGTAAATTTCGCCATTATAATATGAACCTTTATGCTTCCGATTGTGCTTCGTAACTTCAATGGGAGAAAGGGAAGTGAAACATTCAATGAAGGTTCTTAGTAAATTGGCCGTTCATTCATCTGACATTGACCTCTAGAACGGTCGACGAGGCCTCTTCTCCATACATATTCATTACTTCATCTGCATATTAATGAAGCAAAAGATGAGGATATAACAAGTATATAATATATGTATTTATCTGCCCACACAAATATCCTCACGAATAAATAATGTACCTACGTACCTACATACAAAAATACATTTAAGTAAAATCCACTGTAGTTATTTTACTCATAGTTATGAACGCAGAGGCCATGCAAAAACAAAAGAAAACTTATCACAAGACGTGAAAACCTCGTTGTATGTATGGATGCAAAGAGTTAAAACAGGATGCATGTAAAAAATTATTTCATGCGGATCAGAGCAGTGTGTACGTACACATATACAGAAGAATGTATATTTTAAATTATAATTGAAACATCCCAATAAACGTAATGTATGCATTAGTGAGTTATAAAAAATGCTTAATTAAATGTTACCTGCTCCATCAATTCCAAGAAACGAGTTTTTATCACTTCCTTCGCAATCCGAACAAAGTAATTGTGGTCGGGGCAGCGGCAGAGCGGTTCGCGGCTACACACAAGTTCCGCGTGACCTTCGCCACCGTCTGAATGCTCGCATGTATACGTAAAAAGCTGTGATCGTCCTCCACACAATATGTGGATACGTAAAAAATTAAAAGTAATATGTGATCGGAAAGTCCAGAGTCATCTCGTTTTCAGAATAACACTTGCAGAACCGGTCTAGAACACGACGCCAAATATCAACATGTTTCCTTCCTCGTCCGTCCATAAGCGTCGATTGCTCGATGTTTTTTTTTTCGAAGCTAATATTCGAATTATAGAAACATATTATATTTTATGTCTTCTGTACGTACGTTAATGATTTATGTCGCACGTTGACTAAAAATATATAGGTAAGTACCTATTAGACTTATTCAATAATCTATGGCATTTGCTTATTTCTGTAATTTATATTTAAATATATGATTTTCATTTTATGATTTAAAAAACCGTTACGAACGCAGCCCCGTGTCGGACCCAAAAATATTTTTCGTCCGGTTCCGAGAATCACCGTGACTTCACCGCACATCACTCTCGAGTGCAGGTTTGTAAACAATACATTTTTTTACATATTGTACAGTACTGGTTAAGAGTCGGTGTTGTTGGAATCTCACCCACACACTACAATATCGACCTACCGTCAACAGTAGCAATCTATGTAGATGTAGTATATATGTGTATCTACTATGTAGATTTTAATCGTGAAATGCTTTGATCGATATTTTTGGGATAAAAGTAAGATATTTAACTTTCAAAGATTTCTTACAATTTCCTAGTACAGCTTGTGTTGACTACGACTTACTTAGTACAAGGTTCGAACTCAGATCCTAATAATCTCTTATGAGGGTTTTTGCATTTTAACAAATCATATCTCCATTGTTATAATTATGTCATATATGAAACAGGATAAATTGAAACATTGACAAGTTAGAGATACAGTTGCATCTTTCTGCCTCTCAGTTCCATTATGTTTGTGTCGGTTAAATTAAAATTAAAAATAATATCATAATTATTTACAGAATTGTGTAAAACTAATAAGTTTATAAGGCAGTATCATTACAGAAGTGCAGTTATATAGGTACGACTCTACATTTTTTTTATCAGAGCGAAGTGTGCGCGTCTGCCAGTATCAAGTTATGATTTTGTATAAAATTTTAGCTCAATTTCTCTTAAATTAGGCGTTTTATGTAAATAAGGAGTCCTAGCCTCACCACGATTCAATTACAATCTAAGTAACGCAGTGGCTTACTTACCAAAACTTTATCTAGGAGGCAAATTGAAATCACATGTTTACTATTACCAATCAACGTATTTCAATTCACTTCATTTAAACACTTCATTAGAACTATACTTAACAAAATAAACAATAGCATCCTAATATATCTGGATGTAATACTAAAATAATAAATATAAAACAAGACCCTCATGGTGTTTCTAAGTTCCCGTCAAATTCTGACTCTACATTATCTCAAAGGCAATGTCTAATAATTCCATGATCCAGTACCCACCTAAAATAATATTATCATTAATTGCAGTTTCCAAATGAAATCTGAATAATAATAATTGTTGATAAATCATTCTGTTTCTCTTCTTAAAATGCTTTAAGAAGAGGACCAGAATGATCTATGCTAAATGGCACATAAAAGGGCTTTTGTTTAGATTAATCTCCTTTTCGCATAAAATTGGTTACGTACATACTATGACACGTACTAAGGAAACATCTGAAGTAACACTTACTTTGTTCAAATGTCAACCTTTGCTTTTCATAGATATAATATTATGATCTTACAGTTATTTAACGTTGCAGATAGTTATTATTTCCTTAGGAATAGCTAAAACCAATTCAGACCTGTCTGCAATGACATAATATTGTTTTGACTTTAGCGAAAGTCATGTAAAATATTTCGAATAGGCGGCATGTTCGCCAATACTGCATCTGGTATTACAATAGCATAATGACATTTTCGACCTGTGCTTGGATACTGCTTGCAAACTACGTGTAAATGCATTTGTTGAATGTTATTGATGACGTACGCAGGTCGCAGGCAGGTCGAGCTGCCTCGTAGAATTAATACCGATAAAATGTCAGTCAGTAGATTATTTTTTATTGGTAAATACTAGGTGGTAGGTAAAATGCGATATCTATTTATACCGTTGAAGGACATTTTGGCCAGTGTCAATACTATTTTAAAACTTAACATCCAATGTCTTAGGATGACAAATAGCAGTACCTTGTAATTTAAAGGGGTGACACTTACTATCAGACGAGCGGAATATTCATCGCGTCTTTAATTTTTTCTATCATATACAAAGCTGTTTAAATTACTTGTTTCTACAGTTCGGTTTTTGGATATTCTCCAATATAATGATATGTCTAGCTCATTATCGGTTATATTGGTTCTCCTAAACTTACGACAACGCCGCCCATGTTACATTTTCGGGCTCCAATCCAGACTTCCCCATAAAAAATGATAAGCGTGAGCTTCCTTCGCTCCATGCAAACCTGTAACAATGCGCAGTGATGAACGGGTTCATGTACATCAGTACATCAACAATGTTATTGTGTTCGTTGTTGTCGTCGTGACGCCAAAGTAAACAGGAGACGGAAGTCGTACATAACGAACATGCAAAACCGAACGGATTTATCGATTAGAGTCCGGCAATATGGCGACGGTTTATTTATCTTCTCTCTATCTACCCACCTTTCTGGCGCCGCACTTCCGCCGGAAACGGGCGTCGTCGTTCCGTACCCCGACCCGCGCTAACCCTTACCGCAGTTCCGGTTTCCGACTGTCTTTTGAAGTTTAACGAAGCTTTCTCTGCGGGGTCGTCATATTCTCTGTCTTATCGTCATAAACCATACATTACATACGTACTATAAACAATACAGAATACCTTCATTTCTTCTTAATGCCTTTATATCCGCACTAATTAGCTTTACTGCAGTCACTTGAGTAAATATATTGTACACATACATAGCTACAAAATATATTATATAGAAAATCAAACATCAGCCTTCTTTGTTCAGCCGGTCGCCCATGTATCACTGGTGATACATATTTCAACCAACTAAACATGTTGTAAAACATATAAATACTAACAGCTTTCGTTATTTCTTCCTGAAAACACACTAGTAAGGCACGGGGTACAGAAACAGCACCCAGATTAGACTCATCCCGTCACACCTCAGCACCAACACTGAAATATTATAATATACATACATATATATACCTACTTGTATCTACACTGAGGTAATGCATTTACAAATTAAATTGTTCCATCGTAACGGAATATATTATGTTGATTACTTTCGTGAGACAATTATATTTACTTATGGATGTTGTTTGCCATTTTTTACTCAATACATGCTGTGAATGAATGCGCCAATTTACCTACTTTTAATTTGTGTCAGATTCATGTAGAGGTGGTAATTTCGCAAGCAACACAGCGGCGTGTTCTGTTGCAAGCTCATCTGATAGTACCATTTCCTCCATTGCATCGGCGGCGCGGCGGAGGCGGCCACACCACAGCGAAGCGCTCAATTTCTACAACTTGCGCCAAGCATTTGGCAGCGCAATGGACGCGCCGACTTCCTGCGCGCCATGCGATATTCTGATGCAACATCATTAGCTTAATTGAGATTCACAATACTTTATGCAATAACCCAGTTCCTATTTCGTATAATATTTGCATAACTTGTTCATGCTCGCACTAATATTAGACACAAATGAAATATATTCATAAGTAAATATTCGCTAATAACGTATATATAGTATATACCCTCTCGAATAAATTGATGAATAAGCACACAGACACATGAGATAGAATATTAATGTAATATTTTTCGTAGATACCTGTTTCTCTCCGCATCATTAAATAATTATGGGAACTAGGCATTTTTAAGCAAACGCTATGCCACTAAATCTGCAAATAATCTTCTATATAAAAACTACCATCAGTCTATTAACAAATACGAACACACTAAAGTGGCTCTAAATTTGCTGGTAACGGTAAGGATTACAATATGTAACTCTAACAATGCCAGTTGTAACGAAGTCAGAAATTGCGCAAACGATGAGTTTCGGCTCGTGTTGAATGTCGGCCTAGTTGATGCTCGGGCGGCACTCGACCCGTGAAGTTGCCTGCCGTTACGTCATCGAGCGGCAGATTGGGTCAGCGGCAGCGGCGCCTGCGCCTTATCCGCGCTAGTTATGTCACACATAACGTGCGTACTGCGTGCCGCGTGCGTAAAACCTGTTACGTACTACCCACATCGGAATATTTTATATACTTTGACGTCCGAAATACATTTAACATAATTTCTCCCTACAAAAAAAAAATCATTTTAAAGAGTATTTGACAATACAGATGTTTATTGCACATGGAGATTGATCCTCGATGGAACGCATCTGCAGGTGCCCATTCTCAACCTATATAAATGTCGTAGACATTTATATGCAGGCGCAATGCCAATTACAGCGGAGACCTACTTTCTTACCTTCGAACTTTTACTTCCTGCGGGCCAGGCAAGGCAGCCGGTCGCACCACGCAACAAATTACGAAAGTGGCGCGAAATGCTCGGCCGACATTCGCGCACCGCTTGCGCCACCTTCAGGAAGTGCCGTTGCCGCAGGATTACGTAGCTGTGGCTTGTTGCTGCGCTGGCGCGCCCGGACACTATCCTTGCTTGAGAAACACGCGCGGGAGCTTGTGGTCGTAAGTCGCGACCACCGACCCATACGTTACCGGTTACCACATTGCAGTACGGTAGTTGCTGCAACTTTACTATAATCGTCCTCCTTCTATAAATGTCTGCGAGACGCCAATGCGGTTATATTATTGTTGTAAACTCTGTTATTATTTATTTTACTTATATAGCAAATTATCTTTACCATATTAAAAACAATTATTTATCTTCTTTCTAATTTAAAACGCGAAAAAGAAATAGTACGTTGTCTATAATAAATTTACAAAAGTAAGAAACAGCAGTATTTGTATTCTCTATGGATACAGCAGGAAAATACCTAATCTCACTCTCTCTCTCTATCCAGAGAGAATTCCAATGTTGTGAAACAAATTTTATAATATTCATCCAAGCAGGATGTATACCTATCTCGGAACTGTACAACATTACCTAACCCTACGAGTTTGCCTAACGTACTATAATAAATTTATTACGAAATTACTTGCAACATAAAATTACCCAACAGTATTGATTCTAAGTACTTAGAAGAAAAGCCGTGTAGACTTGTTTTGGGTACTTTTACTAATTAAACAATTACTACTTACTTAGTGCGTTGGAGAAAGTCCATTACAAAATGTTTTGAAAATTCAATGGAACTAAAAGTTAATTCTTTCAAATTTATTCAACTAATAATGTTGATGTAACTTAATAAACGCTTAAAAATAATAAACATAATAAAGTTAATAATAAAATTATAGTACCAATAAAAAAATAGCAAAACAAAAACTACTTTTATGTTCATACTATCATGATTGACTGCATAAAAATAAGGTTGCAATATTTTATTAGCTGTACGGAAATAAGAGTAAAGGCACACCTGAAAGCACATAAAATAGATGCTTATATATATTTTACAATGGAATCATCAGTTTCAGTGACATACGCCGACGAGAAACCAACTTTGTCAATCATTGCACTCGTATATATAGTTGCACAAGTATTGCGTCGCGAGTTACAGCATTGGAAAAGTACGCAAAAATGGTTTTAGGGCGAGAAAATTCACATCGCTTGTGTTCCGTTACAGCAATGCAATTCGCTCAGTGCATAACCTCATCTTCTAACACGTAATGTGTGCAACGGTGCGCACCCGATCTCGCACGACCGGTCCTGAAAGTGGGTCATCTCTTTTTGTTCCACCACGTTATTCCGTAATTAGAAAGAGCGTGAGGGGAACACACGCTATGTTCGCGTATCGAAGACTCCATAATAAAAATCAAATGAACGCCTAGTTGCACAAATGACCCGGCCGACCTGTCTTATAAAAATACTTCCTTGCACTACGGTAATTTGTCCTGGGAACTCGGATAGTTCTTTTGCGGAAACTATTTGCTATTTTTATGTAATAGTCTTCTCATTTGGTAATCCTTGTTTTTATTTACCGTTACAGAATGCATATCTGCCGAGCGGCGCGCTAGACCTGCAAGCAATCTCATAAGAAATAGGCAAATCTTACGAGGTGTGAGCCAAGATGGCGGCACGCGGAAGTGTGCGTCACTTCCGCGTTGCCCTGCGAGTCGCGAGACGCGTGCGCACTGCGCCGGGCACAGCGCTCGTGACTGCTACGCACATTATTAAACACCGAGCCTTTACAGAATATTATACATTCAAATGTGATATATTCCATTTAAGTGACTAAATTGAGTCCAAGATTTGACTGTAGAATTTATACATTATTGTAACTATACATTTATATGAATTTTATTATTGTATAAAGTCCGATCAAAATGTAGAGCCCATTTATGCTTTTATAACTGAAATGGAATAAAATCCCGAAGGTCGTTTATTAAGATAAATAATAAATATAGATGTTATATTTTATTATTTATCTCGTCACGACGTCTCTACCTTTTACCGCATGGTATTGTTATATAATTATTCCTATTTTACATTTTCTTTTCAGATGCGAATAGACATCCCGTGATTTCAAATGAATATTGAAAAGATCACAGAGACTAGGAATTCACGTGATATATTCTTATATTCAACAACAACGGATACTTTTTTTATGTGATAGTTCGCTAAATTGGCTCCAGGAATGTATCGAGAGTGACCAAAAAGCAAAGCACCCAATAAGACACTGGTATAAATTCGGACCGTTTATGGTGTACGTATGTAGACTGTAGACGAATTGTTCTACTATTTCTAAACTCCTAAATCGGCGAGATGGAATAAGAGACGCTTTCGACATAGCGTAATACGGAATTAATATTATAACTGCATATAATAATGATAAATTAAATTATCTTGGACCAGGGAGTTCCCAGGATCGTACCTAAGTAAATATATTTTCCCCAGATCCCGGAGATATAAAAGACCGATAGTAATAATACTTTCAGTAAATTTTGATCTAAGAATTTGTGTATGTACTTCAATATTGGACTACTTCTTTAATAACGATCTAATTTATTGACATATGCGCATCCCATTTTTTTTATTTTCATAGTACATGCATGCATACATACAGGTTATGTAGGTAAGTTGTACTGTCATATTTATTTATGCATACATATTTTATAGGTACTTAAATTATTTTTAAGCAATAATTTTTTGAATTTATGTATAATTTAGAGCGGAAGCGGTGACGGGCCTGGAGCCAGGAGCATCGAGTGACGTCACTCACATATCTCGACAGACATAGGTACATAACTGCGTTATATTTCACACAAGTGTGTTATTGGCTGCAAACACATTCTGCGGCGGTCGTGGCGGCGTCGCCGGTCCTGGCGATCCGACGCGCCCGGACATGCGCCCACAATTACTGCCAATTGTGCCAATTGACGGCACTGCCACCCTTCCGCTTTCTACTCAGCCACTGGCGTCATCATTCTCGACTCTTAACATCTGCCTCTAGAATTTTATAAACATATGGAAGTAATTACAGCACACGTTTCATCACCTTACTGCACTGCCCTCCTTAAATTATCATTACCATGTTTTGATATTTAAATATGATATTGGAATAAAATTAAAATACTACCTACCATTGTCTAAAGAACGTAATTATAAAGTAACGTTTATTAACAAACAAGATTGCAATTTAGACCGTTAGATTTTTAAATACCGTTTATTAAAAAAAATTAAGGCCATGGTACGTAATATTCAACAATTTAAGACGGCGTCAGCTCGTCGAGTGTCAACTGTACACGCAGACAACTGTTGTTTGATTTCTTTTTGCGTGTGGAACTAATGTTACAATCTAGCAAATTGCTTCAATTGGTCGCGGCCACCCGTCACCCTTCCGCTTTTTAGACGCTACTCACGTGTACTTAGACACTCTTTGTTCAGTGTCTTTAACGATGTTTAATATTGAAAAAAAAGAAACTATTTGACGGAATTTTTCGCGATTATGTATGATGTTTCATATTTAAATTATAAGTTTATTATACATCAATATATTTCAATACTCAGAAGGAAGTTCTAAAACGATTTATTCCAAGTGTTTCTTATTGCAAAGCATCAGTTAAAAGTAAATCAGTAATTGAACTCAAAATGTTGAACTTAATTGATTTATTTCATTACAATATTAAATTGAAAAATACCATATTTTATGATAATAATATGAAATCTTGCATTAATGCAACATATAAATAATAATATGATTATCTGCAATTAAGTGGTGACACATATTTTCTCAGGATCGTTTACTACGACTAACCTTGACATGATACACAAATATATTTTGCCTTCAAGTCTCTCTAGGCTAGTAGATTGACAAGCGCAGATAATTGCAACTTTTCATACCACCAACATCATACATGTATTGCTGCATACCTTCAATATTTTGTGGTCATAATGATTATAACAAGCGCGACAACCATCACCAACAATTTAGGCAATTGAAGATTTCTTGACTTACAAAACTTGCAATAAAATCCCAATTTTGACCAAAAATTACAAATAGGAGGATTTTTGTCGTGTTACTGTACTGATGTAATATTTAGTTGATATGAAATATGACTAGGCAAATAAACCAATATATAATAGAACTGTTAACGACGATGATTGTCCAAAACGGTGATTATTGCATTTAAACACAATTGACCGAATTATGCACATACGTCATAGTCCAACATTAAAGTTGACGTCTACGCAGCGCCTAACAGAACCACACGTTAGAAGAAAAAGCTATTATATATGAGATATTATAATGTGTGATCGATTGCAGTTTTATTAGGCAATAGGGTGCTCATCAAAATTGATCTCTCACCCGTATAGAATTAGCGTAGGTTTTAACATATAATCACCATTTATTATACATACATATTTCTAACTTTACAATAGTAAATAGCTACTTTTCGTATTACAAGAAGTTAAAGGTGATAATATATTGGCTTAGAATTCCTATCGCCAACGGCGGTATACTATTTTCAAATGACAACAAGGCTGCTATGTATGGTATTGCGGATCATCATCTCTATATATTTCATCTGAGGAATACCGTATCAATAACTTTATATAATAGCTATATTACAAGTGAGATGGCATTGGGAAGCAGGATCTTCATTTGCACAGTCACGTCCTAAACAATAACCTTGTACCATATCTAATAATACCGTAGTCTAGTTTTCGTTGTCACCTAGTATTTTTTCCGATGTCAAGGAACTATTGAGCTTTTCTGCTTTAATCCATGTTTAAATATGTATTCTCGTATTAAATACTTAACAGTTACGTAAATGATACGTCCGCGTTAATACAGACACCACATGTCTAAATAATAAGTGTTTGCTAACCGTAAATTTCCATTTTGTTCATACATATTTTGTTCAGAAACTTTCCTCTAAATGTAAATTTTTAATAGTTTACTTATGAAAATTATACACAAACAACGTGGTAAACTTAAGTTTTAATCAGAATTCAAACTTTGTATTATAATATAAAGTCTATTTTCCATAACGTGTCATCTCATACCTGGTGCACCTCGAATGTCCCGTTATTGGTCAATATTATGCACATATATCGACCGGTCCTATGCTTCCGTTCCAATGTTCTATTTTTTCATGTTCGATCAGATATTTCAGAAATGCTATAATATCTCCGTTGTTATTAAAGTCTAAATGGTACTTGAATGTTTGTAATTAAACGGCAAAAAACCTTATAGTGTGTGAATCTAATCGGTTTATGCACGTAGTACATTCGTTTAGCTTTATAAAACGCCTTGTGTGAAAAGAAATACTTAACTCGTTGAATCAATAAATGTTAAACATTACTGAAATTTAACGGCGGCGATAGCCTAGTTGGGTGTGGAACGGACTGTCGAGACGAATGTCCGCAGGTTCAAATCCCAAGGGCACACACCTCTGACTTTTCTAAAATCATGTGTGTATTCTTTGTGAATTTATCGTTCGCTTTGACGGTGAAGGAAAACATCGTGAGGAAACCTACACATCTGAGAAGTTCTCTATAGGAATTTCGAAGGTGTGTGAAGTCTACCAACCCGCACTAGGCCAGCGTGGTGGACTAAGGCCTAATCCCTCTCAGTAGTAGAGGAGGCCCGTGCTCAGCAGTGGGCAAGTATATAATACAGGGCTGATATTATTATTATTATTATTGTGTTGTATCTTTCCTGCGGGAAATCACGGCATAAAGGCCGGTCCTTTTGGAAGGCTTGCGTGGGGACATCGATCCAACACGTAGAGGCCCCTTTAAGATACATTACTCTAGTTGAGGTTTATACACCTTGCGAGTACTCTCTCTGTCTGTACTTATGGAGGAAATACAGCTAAAGACAGCGCTTGCAAGGTGCAGGGACTATTGCAGAAAAGATGGGAATTATATTGGGTCTATGGATGGGATCTAGCTGGACTGGTTGCTGGGCTATTGATTGAGACAACGGGACGCCTGCCAAGTAAAATGTCTCAATCTTATGTATTCAAGGCAGACGGTGACTTGCCCCCACTAGATGGGCATCCCATAAGTGGCGTAAGCCAAGGACGCAACACCGGTGTGGATGGCTTAAGGGTGTCGAGAGGTGTGCACCGATTTCACCATCGCGGGTCGCTATCGCGTCCCGGAGCGGGTTTCCTCGCTATTACGCAGATTGAGCACTTCCACCCTGGAGCTGAGGTTCTTAGCTCTTGCGACTTCCACCCCTAGCCGGCCAGTTAAGGCAAGCCAAGGGTCAGGGGGTCTCATTTAGCCCCCACGGAATCAGGGAACGCGGTGTCGCCACTCACCGTCGGCTCGCCACAAAGCCGCCCCTGCGGGCTTATTATTATTATTATTACTGAAATTTAGTAAAATGTTTACTCTACCAACCAGTTCAGAAAATAGCTTACCAGAGACGAATGGGCAAGAAATTCTAGTGCTTCTTTTAAAGGTACAAAAACTATACGTTTTTCTTTGTATTATATACTGTACCTTCGTAGAAAAACATATAGTTTTTCTTTTATGTAGAGCAGTTCATTTATTTACACGCAACATAATAAATTTTCAGTTCCTATATGAGCGCATAAGTCTCTCAGGAATTATGAAATAATTTTGATGATCTATTTATTTTTTAAAATCAATATTAATTATTAGTACTTAGATAAGTAAGCGAAATGGGCAGGCCAGTCTTCATAAGTAGCACCTGTTCAGGAATACGACGCATGTGCAAGCTATTGGCTCCTTAACCATTTTGCAGGGAAGGCCGACCCGGCACATGACTCCACTACTGTCATAAACAGAAACTATGTGATACTCAAGCTGCTTACAATAATTAACTATTATATTATTTTATGATACACAATATGTAAAAGTGTGACGCGCTTTGATGGTATTTTGGGGAGCCTTAACCCTGTGGACGGTGGGCGAAATCGAACATTTAATGTGTAAAGAATTCGATAAGGTAATATTCGGTAATATAGGTGACATAACGTCCTGAGAGATATCTCAGTTATATTTCTTATTTATATTATTACTTTCTCACATTTACTACCCAGCGAAGACACGGAGAATTATCACTACATGACACTAAAAAGGCCAATATTTTTTCCTCATTGAATTTTAAAATGATCCTACCTATGAAAAAGTGATGATGTAAATAATTAGCTACTACTAAACGTTAAAAAAAATATTTTAGCATGAATTTAGTCTTTCCTTTTGCTTCAATATGAATACCGCTTGGAAATACCAACTGCCTCAGGAATCCTTTTTATTGGTAAATTCGTTGCAATCGCAATGAATATGGATAAAAAACTATAAACAAACAATTCCAGATTATGTTTCATAAATATTCGATTGTCAACATGCTTACATATTTAGTATGGGTATACAGTTTGTTTATAAATAAATCGCGGTTAATAAACTTATATCCATATTATTTATTATTTAATTCCACGAACAAATTTAATATTTGTGTAACATAGCTGAAATTTGTGAATGAATGTTGTAAATCATAAATGGATAAAAGATGAGATGGTAAGATAGAGTATTATTGGAAACTGTTTTGGGCAGGGGAAGGAAGCTACCCCCCGAATTGTATGTAAGTAGGTACTTGAGTAAGGTGTTGAATTATTCGGACTACCTATATAAAATTTTCGCGTTGCCCCACTTGGACCAAAATTTGAGTTTCTCCCCAGAGTTGACAGCTGAATTCACTCATACCCCATACCATAGATACCTTTATTAAAACAAAATAAATGTCAATTAATACCTATTCTTTATTTTATTTACTTATGTCATTATAATCTATTGTCTATTTTCAAAACTTACACCAATGCCAGGAAGAAAGCATTACCAACTTACTTATAGGTATACAAAGTAAAACATGATTAAGAAACGTATATTGTATAGCACATAATATATTATTATCTTATTTCAAAGTAAATACATGATTACAAGCGGAAGAGAAAGGAATAAACAAAACTATTTATTCCAATGTTGATCCCAGTATTTTCCGTTTGAGGTAAAAGCAACAAGCAAAGAATGTTATGATACGATTTGTTTACAAAGATAATTATAATTTTCTCTATTCCCAAGTAATTAAGCTAGAATGACGTCATGGTGTAGTGCGCGATTCAATTTCCGGGACAGCTGGCCACGGACGCACTGATAACGCTTATCAACGGCAGAGCGAGCGAACGGCCAGCGTCGCGCCGAGGTGGATGATCGATATATCGCGCTGTTTGTCCAACAAGCACGTTTATCAACAGTAATGCACAACTATTTAGCTAATTTGTTGCCCTTATATTACACTGGAAACTTTATTCGATTAAAAAGTTGAAACCCTAGATTTACAGTTGTTAAACAATAAGGAAGCAGAGGTTCTACAATACCGTTTATACCAGGAAACGAATATCAGCAAATTTGGTTGGGTATTTTCTAAAACAGGCAGTTTTTGTTGCTTAGATTTTATGTACTACTTAATAAGCCCTTCGTCTCGCCTTTTATATAGATTGCTTCAGATTAAGCCAGGACTTAAGTCCACCTTAAAGAGCATCTAACTACCTAAGAGCTACTCAAGTCATTCCAACCCAGCGGATGATATTATTACGAGTCAGGAGGCGAGTTTGTTTGAGATAACTTTAGCTCTTCCCCCGGATTAAAACGTCTGTATTATATTTTATGTAGAAAAAAAAATTATCCATCGCCGCGAAAAAATACGAGTACTTTTAACGCATATTATATTTTATATTATAGAAAGCCAGATGTAAGCTACGTGGCATACAATACATTTTATTCACATTGTTACATTGTTTCGAGATTTGAATTTTGAACGCATGGTGATTCATGACTACGGTGATTTATTACACTGTAGAAAAATGTGTAGAGGATATGTAAGTAACGTGATATAAGTCCATTTGAAATATTTTAGTACAAAGCGATCAGCTACCGTGGTGTTAGATGTGCGCTCACATTTATTGATGAAATGTTCTAACTCCTGATGAATGAACAGGTGAGATTTCATTAAAGCTACCTCTATTAATATAATGATATGAGGTAAGTAACATGTTATGAATTACAATTATTATTAATATCACAAAATAAAACAACATAAATAATATCTGAAAAACTTGACCTACGCACATTAGATTCTGAGTACAGGTGGAATAGTGCGCAGCAAGCGATCGCTGAGGTCTGTGGTGGACCGGCGTGTAAAAATATGATTATCTAATAGTAATCGATGCTTACGTACCAGCCACGTGTAACTTTATCAGTGATATAAAGGAGGGAAGCGGAACAACGTAAATACTAAACACAACAATATATGTGTTAATATTTCATGATAAAATGCGATAGTTTATTACGATAGCGAAACCGTCGATATCTCTGCATGGTTGGTAAGATCGTAATTTTTTTGCCATGCTCGTAATAATGAAGAAATCACATTGTTTTCCTCTCGATAGAGAAGAGAGTGACAGTGGCGGGCGAGCGTCGCGTGCACCGCAGTCGACGCCCCCGGGTTTCTAAGCGCAACATGCGTGACCAATTGATATCATGTGTCTTTAATTTAAATGTATCTTATAGGTACTTGTGTACTTATTTGTTTCATAACGTCAAGGATCTCCGAATAGTTGATATGCAGTCGTAAATTTCTTGAAAAGTAAGTAATGTATGATGTTGTTCATTTAATTCCGAGTGGTATATTAAGTATTAAAACTCCAAATGTATTGACGGCTTCAACATAATTCAACGAGCTCCGATATTTGCGGTCCGAATGTTAATAGGAAAACTAAATAAGCCGAAATAGTTTAAACTTGGCCTAATATACCTAGTCTTGCCATAAATATTGTAATAAAGAAAAAAGAAAATTGTTAACTGCAAATAACATTTATTACTTTTACAGTGTGTCAGTTTAATACATAAATATAAAACAATTAAAAATATAAAAAGCTTATTCGAAGTGGTCTCCATTGGCTGCAATACAGTCCTTTAAACGATGAGGCCAGTTATCAATAGAAGCACGCACTCTTTCCATGGGAAAATTCTTCACTGCCAATCGTATAGATTGTTTTAGGGACTCCAAATTATCATGGCGTTTAGAGCAAGCTGTACTCTCTAAAACTGACCACAAATCATAATCCAGCGGATTAAGATCGGGACTAGACGACGGCCAGTCTTCAGCTCTGATGAAGTCCGAAACGTTCGATTCCAACCAAGACTGCGTGGACCGAGCTTTATGACCCGGCGCCGAGTCTTGCTGGAAGGACCATACTTGGTTATTGAACATGGTGATGTTAAGGGGCTTAACTACCTTCTCAAGAATGGTATCTTGATACACTTGTGCCGATGTTTTGATACCTTTTTCACAAAAAATATGGCTCAGTCACTCCTTCATAGCTAACACCCCACCAAACCATCACTGAAGTCGGATAATGTCCACGTTGCACTCTGTCGACTAATTGGGAAGCTTCCTTAGAGCTTTGAGCATAAATACGGTCATTTTGTTTGTTAAAATGTTGCTCAATTGTAAAAATTTTCTCATCCGTAAACAAAATTTTTCTGTGACCTCCCTTTGCGTACCGCTTCAGTAGTTGTTTCGATTTTACCACCCTATTCTTCTTTAAATTATCAGTTAAGAAATGGCCAGTGCGTCTCTTATAGGCTGCAAGTCCTAAGTCATCTTTTAAAATACGCGACATGGTTCTAGGTGCTATCTTCATTTCCCGAGATAAAATCTTTTGCTTTCGGACAGGATTTCTTCGAATTCTTTCCCTTACTGCTTTGACCACCTTTTTCGTACGAACACTACGTGGACGGCCAGATCTTTTCTGTCACAAACAGAGGAGGTCTCATTGTACCTATTAATAGCCCGGTACACAAACATTTTACTAATACCAAGTGTATGGAGAGTTTTAAAAATTGCATTTGGCTCCATACCTACTTTGTGTAATGCTATCACAGCGATTCGGTTCTCTTTATCACCCCACACCATTTTAATATCGCAAAATATTTTACAATGTATTGGCGCCAAAATGAGAAAACACAATGAACAATCGTATAAAAATGACAGATTCGAAATTCAAATGTAATATTTTTTTATAATTAAGTGTAACAGTATTTATGGCCAGACTAAGTAAATAAGTAACTTCCCATAACCTAAGTTTATGGAATTCTTAATTAAAACAAACAACAAATCAGCAGTACTTAAGTAATTATAAACAATATGTTATTCAACACACAATACCTAGAATTGAATTTGCATTATAACCTTTGCTCGATGCAATTATATAGTAAATAAAAGCGGTGATAATGTAAGATGTTATCCAGTTAGTGTCCGGGATAGGTTGCTTCACGTGTAATCAGGACCTGTTTACATCCCGCAACACGAGGAAGTGCAGGAGCGGTCAGACGAGTGCTCGCGTAGAATAAATAATTAAACGTGTGAACATTGATATCCGGCTGCGATCGCATTCATTTTCCTCGAGTTGGCAGTTTTTCTCGTCTCGCGTGACGCAATCGCGGATGTTCTCGCTCTTAGTATCCATTGTACTGACATAACATGTAATTACACACGCTCAATAAATGACCAGACAAGTGCCAAGGTGTCTTTTTTGCTTCACAATGAATGGGACGTTGAGAATGAACCTTTACTTACCCAGTATCAAATTTATGATATGCTAACATGTTGGAGCAAATGTTTGCGATCATAATTTAGGAAACAATTTGCCCGCCGAGTGATTATCAAAATTCATATCATTTAAGGCGCTTAAATAATCTTAATATACGATAAGCGAATTAAGTTTTCATTAGATAGTACCGGAAAAAATAGGCGCTAAAGTCACCGTAATTCCATTTTATTGTTTCTGAAGATATAAAATGAACAATTATGAAGACATAGGGTATGTCTTTATCAACTTGAATGCTCTGCTAGTATTCATTATACATTAAGGTTATAGCTTAAGGTCCATTTTTCATACATTTTGTTTCACCTTTAATCTGGGTAACTAAACAAGTATTGACAGGTAAAGAATTTAAATTCACGTCTAGTTAGTGATTAGTTCTCGCAGTTGAAAGAAAAACGTAAAAATAATTAATATGCATGGATATTTCGGCCTTTAAAATTTAATACGACGAAATTTTAAAGTAACAGTAGTTAAAAAGAAACGTATTTAGCGAAGATTCAAGTTATGCATGATATCACCATAATAAAGATATGTTCGGCAGGTTCTTTCCTAGACACCTGAGAGTCCCAACATAACATTTTATTATATTTAGGTATTCCTACTAAAGAAGATGATTTAGGCGACTAAAAGTAGTAGTTATAGAAAAAATATGTATATTTATACGATAAATAACATTATCTTACTAATATTATAAATACAAAAGATTATAAAGACATTGTATATTTGTTAAAATTATATTCTTTCCTCTGCAGCGTAATCATAAGTAGTTACTACCTATTGCATGTGCGGTTTCTACGATATGCCGCTCTGAAGTCTCGGATTCGAATTCCGGGCAAATTGATAGCAAGTTTTTTATTCGCAATATCAGCCAGAAGACTGGCATTTGTGCTCGATTTAGCTAGTCTTATCCCCTATCATATCATGGGACGGACACAAACTGCGAAAAGCGGGTGCACTGGTTGCATCTCTGCCTACCCTTACGGAAATAAAAGCATGATGTGGGTATCTTTATTCTTTGATGAAAGTTAAAAATGTATATGGATTTGAATGATATTTACCACACGAAATAGGAAAGTAATAAAACAACAGAAAAAATCCTAGAGTAAAATAGAGATTAGCTACTTTTTCTTCTATAAAATTGCATTGATAATGTTTTATATAATGTAAAAAGAGTTTTGGTGGGTGAAACGGCGAGCTACACTTTGCAAGCAAAAATTTAGAAAAATATTACCGACATTTCAAAATATTGTATGTAGTCAATTAGATGTATTATTTTTGCATCAGATGTACTGAAAAACTAAATTTCTAAATGCATTGAGTCTAAGAACTGCTTCTTATGTCTTTTACTTAGTATTTTTATTTTGTGGATGAGTAAGTAAGCACATAAGTAATTCTCATTACTTCCTGCGCCAAATCCACAAGTTAAACTTATTTAAATGTGACATACTTTGTTTTGTATTAAGTATACTTATATTAATGTAAACCACCGGACAAGTATAAGTTAATGATATAAACATTATTTTACGACGATAACGAAGATAAGGTTTTTGGAAAGTTCTGTTTCATGGACAACAAATAAAAATTTACTTTAATTTTTTTATGTGTTGATTACGCACTCAGTTCTCCGTAGTTAGTACTTATATAAATATAAATACTAACTACTAAGACTTGAATGTGATATCGAAACAGATATGTAAAATAAAATATTTTTAGGACATTTTTTAAGAATATGAGTTATATGAGTATAATAATATGTAATATAATAAAATGTAATAAAAAATACCTATATCGATTCTTAAGGTTACTTTTATCCAGCTACATAAGGCAATAATATTAAAATATGCCTTAAACATTTGGTAAATGGCAGTCTCGATACGAGGTAGAAAGTCGAGACCTTGGCATTAGCCTTGCGCGTGGAAAACGATTGACGATGCGGAAGTGGTGCTCATTGTTTTAGCTTGGATTACGTAGAACGGCTGTAGGCTGACATGACGCGGGGAGCGGGGAGGTGCGACGCGAAACGAAGGAAACGGATGCAACAGCCAGCAGCCAACTAATGACTTGTATTTACTAACTCAACAACTCTCTTGAAAGATAGATGTCGCTAAGCATTGCTCCGCACTCTTTGCGTAATACATACTATTATATCAAATACTATTATGCAATACCGCTGTAATCGTTATGCTACCGAAGAATTTCGTTTTTTACACAATACATAACTTAATTGACATTATGGTTGTTGTGCAAACTCTGAATAAAATGTTCAAAACATCTAAATAAAAGTGGGTATTACAAACAAATTTTTACAATATATGATTTCAGTTTGCTTTTCATGCATACCAATTAAAAATTAAAACAAATAAGTTAGATAAACAATTACTAATTGAAATAAAAAAGGTGTAGTGTTACGTTTCGAACATGTGTTTAAAATTATTTTAATGGTAAAGTTGTCCGCGTCTGATCTGATACAATGTCTTCAGTTAGGGGAAGAGGCTCGTGTTATGTTACAGTGACCGCAGGCCAACAAAAGCAAGCCGAGAGTGTGTCCTCAATCGTGCGTGTCCTGCGGCACCGGCTCTCACTTCAGGGCTAACTGTTACTCAGATTATTTATTTAATATAATATAAAATACATATTAGTGACGTTCGATGCTATGCGAAGAACATAACTTCTTTAATAGAATATTTTTTCTGTATGGTTTATCCCCAATCCCTTGGCGAAAAAAAATATAATTATTGCATTGTTATCTTTTATTTAGCTCTTATAGTATTTTCAAATTTTTAATATAATATAATAGACTACTACTATAAAACTAAATACAGTTTCATAGTAATAATGTACCTAAACATACAATACAGTTGTAAATTGTATCAATCAAATAAAATAATGATGAAGGAAAATCACAAATAACGATATAAATGTAATAATTCTCGGTTTAATACCTTTTAATTATCACAATTAGGTTATCCCATTATAATATTATATTTGTAGTGGTAGGTCTGTAGATAATATCTATATTCCAGGAAAAATAACAACCGATTAATAAAAATAATTTTTAAATTTAACTTAGCAATACAAAAGGTATTTGACATGAAGACTTCTCGTTAAGACTAAATACCAATGAAATAAACGCAAACAACCTTATACAACTTTTGTAAAAATGATATTGATTTCATTTATATTTTTAAAATGATATCACAGTACAACCCTAACGAGTTACCCATCGCGTGGCCGCAGTGGTAGGCGACGGGCGGCGGCGCAGGGGCAGGAAGCCGCAGGACATCCGACACGTACAGGAAGCAGAACCAGTTTCAGAGCCTTTGTCCCTCACAATCTCCTGGCTCTCGTCCCTGCTCCCGCCCCGCCCGTCTGACCACATTCCTTCAAGCCTTTACTACCGACGTGCGCGAGCGCACCCACCCTTGAAGCGTGCGAGACCATTAATCATTTAAAAATACGTATTACTATAGCATTCCTACGGGAATATTTAAAAATAATATGTTAATATGTTCAAGGTTTGAAGTTGCTTCTTGGCTTTTACATACAATTGAAATGAAATGAAATGATTTATTTGAATCCTTAAAATCTTATACATTTTTTAGATTCCGTCAATATTAACTCTACCACCAGTTCGGAAAGCAGTTCTCACCAGAGAAGAACGGGCAAGAAACATTGGCTTTTCATTTTAAAGTCTTTAAAGAAAATATAATTTTCATGCCTCAAGTGTTACTTACCTACTGTCAATATCTATGAAGAAAATTACGCAAAACGTTAAGTATTTAAAAGATACAATTGTTTTAGCTAGGTTTGTGAACGACGGAACGGCTGATAATGCAATTAATTAAAATTTGAGTTATAACGAGATCACTTTATTTTGAAAAAAAAATTATCTCAGAGAACCAAAACTATTATCATGGCACTTGAGAACGGGTTAATAGGTTACATTTACTCACAAAATTTTTCACACTAATGGGGACAGTCAAATAGAACTTAGGTTACCTATATTTGTTACTTATTATAATCAGGCATTACGTACATAGCAAATTTTGCAAAAAAAACATCCGTAATAAGAATTATGATAACTACTAGTTAGTAATGATCATCTAATCTTCAAACACGAAGTAATATAGTCATCGATATAAATAGCAAATTCTTTTAAAATATTCGGAAGTAAGATCGTCAACACAAAAAATACCCAGACAAAATGACGAGTTTGTAAATATACACACCAACATTATGGCAGGCAGACAGCGGTTTCGTCTATAAATACGACAGTCTTTGTCGACAAGTATATGATTAACTTCGCTAAATGTCTCAGCGAAGCGGAAAAACGTCGGTGCCCAAAATAACCTCTGAATATTTCCGACTCGTAATGCTTCTGCCTCGTGAAAATGGTGTTAAAGACGGCCGGCGCGCGCGCAACTTCCGGAGTGCTGATAAACATGGCGGCGGCGAGCCAACATGGCGAGGCTTCCGGTCGTGCTGATTCACATGTAATGGCAAATGACTTTGGCTTTGCTCACTGCATTTCTGGATTGTGATTCAGCTTCAAACAAACATGTGGGTGTCCAGACTAAAATTTTCTGTCTGGCACATTCAGAGTTTCTGTATAATGTGGATGTGACATGTTACAGTGACGCTAGAAGTCTTTAGACTAAACGAAAATTATATTACTGGCCAACATTATAGTAATATTAAAAGTAAGTAAGTAATATTTGATATATAAGATTAAGTATAGTTAGGTAAGGATGAGCAATGTTCTAGATAGGGTTGATAGTAGGGAAAAGCTGAAATTTTAATATAATTCCGATATTGAAGCGTATAATATGTATTAGCGTTTCTCTGTAGAACTAAAATATAACACAGATCCCATTTTAAAAAAAAATACTTTTACATTTAGGTACTTGCTATTTGTTGCCACTCTAAAGTTCTAAAATCATTGTACCAATCCATAGGACGACTCCACCGCTATATTATATTTAAAAAAAAAATAATTTCTACAGGAGCAAATTACTCGGATAAAAAGTAGCCTATGTATTAAGGCCATGGTTTGTGCATGTGCCAAATTTCATTCAAATCCGTACAACTAGTGCTGGGTTTACTTCTAATGGACGTTCAAACATAATCACAATCTTATTTATAATATTACTAAGTAGGAGTATGATAAAGTACGATAAATTTGTTAACGTATAAGTTATAAAAACACATTTATCCTGAATCAATTTAAATAATCAGCACAGTACTTGTACGTGTAAAGGAGAGTCCTACATAGAGCGAGCAGAAAGACAGACAGCACGGCGTGAGCTTAGTAATAAGTTTGGATTAGCACCTTTGAATGCTCAAGCCTATAAGCCACTGCAGTTTAAAATAAAAACAAGTTAGACTAAAAATATTGCATCTAAGCATTTAATCCTTTTCCTTTAATGAAGTATTTATTTTATTTATTTAACTATTTAGTATTTGGGAAACACTCAGAACAAAGTATGTAACAATTATGTATGTAATTGTGGATGATTTTCGTGAAAACATTTTTTATGTTATTAGCAATAAGCAACTTAATGATTAAGATTAAATGATCTAATTTTCGTTCAAGAGTAATTCAAATTTAAAAGTATAAAATACCTAATAGGGATTATGCCAACAATGTGTGAAGTAACTAAATCCCTTTTAGTTTATTTTTATGGAGAAGAACAAAGATTGGTTAGGACACAATAGTGGATATGCAATTTGAAGTTTTGAATTTGTTCAGCTCCTTATGGGAGTGTACAAATTTTCTTAACGTCTTTGTATTTTTATGAGATTCGTTCCCTACTTATAATTAAGACGTTCGAGCGCTTTCCTGTTTTTATTCCACGTAAAAACGAAAAGCACTTTAATATGGGTAACGGATTAATTGTGAGGATTTTCAACGCCCTATCTAGCCTCCATGGGGTGCTAAATATGTTTATAGGACTTCCTTAGATTTATTAAGGTCTTGTTATTGTCACCAGATAGTTGTCAAATAAATCTTTTTTGTAACATTATGAAATGTGAACTTTTAAAGGTAATCAAGTCAGACGTAAATAATATTATCTGTATATATACCAATTAACACCTGGACCTACCATTTTCCATGCGTCAATTTCTTCAAATAATTAAAAACATGTTCCGTTTTCATTTTCTATTGGAAACCACTTGTATTTTCGTTGATAAATCTAGCATAAATACAACATACCCTATAATACTAAAAATATAAATAATCATTTGTAATCAGTGATTAATGTAATCAATACTTATCTCTGACTGTCAAAGTGTAAGTTGACGTAAAGAAAAATGTGACAAAACATTGATAATTTAAAACACTGATAACATAAGTTTATGTGTACGGGGATAATAAATTATGATACTTAAAATTGGCTTATGAATAAGTTAAACAATTAAATCCTGTGCGAGGTAGGTAATCTGTAATAACTGTTGTGTTATAAAAAAAAAACAAAGAAAGCTACAATAAATGACAGTACTGTAACTGGGCTATCTAATAATCACTACCAATGACTGATTAAATATTGAATTAATAGCTACCTTTATATGTTAACCTATGAAAACTCTTGCATATCTTTCTCCATAAGGAATAAATAAACAAATACTGGCGGGTCAAATTTCTAGGCTATATGACTCATTTAAATGTTTCATGACGATAGACGATGACTCAAGTCGTTGACATTCAATGATTATATATTAAAAATCGTTTTGTAATAACTAAAACAATACAACAATTGAGTATGAAAATACTACGTCATATATTTTATCATATTGCTATTCAACACGTATATTTATTACTATTAAACTTTGAATCCGTATAAGGTGTAGCAAAAGTGAGTGTATAATTTTTCTCACGTGTAAAAGTGTTATTTAATAATAATTTCTTATGATTACGCGAATGTTAGATATTGAAATAAAACTATTCACAAATTTCGAAGACTGCAGCCTTTGGGTCAGCCTGTCCCGTGACCAGGAAATGCCACGAATATTTACAAATTGCTTAATTTGTCTAATTCCACATCCACATCCAATCATATTAATTGAGAATGTTCCCAGAAGTTATTAAATTTACTAGCACATTAAACCCATTAAGGAATCAATATGCAAAAATAGATATGTGTAGACACTAAATTAACATACAATAAAATAATTTAAATTGCCACGTGATCACTTACCACGAAACACGGTCATTTCCTGCGTTGTTCAACGAAATATTTTTTTGTATGATGCATAACTCTTACTGATTCAGATTACCTAATAAGTGGTAAACATGACCGCAAGCTTTAAGGAAAGTGCGTAATAGCTAGCATGAATTATATTAACACATAAATGCGAGGCGAGACCTTCTATGTCGTCGGCGAGATGTTGAATATATTTAATGTAAAAAAGGAAATTTAGCAGTAGATCAATGTTACGAGGTGTCGAGTGGATCTGGCAAGGTTGTCGCACTGCGTGGCCGTGGCAGTGAACTTAACTTTCTTCGAGCAGCGTCAGCGCGCAGCCCGCCCGCCCGGCGCAGCGCGGCGAGGCGCGGTGCGGCGCGACGCCACACCTCGCTCCGGCCAACCGTAAATTCTATTACCTACAATAATATCTACCCACCGTCATAATATTATGTCAACTTCTCTGAAACAAATTATTTGTTTGTATTTAGAATATTTCAAAGTACTTATTGACTTAACTTGACATAAATGTAATTATGCAAACCTACGTATTATATTTGCTGCACGGAGAGTATAATCGACAAATTCAAACCATGTTAGTTGTATTTTAAGGTAATTTTACTTATCTATTCATAAATTTCGCCATTATATACCAAGATATAATAACGTAAGATGAATGGTAAAAAGCCTTCCAGTAAAATAATATGTTATACACAATGTTTAAGTAATTAATAATAAGTACATATTTCAGATTTGACACATAGGTACCTACTCACTCGAACTCTACAGATGAGCATAAAACTTTTGCCAACTAGTATAATATGTCCGTATCAAAATAATATTTTACCAAACTTGTACATCGGCAAAGGGCGTGAAAAAAAAACGCATTCAAATACTTTATCATCGTAATATACCTAATATGTAATTATCACGCATGTAGCTAAAAGAGATAGATAGAATTTAATCAAGTACATACAAACAGCAATGTCATATCCATCCAATACTTTAAAAACGTAATTGGATATCAGATATACCTATAGATCCAGTCTAAAATACAACCCAGAAAATCATATTTTGAATTGGTAAACATTCAGAATTAAATTTATGATATAACACATCCACTGTCTTCAAACGAAACAATACGCACTTGTACTAAGCGACGCAGGAAATGCATAATTATAAAAATACAGTACCTAGGAACTGCAGCCATTATCGGCACTGTATACAAACAATCGAATCACAATTATAGAACATTATAATAATTTAAGTAAACATATAATTAAATTGAGGCTCAAATGCTGCGCCTGCGTTTCCATCGCGTAGGCTTTAATGGTCGGCCGCGATCCCACTTCCGCGTAGCTCATCCCGCTGCGCGACCTAGGCCGGGCCGCCGGGCTAGCCTGGGCCTCGCCGTTATCATCAAGCCCGTTACGTGACGCGCATGACCCGGATACACGACCGCTTCGCTGTAAACGCGCACCACATAGAAAAACGCTTTAACTGTCACACAATACCTGTACACTGTACACTGTAGCTACTTCATGGAATGGCTTGAATGTCATAGTATTAATAGTAGGTAACGTTTGTAATTAGTAGTGTTTTGATTAAACTACATAGCTTTTATCTAGGGAGATGTACCTTAAGAGATTACAATTCTTACAAATTGTGTTAGTTTTATGAATGTACTTAAGTAACAAAATCTGATTAATTTAATTTTAAAACAAAGACACAAAAAACTATGTTTCCAAATATTGGTGATTAAATCCTACATAACTTAAAAACCCAGACCTGCCTATATTTAATATAAAACGATGAGATGTACCTTCGATGTAATAAGTCTTAATCCCACGTTATTATATACAGCTACAATCCACGGAGAGTTCAAAAAAACATTTCCGAGAACACGTGACACTTACCGGCTCACGGATACATGGATCAGCTCATCGCGGCCCAGTCGTGTAGTCCAACATAACAGGTATAATTAATATCGTAAGTAGAGTGCAGGGTGGACCGCTACCTCCTCGGGTGACACTTATTAAGCAGGTTGGAAGCGAGCGGTACTAACGTGCCGTGAAGAATGTCGCTTGTTGCTCCACTCAACCTTAAGGCTTGTGTACATCAAGCAAAATCGCGATTAAGAATTTGCAACTCAAATATGTAGTAAGTGTAAGCGCATGCATAAGTTTGTTGTTACTTCTTTGTTTTGTAAAAAGCCCCATTTCTAGCGCGCCCATTATCTTTATAATGGGCGCGCTAGAAATGGGGTTTTTTAAATGGGCAAATGATTCGATTACTTAGACGAAAGTCTTGATATTGTCAATCGCAACTAAAGAGGTCCCATTAAGCATTCGTGAAAGACAGCACGGAAACAGAATTCAAATAACGATTTATTTAGTATGTTTGTCACTTCTGTAACTCCAGTTCTACTAAAAATGTAACCAGATAAAAGAAGAAATGTGCTGTTTTTCAATATTTACAACAAACGAGAGTCCACAGCGTTGTCAAATTATCAAAATATGTTAAAGATAAAACTCTCTGCAGCACTGCTGTGAAATTATTAAAATACTTCTGTCATGTAAATACTGAGACGATAAAAATTCAAACATGCTTGTGATTACAAAATTCAAAATAAAAAAGACCTGGCAACAACTTAACTTGGTATTTACTATATAGACGGAAAGAAAAGAAATAGGTATACTTCTAATTTATATACAATGAAGTGTGATTTCCTGTTTGAAGCAAATAAAATGTACAAATTGTAATTTGCGATGTCTCAAATAAGTGTATTATTTGCGTACGCTTGTACCTACATACGTCAAATGAGCAAACAATCCAGTCACGTGCGCCCATTTGAGCCGCAGTGTCACGATGATTGTATCTGATTACGTGAAATCTACAAATGTATTATATTATCAGACACCAACATAATCACTGAAACACCTTACGTTATCTTTGACATATCGTTGTTAATATTTCGCATTCGCCAATCGAAAATTCGTCACCACGCGGTATATTAGGAATAATAAAAATTTAAATAGGTCTAATCGGGTGCAAATTTCAAGGTGAATGAATTAAAAATGATGGTATCAATAAATGTCGTTAATCAAACTACAAATTCCCGGAATAAAAAATGTTATTGACATGCGCAAGAAAATGAAAAACTACTAGATTATAAAAAAAAACGATTTCAATAGATCCAATAATTCGATTCTATAGAATCCAAAAATATATCAAGTACATAGATAATGTTTCCCAACAGGATATATAGATACTTATTAGATATAGTTTGATGTGTTAGTGCCGGAGCCAACACCGAAGCTTGCATATTTACTGCCGCGATCTTTGCGACGCACAGTCAACATAATGTTGATTTGCTCGGACGTGACAAGAGTCCGCTATGAAAATGTACTTACCCACTTAATTACTGGCCTTACGCCGTGTCTATAAATAGATAAACATGGAAACAAAGATACCGCGATTCCAATTTTATGTAAAATGTCATATCCGCCATCCTGCTGGCATTTAAGAAATACATATGTATTTGAAATATTTATTAAACCAATTTTGGTTACATATTTTATTTATATATATTTATTATATGTTTACGCTATATCTGTCCCGTAGCTTTAAGTAAATTGGTAGAATGACATCATGTTTGTTTAAAACTTGGCGTTAATACATATTAGTTGATGAGGTTGTGCTGTTTAAGAAGATATTATGACTACTTAAAATTTGAACTGTTTAAATTTCCGTAATGTAACTAATTCGCATCAAATTAACACTGTATTTCTTCGACCAGCGAGAACGCCAGGAAGTACTCAAATATACTTATATCTAGAAAACCAGTATTTTTTTCTTGTGCAAATCGCCGGGTTGTTCTGCCACCGCCGCGCCGACCAATCGTAAACTGGTCGACAAAAAGTATGCATACATTTGAATTTAATTTCGCAAACAGGAAATACCGAGACGCCACGACGCGTGGTCAAACCGATGAGCAAAAAGACAAAAGGTAGGTTGTTGCGCGGGTAATAAAGTGGAAAAATTTATCGAGATACAGTAAAACTATTAAATATGTGGTGTAAAACGCTGTGCAAAGTAATAAGTACATCTAAATATTTTAACTAAATAAGTGCCAATTATATATACGGAATTACTATTTTATACTACTAAAATACTTCACAATAAATAAATGTTTTATATCACTACGTAATTGTGTTATGAAAATTTTAGACTACATATTCTACAGTATGTAAATTATTTACAAATTAATATACATTGTATAATTATAAATTGCGATAAAATCTTTCTTATATATTCTACTGTTGACGTCGAACGGGAAACGTAAAGTCGTAAACGCACTAAAAGAAGCAAAACGTGTATTCGTTCATATCTAATCTAAAAACCAGAAACACTCCATTCGTAGTCACCTAATAGCGAATTGCGAACTGTAAATTATAATAATTACAACGTTAGACAGTTCCTCTTTGTATAACAAATGCTTTAAGTGAACAAAATATTCGCAAAGCATTCGTAGAAAACATACATATACAATACAATAAAGGGCAAAAGATACTGTATGAAAGTAAATATAAGTCTATAAACGTTAAAAGTGACAATTGCAAGGAGTTCATCAATCTTCGACGTCTGTATACCTTTAAGTTGCATGGATATGGCACAACAATGCATCCAGTCAACTAGAGAAATTATTAATTGGACCCAGCGACATCACAAAGAAGCGGAAATATAAAACTTCTAAGTTGGATACCCCGCGGCGTGAGGCTCTTTACCTGACTCTTGCCCTGCCATTGTGTTGTGCTTTATAAGAAAGTATTTGATTTTGATCCTGTGGGAAGTTGTGCAACGGGTCATACATCAGAAAAATACGTTGATCCCATGTTCTCAACAAACACCTCATAATATGACAAGGATATTCAGGAAGCGTGAAATCGAGCCTTTTAACTAAAAAACCAAGAATTCTATCGGAGCCTTTTACCTTCATGATTAACATTAGTTAAGATAAAGATCAGTTTTTTTCGAAATTTTAAGGATAATCTTCCGTATACAAAGCCTTTTAAACAAAATTATCATTCCTTTCTTATGATATAAACTAAAGGAGACTAATAGTATTTGTGACTAAATAGTATAGTATCATATTATTATCTTGTTTTCTGTTTCACGATTAAACAAACTTAAATGAAATAGTATTGTATTTTCAATAATACATTCAGCAACTTATTTAGTTAATGAGGGGCGGGTTTCTGAATGAGATCCGGAATAACAAAGAACGTTAAAGGAGAATAATTCGGTATTATTATGTGGCAATACTGTCCCAGTGTCTTATCTGATTATGTCTGCCATGTCGTTATCAGTTTGCGATCAACTCATACAGAATCGGTCAGGTTGTGATTTCACACTTCTTTGTCCGAGCCGAGGTCCGACCGAATCGTCCTGTTTCGGCGAACGGTCCTGTCCACTGGTTGTTCTATATCTCACAGTCGAGTGTCAAAGAACGTTTCCTAGAAAGGCCTCCGCGGCGCCTTAAAGCCCCTTACATTTTTTGTGCCCTTAAAGATAATAAATGATGCACTTAGAAAAAAGAATCCGACCTGTTCAGTGAGATAACGATCGGAATGAGTTTTATGGAAATGTTTGCCGGAATTATAATGATCAGAAATCCTTTGGGATGTGATGGAGCGGCCAGACAATGCGTCGGCGAACGATTTGATAACACACATACAAACGTTACAACGTTTTTTTATATAAATATTATATCAGATATAATGTTAAAGGTATAAAAACGGGGTTACGATGAAAAGTTATAATTATGATGCCAGTAATTTAGACTTATATTAGTCGAACTTAAGGATTTTTGTACCATGAAACTACTTGAGTGGTTTATAAAATTAAAAAATAAGAACATATTAGATGTCGTAATGAGAGTATGAGAAACTTATTCCTTTAAACATTGGTATAAAATGTCGTCAACAATACTGTATATGAAAATAGGCTAATGGGGCTCGTACTCCGTACTGAGGGCTTTTTCTTATTTTTATTTGCCAAATTATCCGTTATAATAACAAAAGTACTATGAACCTTACATAGTTAAAAAGATAGAGCCTCTGCGGTACTACCAGATAGACTCAAGAGAAGTTAGATAAACTCTTGCATGTAGAGGCTAGTGACACGGTCGAGAAAAATAAAATATAATATTTTGTATTGGGCTATTAAAATATTTTTTTTTATGTTGGCCACCGGTAAACCGTCAACAAAACGAAACCTATTTTGGTAAAGCCTAAATCCACACCAGAGAGGAAACAAAGCGCAAAGCCCATACGCTATGTTGAATATCCAAAGGAACCACTGTTTGCCACTTCGGCACCCATACAATCTTTTATTTGTAAGTGAAGAAGTGCGCCGTACTTGGAAATATAATGTTTCCCTTTGTTAGAAAGTTAATATTTAAGCTGAACGAAATACGGTGCCATTGTGTACCACAAACGTTACCTGTAGTTAAAAAAATAGAAGTGTGGATTGGACTCGTCATTGCGCGAAGCTTATAAATAGTGCATGTAAGCATACATCCACGAATAGATCCGATAATGCATATCGTCTGTTATTGAAAGACGTTTTATAAGTGGGCTAGACCATGTTATTGATATTTGCAAGAAAAAACTTTTCAATAATAATTATTATTACGAACCAAAAGCATATTTACTTTTTTACCAGATAAGTTAAATCTCTTTTCAATTTATTCTTTGTAATCCGTAAAAACGCAACATTAACGTTAACTAGGAAATAAATATGCGTAAATATTAATGAGGAAGTCAAATGATTACGTATTTTTAATCTACCGAAACATTACTAATGGTAAAACAATAGACGTTCTTCATACGACATGGCTCTTAATGGCAGGCATGTGTGGTGGATGGCTCGTCGCGTGGTCGACCTTGGATGACGACAGAACGTTTTCCTACTTCACTTCCTGCTCGATGTCATCTTAGCTTGAATTGTATGCCTCGCAACGCCGCGCCGCGCCAAGCCAAACGTGTACATATTTCTGCGAAATTATTTGCTTATTTAAATCAAAGTCTGCAATACTACATTTGACAAGGAATAAATTTATATTAATTTATTTAATAGTAATAAACATGAAAGTTATGTGCAGAATATTTTTTTGTAATACTAACAACATACTTATAAGTATGTTCCTATTATATCTTAATAACTGAGTATAAGAATTTTTAAATGGTTAAGTAGTTTTATACTTAATTATGCTTTCCACATTCAAATATATTGCTCAGAAAAACCAATAATGGATAAATTGTGCTGCCATGATAAATAGTTATTTTAGATCAATAAGTAAGCGTGACATATATTTACATTAATCTATGTACTAGCAAGGTACTAGTAACTCAACCGCGATTTTGTTCTCTTTGAAATTTTACCAATGTGCATGCATTAAGCTGGAACCATTACATTACCACTTATTACTAACTCAAACTTACAGTTACGTGTAGCACATAATGAAATAGCGTCTTCTTTACTGTTTAGCAGTTTCATCTTTTCTTAACCATGCTGGAAAAACTCAGTTTGAGTAGAATTAACAAAGGACAGCATGACGAAGTGAATACATGTCACATCACCCGTGAAACCCCAGCTTTGTCCATAGTGTGAAAGGGTTCACTCATTAGGAAGATTGCGAGGGCGCGGAGCGAACATTGTCTATGCTTGCACACATTGTCTCAACTCTAGCACTTCATACTATGCCGTTGCTTACGGCCAGGAAGTTTATACCTATCCCCGCATAAAAGAATGCGCCCGTGCTTTGGTAAAAGAAAAAAAAATGTTAGTATTCGGGTTACGCTACAATGTAAGCGGGAAATTAATGGAATGATATCTGCACATTACTGAGATTACAAGATGTACTTAGCAGGTTACAGATGAGTATCTGCATAATTTATTTCTATATCTGTTTTATTATCAGTTTTATAGAGTATAGTGAAGTATAGAGAAGTGAAAAGATCAACTTCTAAAACTATGATAGTAAATAAGTAACGTGGAAATATGATTTTTTTAATTATAACGTATTTATTTTAGTTCACATTTATTTATTCTTCGAAGTATTTATCTTTTGAGTAAACCTGTGTAGTACATTAGAATAGACAAAGAGGTGCATGTACTGTAGTGGAGATTCAAGTCTCAACATCCCTCCATATTCCCAGCCATTCTTCTCTAAAGTGGTTACTACTTACTACATAATATAAGTTCACAAAGCTGGCACTATTTGCAGTGGAAAAACAAAACTGATTTCTCAATGCGTTTTTTACAGTTTTCAACACAAAACTACTTTTTAAATAAAATAATTATTTATATTCTATTATCTATTATATCTGTTAGCAATCCGTTAATAATAAATAAATAAATTTACTAATGCAGAAATATCCAACAGGAAACTTCTCATGCGCGTTAAAACCAACGGGTTGTACCGTAGGTAGTAGAAAATGTCGCAACGTCTTTAGATTTGAGATACGACAGGTCACTGACTTATCGCTGCGACAAACACGAGTACCCATAACTCATAATCGTAATGAAATCATACCCGCCCATAAGTTATATTATATGTATATATGTAGTTCAAGGGCAAAGGGACCCTACGGGATTGAAATTTATCAGTATCTGAGTAAAAGTATTATGTAGAGTTCGGGACTCTACATATTTTCGTCTTAGTTATATCTGAATACAAATATATTAATTTGATGATTGTAATGTTTTTAACATACTATTGGTTATTATAGTAATTTTTTTGAAAAAATAATCTGCTATAGGTACGATTAGACTATGTTCTTAATATTGTAACGGCCCACAGAGCCGTGTAGCCGTATAGGTCGTTGCATGGTTATATACAGATGGGTGTAGGTTGCAAGATCGAACATGACTTCAGGGCACGCACTTGACTTTCAAGTTACGTGAACATTATTGGGCCTAGTCATTGAAAGACCTAACTTTTATAAAAGTATCATAAGTAATCATACTCACAAACCATAATGTGTAACAACACAAACAAAATTGCAAAGAATTTTAATAGTATATAATACTGACATGCCACTTTAATATAAGAACATACATTATGAGATATGACTGCACGTCTTTGACATGTTTATTTTTACAGCAGGAAATAATATATATGTTACAGAAAATAACAACGTGAAGTAACCGTGATAACCGCTAAGTGTAAAAAACTTCCCTACTCATTTATTCTTCCTCAATCTATAAAGATTTTTATTTTGTATAAAATATTTACTTTCACTGTGTATAATTCATCAGGTACATAGTAGGCGGCCATATTACACAAATGAGGAGATCGAAATTGTATAATTAGTTGGATATTCCTAAAAAAAAAGTGCCGCAACATTTATGATTTTGTTAACTTACGTTGACTATAAGCTTCTTGTCATATTTATTGCAGAAAGCAAGCACCAAACGAGCAACAAGGATCGGAATACCGAGCACATAATTATAAATAAATAAAGAAAGTCCGAATTGTTTGGCCCTCCGGTAAAATTTCTTCACGTGTGGTTATGCCAAGTTAAAGGGGTAATTTTGTCTGAACACACTTTTGTCTAATAAGACATATTTTGTAAATATGACGATTGGTCACATGTACAGAATAAATTGGATACATGAATGTCATCCGCGACTGATAACACGTTGCATGTCGAAATGTCTCATACGACATGCCAAGAATAACAAACAATTTCGACAACACATCGTCATCAAATTATGTTTACTAGAAATGTCTCCATCATGAAAATTAAACTCCGGATCCAGTTTTACGTCGGATTTTGAGAGGTAGTATTATCACCAACAATTTAACCTATTCGTAAAACAAAATAAAAAAACAAAATACTTAGTCTACCATAAAAAAAAAACATATATATCAATCAATGAAGTTTTAGGGCATTTTGTTCCATATTCTGTATGACATATGCATCAACTAAAAGTATGTATATGTATATATAGTATATAACAACTAAAAGAAGCTGTAATGGATAATCCATTATAAACAAAAAGCTATAACGTACTTGTCTAATAATACGATACATACTTATTTCTAAAGAATGAATGTGAGCATAGACAATAAAGTAAAATTCATATTATAGTGGTCGTAATCCTGCAATGAATCTGGCAAAATAGGTATCACCCTAGATCAGAGAACACGTTAATCCGGGTGTTTTATCTTGTGCCGTGCACTGCAGGAAGCCCTATAAGTCGCACCACCGCAACCCCTATTAGAGAAAAAAATTCCGTAACTAGTGTAATTGCATTAAGCATTGTCTGCAATGTCGTCAGTGTCATGGACACTCCGCTGCTAACATCCGGTAACATTAACAAAGTTTTATTTAATTATATGGATAGATAAACGAAACATATAACGTACGAACTTTTCATACATATAATTTAATATGGTACATGATAATTATTGAAATGAATTTACTAATACGGAAGACCGTAATGCAGATTTTATTAGTATAAAAAATATTAGTCTTGGCCGTCTCGAACGCACGAATTACAGTTAATGAAACAGTGTATAGCATAATATATTTTGAGTGTCTTTTAGATGGTGTATAAAACCTACATAGAAATACTATATTTATATTTATAATTCATATTAATGGATTACGTAAGCTTCATAAATTATTTAAATCTGATTTTATGAAGACGAATGGTTTTAAACAGCTCGGACTAGTTATTAATAAACAGCTTAAACAGGTGGCTTTAGATGTACCTAATATTGCACATGAGACCCTTGTGCAGCTTCGGTGAGGACTAAGAAAGGATTTTTGATAATTCATCCCCTGAGATATATTAATAATCTTATACGAGTCCTTTATTTATAGTGAGCGCGAAGTTACAGGTATGTTATGAATGCCATGACGGTTTCGCACAATTAAGTTGTCCAATTTTCACCAAATGTCATCCTAAAACTTTAAATATGTTATTTAGATGATACTTACCTATTTTTAAAACACAAGTATTTTGTAGTTATTTTGACATTGTTTAGATTTCAATGAATGCGTCAGAGGAATGTGATATTTAAATTATGTCAATCAATTTCCATTCATACGACATGTGTGCATGGCATTCAACACCAAACCCTAACCCTTCGCCTTGGTCAAAATCAATTAATGACGTTGTATCTAATCTGGAGCCAGTAGAGGCGACAGATGTGAGCGACGGGGGGTTAGCAACAAAATTCATAGGTCCCTCCCAAATGTAAAAAGACCCTTCCGAATTGTGCAAAATGCTCACTGCATCTGTCCACTTGCATCGTTACTCTAACAGAGAGTGCATTTATTCTAAGCTAAATGAAAACATCGATATCGATTTGATACTTATTTTATATTCCAAATAGGATGGGCTATTTCAATGCCACAGACTATTTACATTTAAATACTTCCTTTTAGAATGGTGGTATTATTTAGTACATAATATTAACGCTTTCAAACATTGGTTAAAAAATCAATTACACAAATGTCACTTCCTGAAAAGAGAACAATTTAGCATGTTATACAGCGGAACTGGTATTGTTCCATACTGAGAACAGTACAAACTTGAGACACATTTCAACACACTATATGCTTCCTGTTTTCAATGCGAATATAAACAAGAGCTCTTTGTTTAATGTAAGCAGTTGACTAACGACGATGCAATAGACGCTTCGTTCACATATTGTATTATTAAACATATTCATCACAAATTACCGACTACAAAGGATCTTTTTACGTTCTTACGATCTAGTCGTCCTATACTTAGTTTCTTTTCAATAAGAAATTAAGAAATTCATGTATTAAATATAGGAAGAATTAAGTAAGTAGATAGCATATTCATTTATGAACTCATAAACAGACTACTTCAGACCGTTTGCAAAATGTATTAGATATAAACAATTACTGTTACGGTTTTGTAAATATAAAACACACTATTTATTATTATGTAAAAAAGGGATAAAAAATCATCGATAACAATATAATGCGTTGCCTGCAGCCCACCCTAAAGTAATCGGACTCTGCACTGTGTCCCTCACTGAGATAAAGTCGCCCTAGCATTCAAACAAGTGGCTCACACACACTAATGCTTTATCAGGAAGTACAATGAAGATTAAAGAGACTCGATACACACACGTGCGTGATTAATGTAATATTGGTGTACGTACCATACGAAGTGTACATGTTGCTGAATATAAATAATATTACTTACGCACACATTGAAAGAATTTAAATAAATCGTCGCGCGTTGTACCAGGAAGTAGCAGCTCACTTACTCACACATGGGAAGCGGTTATATGTTTATGTAGTAGCTAGGTAGGTGCGTTTGTGGCGCTGGCGCACACTTGTGCGTCAGCTATGCGTGGGACCGCGCGCACATGGCCTGATTGGGGCATACCAAGTGAGCCCCCAGACGATACACTTTTTACGACACAATTTTAATAATATAATGTCGCCGATACATTTTACACGACATCGTATGAATAAAATTCCCAACCCTTAGCATTTTAAACGTAGGTGTGCGCCTGTAACAACGTCACTACTAAAATTGAGATTAAATCTAAGGAGAACATAACATTTATTTCAACTTCCGCAGATAGTAGCAAGATCTGAATATGTAGTATTAGAATTATGTATTATTAATAATAACATAGTACAAATACCTACATACTAGGATTCATTCTATGGCTATCTACCAACAAAGTAAAATAGAAACACTGTGACATAGAGATAATAAATATTAAATAGGAATTTGTTTCTGATAAAGCACATGTTTTATGCCAAGCGTGATGTAAAATTTCATAGTTTATTAAGTTTCTATGACCTAAGTGCAAAATTCATAAAATTATTCCTACAGTATTAAATACACACGACACAAATCAACATTAGGTAGGTACTTATTTCATGTCATTTATTTATTTCAATTTCTCATGTGGTATCTACTTAAATAATATAGCAGCAAGCAAGTTACATGCTCTCATCCATACGGGTGCATTCCCGACCCGCTTTTTTTGATCACGTGAAACTAACAGAAGGGTCGCTTTGTTATGCGACACTTGTGCGCTCAGCTCGCCGCACTCCTAGGGGGTAACTCGTTAAAATCGTGGATTAATTGTCCATTCAGAATGAACTTGCGTCGCATCGATTTTTAGTTCTAAATAGCTGGATTGAGATATATTTATAGAATAAAAATATACGTCTAAATAATTATAATACTAGCTAGTGCAAGTTTATTAAAAAGATGAAGAATTTAAATATATTATAATTGTTAAAAATGTTGCGATAGCTTGGAGAATCGAGTATATTGAATATACATATAGCCGAAACTTTACTCTGCCTATGAAAGACACAAAGAGAAATAAAACACAAATAAGGCATATAACACGCGCCTACTTGATCAGCTATGGAAACGATAGGTATAATACCTATAACATATAAATAAATTAAGTACGCCTTTATTATGTTTGTATGCAACGAAATTACCTTACCTACAATAAATGTTTAAAAATATTATGAAGCTATAGTTTTTTTTTTAAAACTCCAATCTCTAGAACTACTTTGTTTCTGAACATTCTTTCACTAATAGACCTGTATTACCTCCGCGCGATATAGGTTTCCCTTTTTTATGCAAGCTGAACCGCGATATCTGACAGTTGTTAAATCAGAAAAAATATGTAAGTATATACTAATATTCTCAAAAATTACAAAGATTTATTACGAAAACGATAAGTATAAAGTGTCAGTGATCACATTTTAAAATAGTTATTAAGACCACAAAATCACAATTTTTCTAGTGATTAATGGAAGATCTTCTATCTTTGAACGTTTATATTCTGAAATTTTAACAATATTTACATTTTTCTAAATGATATTCTTCACAAAATACTTCTAAACGCCTAAACCCAATAGAAATGAACATCTCTATTTTATAAAATTGGACTAGATTTGGTCAGATTATCTATGCATCATTTATTAAGCTCTTGGAGCTCATCGCGACATCTAACTTTATTCATTTATACAAGTAGATACCCATATTATACACTGGCAAAAAAATCACAATCAACATAAAGTAATGCTTGTTTTCTTAGGAAAAATATTATAATCTTGTAAGATATTTACGTCACGTTCAATTCCAATGTACATATCTATAGATATCATTTAATTTTTTAATGATTCATCAAGAAAATGTTCAGCTTAGCGTTTCCAGATATTACTTACAAGATATATTTAGAACGATTGCACTGACTGAAACTAAATAAAGCTGAAAAACTTTGGCTGCAAATATTATGTATTTTGATGACTGATGAATGATAGTCTGGTTTCGCCTGAAGAAGTAGGTATTTAATTGGTAAAAACAAACAAGAGCACGAAGCTCTAAATACCTTAATTACGTTAAAATGAAAATAAACCGTATAGTTTTAAAAATAAGATCAATGGCACAGCAATATCGCCCCTGTTGCAATTTACCAATTTGTTTGCAGACGAGCCAATAAAGTGTATTTCATTAACCCCGTACAACCAAAATATATACAATAAAGTAACAGCTTTTTGGACCCGCTAATTCTGCTCTACCAATTAATATAACCGTAACCATAAGGTATACCTAGTTAACGTACAACCATCATAGAATTACACAACACAAATAACCCCAAATACAACAAGCATAATTGATAAGAGGGTAGTTATTTGTTTACTTTTCTGGCACAAGGCTGAATACACTATGCACGCATTAGATAGCACGCCTACATTTTGTACGTTGCCATAGCAGAAAGATAATAGTGCGTTCATTACTCAATATCAAATACATAACACTGCCCACTAAGGAAGGTTCTGTTGTACGGACAAGTGGCGCAATTTTTCGGTGTGACATCGTTGCCTAGTTCTTAGTGCCACTTGATTATGTAACGCGAGAACAACAACTTTTGAATCGGGGTCGCGCTCCATGAGCTAACGCTCGGAAGTGCGTTCGTTCTTGTTGCGCCGCGGCGACTATTACAAAATATCAGTTCGTATTGAGTGATCCGAATCGCACTCAAAATTATACACAAGATTTATATTTTCAATGCCCGTTATATTATATAATTATTAATTATTATTACTAGTTGATTAGTATGCTCACTAGAGGCACTTAAGGAATAGAAAATAAGTATTTTGATACTTGCCAAATATTAGAATTCAGCCCAATGTCTCAGGAAATATTTAGATTGAATGCAGGAGTTATCTTTTTATACTGTAGATATTATTATTACATAATATACTTAATTAGTAACTTAAAAAAATTATGATAGGTTTATTTATTCTATAAAATAAAATTAACCATTTTCTGGAAATAATAGAGCTGTTTTGCTGAATTTTGGGACGTTACTATTAGAACATTTTGTTTAAAGGAAAATAAAACATTGTATTAATTCTTGGTACGTAAAACAAGTTGAATTATCAGTTGTAGAGTGATATAAGAAGTAATGATTTAATCCGGGTCAGTCCACAGGAAGTGCCGCCATTTCCATATGATAGCAATTTAAAATAGTGTGGTATCCGGTGTAGACTTCCGATCGCATTAGATATACTTTTTCCGACTAAGAACGATACGACGCAACCCAAATCTTCGTTTTATATGGGTATTGTTTATTTTGTTTTTAAACTGTCATATTCAAAACAAGAACTTCGAGAAATTAGTACACTAAAATCAGTTTTGTCAACGCTATTCGTAGCCTAGTCATATGTATCTAAATGCATAATCTAAATGCATATTACAAAATCATATTCCGATATTAATAGATGAACATATTAGGACCAACCTATTTATAACTTACGATATTTTTTATTGCTTAGATTTTAAAGATATTCTAGTTTTGAGAATCATCCACCACCATGCAACTATATAGTAAGCGTACAATACAGAGAGCAACAGCTATAACTGAGTACAGTTGTCTCTGAGACCTGAATTTACAGATCCTAAAAAGAGAATAAATTAAAAAACGAGAGCACAATATTGTTGAGTAGTGAGTAATTTTGTCTAGTTTAACGATCGGAAGCAAACTTTACAGAAATTGTAGGCCAACCTTAAATTGTAAGACGGGGCGCGTCTTTCTGCAAGTTTTATTTTTAAAATTGGGACTAATTAAGGTCCGCTGATTAAAGGTGTATTACGTTAATTTTCATTATATCGTACAATTAAAGTTATGCATTTTATTATATTATCGTAGCTGGTAATCTCCAGGGTGCGACAATATACAAAGTAACGAGAATAAAACCTAATATTTGGTCTTGTGGCTTTGTAATAAAATACGTAGAAGAGTACACTTCTGTTCCGCTCGGTGGTTTCTTTTCCGCTCCACGGCCATAATCGGAAGTAGAATAGAGATTCGCGTCTCCCCCCTAACCCCCAAGCCTCCACACGTCCGGTGACTGTAAGCCGCCGCTGTCCAATTTCCTCTTCCCGCGTGTATTAATTTCCGGCTTAAACTATTTCATGTCTTTCATTTCCTATTAATATGCCTGTCTAGGGGAATTCTGTAATAAAATTCTTCACGTTTCTTTATTAACGTAGGAATCGAATATTTGGTTAACTTTTGAAGTTCACGGTCATTCTCTTTAACCTTTAAAGTCCTTTTACTACTACTATATACTAAAATAATTTATAGCATCAAAGAGAATCATAATATAATTCCAAACGTAACTACCTAGATAGAATGTATGAATTTAAAATATGCTGTATTATTCAATTTGTCAGGTAGAGATAAACTTAAACAAGTCTGTAGCTGAAAATATGCGCTCACGCAATGAACTTATTTCGAGCACTTCCGCATGTTTTCGGATTCGAGTCCGGCTATTCGTCGCATTCCATCCGGGTCACTATCGTACTAGCGTCGGTTCCAAAAACGTATACTTAGAGGTATTTATAAAGCCGTCTGGTAACAGTCTTGAACGTTACTTTTTAGAATATTAGGTACACCAGATATAAACGTACCTAGGTGGATAATTTGATAACTAAAGAGGTTATGTGGCCATAAGTATAATAGGTCCATAATATTTTCCAACTAAGTACTTATTTTTTTAATTGGTATTAAAAATATATTAAGTACTTATATCATCTAACGGTTTCTAATTATATAGATAAGAAAGTACCTACATGATTAGTTAATTAACGTAACTATTCATTTAAAGATAATGCTCTACGAATATTATCCCCAAGTTACAGTCTGTAAAGTTTAGATTATATGGAGTAATCTTCGAAGGTACTGGTTCGATTCCGGAAATTCTTCCACTAATAGGAAGCTACACTATCCTGGAATGCTTTAGGCTATTGTTTATTCTGGGATTAGACTTCAACGCCGTAAATATTACAAACCGTTTATCCAACTGCTATATTTTGAAAAAGATAAAGAATAGCTGCCACTTTTCACTAGTGTTGTTGATCGTACATAATTTTACAGAGCATAGTTAGGCAAACAAAAATCATTTAAATGGGTGGTATTTGTCTATATAAGTACTTACTTACCTACAAAATATTTTGTAAACGATAGCGGGTATATATACCAAATAAATACACCTAAACTTAAATATGATCATGTTTAATAGCTATTTATCAATTCTATATTTCTAGACAATAAATACTACACTTTTTGCATGTCACCAGGTGTGTAGGTACTAGGTACCCATTTTTTTTTTAAATTTCTTAAAATCGCACTTTTTATTGCATACTAAGATAAGGTAAACATAATCCTAGACGTTTAGGTACATAACGCTATCATATACATTTTAAATATATAACAAAGTAGGTACCTAACAAGATGTGCGGTCACGGTCACGTTTGACTGAACATCATAGCTTGTCTTTTATTCACTAAATTACTGCACATAGCCCCACAGCGAGCATCTGCGTGCCGCCGCATCGGTTACCGCCGAGCGCCGAGAAAGAAAGAGACGACACGAACTGGGAGCGCGGAGCGGGCGAAGGGAGCAACAGGTAAAGATTCCGAGGCCACTTCCGTCTTGGCTGCCGAATATTTCTGTCTCGAACCGGTAGTGGGACGGCAGCCAGGGCACACGCAACATAATCTCGACCTACACGCATACACGTTACACCGATGTATAGCTCTTGCTGCCTTTCGTCTGCTCCAGCAGATTTTAAACAGATCATCAGCAGAATTACGTAATGATCTAACTAAAACGTAGGTACCTACCCAGACGTGATTCATCGTGAAATGCTTAAGATTAATGTCTTCTCTTTGTAACCTACGTACTATGTTGTATTTTCTTCATTGCCGGTTAACTATATAGATACCTATACTTACTTCATGTTTTAACTAATTTATATGCAGCGTACCGTGTTGCACATGAATTTGTTCGTATTGTACGAAACAATAATATGATTACTTTTTAGGTAAGTAAGTAGATATCTCCCAGAATTTTTATATTGGTTGATTAAAATAGCAGTTACCGACATACCTATTTGATTACAAATTATATTCATAGATAGGTAGTTATTAAAAACTTGGTATCCCTAACGTAGCTCAACTACCTACTTTGAAAGCGGATGACGACGGTTCGAAAAATAATCCTATCCAAGCTCCGATGTGACTTAATACATCAGAGCGCCCACAAACATAATGTGCATGTAGTCGGGTCGAATGAGCTCAGCTCAAACCGGTTAGCGTTCATATTGTCTCACTCGGCACCAGGAAACTGCCGGCCGGTTGTCGAGACGTTTCCTGTGCTTTGTCTCATTACTACCACGACATCGTGAACTGTCTGTTTATACAAGCTGATCACAAATTAGATCCTTTATTGTTTCAAAATACTCTTTACGTAGCTATATTTTGGCTACTTGTAGGTAGGTACACAATGCTTCTTCATACCTACTTATATAAAAACAATCAAAAGATCATAATGTCTTTCTAATAGTTAGGTAGGTACTGTCCAAACCAACGTCCGCATGTAATTAACAGCAATACATTTAAATGCTATCAAGTCCGGAAACCTAATGCACAGTCGAAAAATAAAACAAGTACCTGCCCGCAATACTCTACAAACAAGGAAATAGGTATAGCGTTATTAAAAACTGGCGCGCTGACGTAATCTCGCTATACTGCTAGCACTTCCGCGTGCCCTAAGCGAGCTAACACACGTCTAAAACAATACTCTAATTTAAATGGCAGAATCTATCTACTATTTACAATGCGGTCGAGCGGCCTGTGTCTTAGAGGATCGACTGCGAGCGCCAACTGCGATAACGGTTTGCGGAAACAGTGTTTTGTTTGTACGTTTAGTTAAAAATGGGACTCGGTTCGGCTCCCGAAGTTTTATCTCAGCGTACGCGGGGCGAGCGATTGCGCGGGGGGAGTGGCGGGCGCGCGTCCGTCCACCCGCGCCGCCACCACATCATCAGTCCGCGTCGGAGAGCTGCCCGCGACGCTCGCTTGCGAGTGCGATCCCTCAGATACGCTGCTGGTTTACGGCGTGCCGTAACACGACACGTTTGGAGGGACCATAGCCGCTACGCGTGTGCCTGGTGCTCTGTGGACACTACATTTTGTGTAAACTGTGTTGTGACAATGTACAAGTGCTAATTTGTCCAGTTTCCGTGTACTATTTAGGATTTTGACAACGTAACCAGTTCCGGATCAGCTCAGCCGGTGAGTAGCGGTGCTTATCGCAGACCGTGCTATCGCGGACTCACGCATTTCCGACCGCGCCCGATAACGAGATTCTATGCTGCTTAAATGTGTAAGCTAAGATCCGCTTACAAATTAAAACTCGTACACCGCAAAGTTATAACTTTTTAAGTTAGTTTTACAAATGGAAACATTATAATTTCAAACTTGAAACTTTGGTACTTTCGAACAATTTTCACAAATCCTACGAGTGTAAGGCCATTGCTTTGTAAGAATAAAGAAATAATGAGCCGGTTCATATTAAACTAATGACAAAAACTAACATGGAACATCTACGTCACTTGTAAATACACGGTACGATTTTACTGGTCACTGTATAAAGTAATGTACTATTTAGGATGTTTGTAGTTCTAATTGTGCTACATCTTTGTAGCTCTAAAGGTATTTACTAGTATTTGTTAATGGGTTTCTAATTTAGAAGGAAAAATAAATCAACTGATGAGTTGCGCTCTATTATGTTCATCTGTCAGTGATTATAAATATTGAACCGGATATTAGTTGTGACAACAGTTTACAAGTAAACTTTAACTTAGATATAAATTAATTTAAAACTGATTATTTCTTTTGTATTCCGAATAATTTTTTAACACATTTTAGTTTTAAATCATTAGAAGAGAATGCTACACATTGTATTATGGTAAAATAATTATAACAAAGGAAGTATCTGTCACTATATACCATTATATTATAGAACGATGACATTATGGTGTTTACAAAAAAATATAAAAAATACATAATATTATGAAATAATTTAATAAAGACTAAAGAAATAATATTCTACTGCATCATTGCATCAGCCATAATGCATTATAATATTTTAGATATACGAATTAATACAGAACATGGAGTAGATAAACCCACTGCAATATTATGCCAAAGCTTAAATGGTATGATGGCTAGAGTAACTTAAACTGACAAAAAAAACTTACCTACAAACTCTTTCAAATCGTGTCTTAAACAATATGAAGTTAGTTAAGAATAATTCTATAGCACGCCATCTAGCGCCGAATAAACATACTAAAGGTCAACATGGAAAGCAACCTTTTGAAATATAAGCCTAATAACTACAGTTTCCGTGTATTAAATCATATTTTCATTATTTTCAGTCAGTCGTGATGAAAGTAGTAAGCTTGCAATTACCGTCCGGGCCGAGCATGGAGCGGTTGCCGCTTCCATTCAGCCCGACGGAACTATTGTGGCGGTACCCCTTGCCGTGGGCTCCTCCGCCACCCTCTCCTCTTGGTGATACGAAGGCCCAACTGCCAGCCGGTCTTCCACCAGAACCTAGATTATGGACAAGAGAAGACGTAGCAGTATTCTTAAAATGGTGTGAAAGAGAGTTTGACTTGCCAAATTTCGACATGGATCTTTTTCAAATGAATGGTACGTATAGTAATGTTATTGTAATTAATATAACACAGACAAGCAAAGCAATGAAATTGCCAAATAAATTGAAGTTTCTTGAATTTATGTCGGATGTAATTTGTTCACAGGTAAAGCGCTATGCCTTTTAACTAAAACGGACTTGGGCGAGCGTTGTCCAGGTGCTGGGGATGTATTACACAACGTACTACAAATGTTAGTACGCGACGCTGCACTTTTGGGAAGGGTGCCGTCTTCACCCGTGACTCCTACGGCTCGCGCTGCGCCCTATCCCCCTTCTCCACATTCTCACCCACCGACGCCAACATGGACAGTAGATGGATTCCACCATTTCCACAGCGCTGCTACGGCGGCTGCTCAACCTAACTCTGTGACGCTCAGTCCGGCGCCATCAGTTGACAGTTCAGGAAGCCCACAACGAGGGGAAGCAGTTAATTATGCCCCTCAGTATGCCCCTTCCGTCCCCAATGCAGCTCAAGCGGCTAGCTCTGGCAGCAATCATTCCGATTCTGATGAGGAAGCCCAATTCGTCCCACCACCACGGTCACCTAAGGAAGTTCCATTGACAAATCCCGCGCCGCAAACGCATCAGGCGCCACAACATTCTCACTACCGAGCTCAGCACAGGGAATTTTTCCCCAACGACATGCCAGAATCCAACACAAGTGAGTTTTGTTATTACACCAGTTGCTTAATTTCTATAGCGAATATATCGTTTAATTTCAAATTTGAAAATTATGTTCTTTTTACAGATGGAAGATTATTATGGGACTTCTTGCAACAACTCCTAAATGACCCAACTCAAAGATACACGAATTACATCGCGTGGAAGAACCGGGAAACCGGAGTTTTTAAGATCGTAGATCCCGCTGGACTAGCTAAACTATGGGGCATTCAAAAAAATCATCTTTCCATGAACTACGATAAAATGTCGCGCGCTCTTCGATACTACTACCGTGTCAATATATTACGGAAAGTCCAAGGCGAAAGACATTGTTATCAGTAAGTACCGCACTTTCCGCATGATTAAGTACACATTCTTACACAAATAAATGTAGCAGGAAATTCTAACAATACATTTATCTTTCTAGATTTTTGAGAAATCCTACGGAACTGAAGAACATCAAGAATATTTCGCTTCTACGGCAACAAATGAGCCCTACCCGAGTAGTGCCACAATCTGTCGTGAAGACTGAAATGAAGGAAGAACGTTGTGAAGAAGAAACAGTGGATGAGGATATGCCGACAGATTTAAGTATGGCGGCGTCTGAGCCATGGCGGAAACGTGCGCGATCGGATCCAGCTGCCGCCCAGCCGTTGCCGTCGCAGCACGACAAACACCGCATCAGCGCGCTCATCGGCGACAACATGATGATGAAACGTGAAGCTGAATACGCTACTGAACATTACGCACTTAACTTAAAAAGTGAAAAATGTGAACAATGATTTTATCAGACTTAACATTGAGAACTCTTACAGAGTGATAGACTTATCATGCATGTCTCTATTCAGTGTGCAAACGGCTCCACCCACTAATTTCTAGTCAAGATCTTCTCAGTGTTAGTACTTTGAGTTGTCCTATAAAGATTACAAATAAATAATAACTGAGAGTACCTTGACAGATTTAGAATGGTTTTTGGAGTTAAACAGGGTATGGACCTAAAATGCCTTTGTGCCAAGTGATTTTTTATACCTAATAGTGTCAATTACCTATATAGTTAGCAAAGGACAAGATTTTATTTTGTGTTAAAGTCATAGAAACTATATTAAGATTTTGTGCAATGGACTCGCATGTTGCGATACCTATTGTTGCCAAAATTCATCTATCTTTACGAGTGTGTTCTACACACTCATTATTGCATTTGAGTAATTTAATTATAGGTGTATATTTTATATTTTGGTTTTGAATTTGCTAAAAAGATTATTGATTACTAAAACAATTATTAAACAAAGAATTATTTTTTTATAGTCGTAGATAGTGTCTTCCATTGATTCTTTTTGGCAAATCATTTCAATTGTAGCATGTGGAAAAATCAAGCTACTGTTACACCTACCACACAAACAATATTTGGAAGCAGCTATAAAGGATTTGATGTTTTAATTTATCACAATGTTGTTTAAATAACATAACTGTAAAAGACAATAAATCATCAAAATAATTTACATAATTGCCTTCAAATCAATAAAAAGATCCGCTGTGATAAAAAATTAAAGTGGTAGAAATAATAGGATATGCTAGGGCTTTTACTAAGATTTCCAGCTACAATTTTCTGTGATCTCTTTTATCGATGTAGGTAAATGTCATAGAGTAAAATATTATTGTAAATATTAGTTTTATTATATAGATAGGTAGGTAGACAGGTAAGTAGGTGAGCTAGATTAAGAAACGGACTGTAAAAAGAATGTATGTATGATTTGTAAAACAAAAAATGGAGCTTTATCAAAGTACCTATTATAACAATAAGTTTTATTACAACATGTTTGTATTTTTACAATAATTTCTATATGGCTCTCATGCCATTAATTCCAACATTGTTGTACACAATATTCTCATCATGGAGTTTGAAATAAAAAATATTGTGTCAGATTTATTATAATTTAAATAAAAAATGTTATCCTGGATCTACACTTATTTCAGTTACAATCTCTTTTCTGAGTTACTGAATACGAAAATTCGCTTATGACATAAGCGCTTAATGCCTATTAGTTACCTTAAGGTGCTTGTGCTCACATAAATGTAGGTAATAAGTCACCAGTATTAGTCTTCTGGGTCTGTCAGAATTGATCGCGGCCGTCCCCATTTAGCGCGGTCGAATGGAACATCCCCCCTTGATTAAATTTGTTTTTAGACAAATGGACTAGCAAGTCACTCACCTGATGGAAAATTATACAATACTACAATACCAACACCATTAGAACTTTAAACTTTCCACTTGAAAAAAGTTAGATGTAAGCTAAATTAAAGAAGTTGAACTGGAATGTCATAATATCTCAATTTACCATGAGTGCTTTTCAAGAAAAACATTAAAACAACATTCTGTTCTGCTACTATGACTTACATTTATTATTATAGCTTAATAACTCACTTAAAATAATCACATAGTCCCTATTACTTGATCGTTAACGTTCAATATCAATAGGAATATTTTGGAAAAATATGACATCATCCGCAATCACTGTAGAGGCGCTTCTCACTTGACCATCATCCAGTTTCACTTCTCCATATGATAGCTTGCCTGTTACATACACCCTTTGACCCTTCTTCAAGTACTTATACACAGTATCTCTAAGACCTGGTTTGAATATGCTTATTCGGTGCCAATCGGTCCTTTGCAAAACATCCCCAGATTCATATTTATAACTAAATTGAGTTGCCAGAGGGAAGTTTATTACTGGATGTTCTTCTGATCCTCTCTTTTGTGGGTCTGCTCCTACTCTTCCCAGGAGTGTCACTTGATTGATAGCTGAAAAATGTACATTGCTAAAAATACTTGAATAAACTCACACCTCTCGCCAGCATAAAGAATATATATTTTACTACAATTTGTCTTAAAAGCATTTTGTAGTAAGATAAGGCCAGCAGGCGCACTATTTTCCTATTGCATAAAATTACAATACAAAAAATCACTTTTCTCGAAGTAGTAAGTGTTGTGCCGCAGGTATCCCTAGCTAGAAACAAGCACAACGCTCATGCACCAAGATTTATTCAATGATGATAAGCTCGGAAAAGAAAGAGTAAGAGAAGTAAGATCCCTAGTATGGCCGAAGAGGCGGTGGAGAAGGAAAAGTTCTCAATCCCTAGTTCCGAAACCGTGGCTTTTTGACAACACATTACACAGAGCATGGGTTGGGCCGCAGGCGTGCATTCGTAAGATTACTGACACAAAAATTGCCTCGGGGAGGACGTTAAAAGGGTTACACGCAACTATATTTGGTATCACACTTCAAAAAGCTAACATCTGTTTTTATGAGGCTCAAATTTTAATATAATTGAAATACGGGTGAAATTTTTGTAGATTCGATATGGCATAATAGGTAGTTTTTCTAGGCCTATGAATGCAACATACTACTACACAAGAAAGGAGCTAGATTTTGTAAATGAGAGAAGAGGAGTCAGGGAAATGTTAAATTATCTAATATAAAGGCAACTATGCTTATAATTAAACAAAAAGTAATTGCCAAACAACACCCACGCGGTTTTTTTTTGTCTTTCTTCGTAGCTTCGCACGTCTTACGCATTTAGCCAAAACAAGTTGATGCACGTAATCATAATTTTTGCTTGCTCAGCTTGAGATTGCATAGTATTTGGCAACATAAAGATAACGGATCTTGCATAGGACAAAGGCAGGGAAACAGTTTGAGTTATAAAATGAAGACTGGTAAAGAAATTTAGAAAAGAGGATATCAGGAGGCTTTGAAAGGAAAAAGGAAAAACTATGCATTACATAAAATAAAATATGAATATAGCCCGCGCGGTTGTGTTACTGCGAAGTATTTGAATGTTACCAGTTCAAATTGACTATTAAGCCCACGGACTTAATACAACACATTGTTTCATCCAGTCTTAATAGTCTGAACGAACGCGCAGCGCCTTCGCCTTTCTGTGAATGTGATACGAAGCCTAACTTTTCCTGGCCAAAAATGAAACAACACGTCCTAAGTCATGTCTATCCTTTAAATACTTTTTTTATTTTTAATTTGGGTGATACGAATTTAATATTTACGACTAGCTTTTGCTTGCGGCTCCGCCCGCGTGATATAGTTTTTTCAGGAATAAATTTTTCCGTTATAAAAGTCACACTTTATATTTTCCCGGGATAGAAAGAAGCTTATGTTCTTCCCAAGGTCTCAAACTAATCCATACCAAATTTCATCTAAATCCGTTGGTTGAATTTCACTCATTTAGACAGGCAGACAGATGCGGCGGAGGACTTTTTTTTATAATATATTTTTTAGACCTTTTTAAGAGGAACAATTCCGTCATATATATTTATTTTATAACTTTAACCGTTTACTCAGCACATGCAACTTAAGAAGAATAAATGTTCCCCGTTCTAGCAACATTTTTTATTATTGCTTTGCTCCTAATGTTCATAGCGTGATGATGAATACCCTATAGCCTTCCCCGATAAATGAGCTTTCCAACACTAAAATATTTTTTTCTATTCGAAGCTATCATTTCCAAATTAGCGTGTTCAAATAAAAAAAAACAAAATTTTCAGTTTTATATATAATAGTATAAATTCTATCTGATAATATCTGTGACACATATGTATGTATAAGATCCGAGTAACACAGTGGGCTATGGAATGGGCCATGCTAGGTATCCACTTGGTAGATCATGTGCCAAACGCGGAAATTCAGTGTCTCATCAAAGTCGAAAACATCCATAACCGAACTGAAGTGTACATGGGCGGAACACTTGGCTAGACGAAACAACGGCAGGTGGACCAAGGCAACCACCAAATGGTGGCAGGCTAATGGCTAAGTCGCGCACATGACAGAGAAGAATGGCGTGATAAAAACAAGGTCTATACTCAGCAGTGGTTGGATACGGGCTGATTAGATAGATAAATTCAGCATCCAATAACATTGGATTGATATTATCAATGTGGTTATCAAATAGTGTACATATTTTGCTCATTCTATGACATATCATAGAATGAACCAGTTTACCAGTTTTAATTACCAGTCCATAGACTGGTCCAATAGATTGGATATTTACACTTAGAAATCTATTTTATGCAGAAGCCAAAGTTACATGAGTATCCAAAACTGCAGTGCACCCACAACCGACCTCACATAACCTGAATGTTAAAGATAAGGAAAGCATACTTATGACAAAGTGCCATGAAAATTAATAAGTGATTGAAGACACAATGACAAGCAAAAACATAATAACAAATAGAAAAACATTATTACATACTTTTTTCTGTTTTCTGTGCTTCAAATGTGGTCACTGAAGAGTGAAAATATTTAATACTTCCAATACTACGACCTAAATATGGAACCTGTAAACAAAATAGATAACATGTTGTTAATTTAAAATTCCTATACAATGTGTAAGTACATAGCACACAAGGGGTTTTAAATAGATACTACCAATATAAATAATATTTAGGTACTTAAATGAATAATTGTAACTATGTTAATAATGTGTTTAAATAGTTTTAGTCTGCCATTGTAGTCAATAAATTTTAGGTTTACATTGCTGGACCGAAAATTAATATAATTAAACAAAGTAACCCTCGTGAAACATTTGAGGTATTAAAGATATGTTTGTAGGTTACGACACAAATCACAAGTTCCTATTATTACAATGTATCAGTAATTTTATATCAATATATTTTATGGTTTAAGAAAATCACTCAAATTAGAATCAGATGAAACGAAGACAAGAATAGGTTATCTTATTGGCCGGCATTTTCATATGTCCAGAAAGAATAACATATTATATATAATCAAAAATATTTCATATATTACTTACTCTTGCTAAACAATACATTATTGAAAGGTGGAAACAAAACCTTTTCTTATAAAATAACAACAAAAACGGAATTCAAACAAACCCCAATCTAGTGCTGCCAACTAGTTTTTTATAATTCCTCAAATATTGTAGTAATAAATAAATTCAAATCTAAATTATAGGCATACTACTAGTTTTATTATACAAACTTATCCTGTGATAAGTTTTTATAATTCACAGTGTAAAACTTTCGTTGTGTATAAATTGATTCGGATTCGCAACCGTAAATCATGCTACAGGCAAAAACAATTGGAATGATTGTTATTAAATTGTAAAGGTTCTTACTTAGTTTTTTAGCTAAATTGTTCTGTATTTATATTAATACTAGGTGTTGCTCGCGCCTACGCCCGCGTGAAAAGTTTTTATCAAACCTACAAAAGCCTCTAAAATATTGTACCTAAATGATTCATAGCACTAGCAGTTACCTATGCTATGCCAGCGTAATCTACATAAAAATCAGATTAAGACTTCCGTTATTTCCCAAGGGAGCTAAGCAACGGGATAAGAACCGGCCAGAACATAATCTACCCATCTGTAAATATTCATCTAAATCTTATTAATCTGTTTGTCCATTTACTTTATTATCCTAATAAATATCAAAACATCTAAAAATGTCAGAAACTTTCGCATTTAAATACTAGCAAGATACGACGTAAGATAATATTATGAATTTATCAAAAATTCGTCGGTCATGACTCATGACCTATATTGATTCCCGTTTTCCATTTACCCTAACTGGCTGGAAATCTGTTAAGTTGGCAATACTGTTCCAGCCGGTGACAGGAGACAATGTCAAACAACGAAATACTAGGCTGAATGCACTGACGTCTATTATACTGATACGCAAACGTCAGTGGCTGAATGGAAATTCAGTCTAGTATTTTTCTCCCTGTTTTGCTTCCTGCATTTATAAAATTATTCTTTGCCTTTTTTGACGGTACTGATACAACTCTGAAAAAGGATAAAATCATTATTATTATTTTTTTAAAGGGAAGTAGTCTTAGGGAACCAGTAAACTTAATACGATGGGGCCCGCAACGCCGCATTGTCAGGTTTCTGAAAAACATTTTTTCCTTTCAGCGTACGAACAAAAATGGAAGCCACACGGCACACAATACCTTATAATGTAATTTATCCGAAAACAAAATATTTTTTAATGTCTCACTCCCTTTAATCATACTAAGTTTCTGTTTCGAAGCCATGCAGATTGCAGTACATATTTTAGGTGCAGTCTTATATACACTGATCTTCACTTAAAGTTTTTCTTTTACTTTTACATATGTGAATGAATAACTGTTGACACTCGGTCTCTTACCAATATGCCGTGCCGGTAGATACCCCTATATACATATATAATGTCTTCCCTTATTCATAATTATAAGAAATGGAAATATCCAGTTTCTGCTGTGTTTTTTTCTTATTTATGCGTCTGATTAGTACGTCGTCTGCACGTGTAGTGTGGTCCATTTTTGGAGAATAACGACACTGTAACAGCGTTGTCTAACCGTGCATCGTAACACGTTGCGAAAACATATCGCGAATTTTTACGCTATGCTGCGACATCGTTTCACGCTGCGACTGCACATAGCACGACGCGACATCGTATCGTGTTTATGTGTAAGAGCCCTTACCTGCACTGTGGCCCAACATAAATCCCACACTTAGCCTACTAGGAGCTACCAGCAATATTTAAAAATTTGCTGCCAGCCAAAATACTCTTAAACAATTTTAGTAAGTACATACTACATAGGTATTATATCTAGTAATACTTATACATTTTATCTACTTTCCTTCTTCCAACCCTCGGTCAAAATTCTAAAAGTTACATTATATCACTAAAATAGATTCCTAATTCCAGTGTATTGCCTGAATAAAAAATGTTCAAACAATAAATTGCTCTTCGAGACGAAAAAAAAAAATACGACTCGCGTCGTTCGTGAACGAATGACAGTTGTTTTATGGTTATCTAGATATAAAATTCTATCTCTATCTCTTCAACCACCACGCAATCCAGGAAAAGTTGTTGCCTGTGAAGGATGCCTTCAGCTGCGAATGCAAAGTCTGAAAAGCCAGCTTCTTCGGAGGCTACGGATAATTCGCCAATACGACAGATTATGACAATTATTGAGCATAAAATCCGGAATTTGGAGAAAAGAAAGGTAAGTAATTCTAAAGCTACTTTTATATCAACAAAGATCATGATTTATTTTGAATGTTTGGAATATTTTTTCACAATAGGTAATTTGTGTGCGAATTAGCCCTTAGAATGAAAAATAATAACGAACGTAATTCTACAAAGCTCTAAACTTTAATATGTAAATACTTGCTGCAAACTGACGCCATTTTCATACATGTGCTTCTGCAATGTTGACGATACAAACCTATGACGCCCTAAGTATTTTACGCGTTAGAATTGTAGCACACAGAATTAGCATTGTGAAACCGTTTGTTTTTAATGTAAACATGCTTTCGCCGTATTAAATTTTACTGTTTACTCCGTAATGGTAGTCGGAATTATACTATTTTTGAATACTCGGAAAAGCATTAGCATTCGACACCGAATGACTAAGCCAGACACAAAGTATGTACTGGTTTGGTTTTCTAACACCATCTCCACCTGTATTGTTTATCTGGCTACTACTTATCGATTACTCTTCACTACAAAAGTTTGTATGGAAAATCAAAAAACTGTATACCTACTAACATTCCAAAATAATAATTAAAGTCAAACAATTGTTATGCCACATTATTCTAGCATTCAATTTTTGATCTTCATATAAGTAAACAAGATGAAGAATGATGTGAAATATCATAATAAAATAGAAACATTCATCAGTAGTTATTATCAATGCATGAAGTTATAAGTTAATAATATCTTATCCCTCCTTTTCCACCTGAGAGAGTTAAAGCTTAGTCCACTATTCTGGTCTTGTGCAAATTGGCAAATTTTATATGTTTGTTATGAAGAATTAAATAACAAAATATGAGTAATTATTGATAATTAATTCACATCAGAATTGACAAACTTGAATTAACTTACGGTGTATGAAGCATACTTCTATTAATTGCCCAAGAACAAAATCTCATCTGCAAAATACACTAATGGCAGTATGAAGATTTTAAGTTAAGTGAAAATATAAATACCAATTAGTCACCTCAAAATAGAAATTAAATTAATTTTCGATATCAATAAAAATAGTTTTGAAATAAGATATTTATATTTTAACTTAAGTTAAAACCTTCATATTGCAACTAGAATATTTTGAAGATGAGATTTTGTTCTTGGCGACAGTCCATTTGTACAAGAATGCCTTTTTATATTCATAACATTTTTAAACTAAAATTAATTAAAAATTGTAAGTAATACAAAATAATATGTCAATTTGTTTTATTCTGATTATTTTTATTGAAATGAATGTGTACATGTAAAAAGTACATATAGTATGAGATTTTAAATTATAGTAAGCTGTAATAGAAGAAAAGCCCAAAATGTAATTTCTTTTGTCACACAGACAAAATATACACAAGTTTCACAATTGTGTTGAAATTATTTGTTAGGGTAATTACTTATTATGATGATTCATACAGTTTTAATTCAGTATCTTTAATATCTTAACAATGTGTAATCTAATAACTTAAAATTACCAGATATAAGTTCTAAGAATATATCTATAAATAAAACATACATAAGCTATTGCACTGGTTACCAACAATTAAGTTGAGCTGTTAAATTCAGCCATGTCAAAAGATAAGTATTTTACATTTAACACAACATCACAACCATATAAATTGGTCCTAAGTATAGTTCTGTTGTAAAAAATATTTAAAACTACACACTTCCATCCATAAATTAAAGATAAGGGGAAATATGCAAAAGTAGCCAAAGCTTTAGTTTACATTCACTAGGGTTAACACAGTAGTCTAATCTAACTATTGCTACTGCATGAAACAATACAACAATACATAAGCATTGCAGCAAATATAATGAATAAAAATAGCAATGTAAAAAAAATATATTATTTTAGATTTTGCATTTTTCAAATTACCCAGAGTCTCTATAAAATAGAATGTTGCTTCAAAAATTATAACTAACCTATTCCTTATGGAACCACTATTTTAAACAATAAAAGTAGAAAAAACATTTTAAGAAAATAAGTTTTTGTGAATATGGAACATGACCACATGGTCATTTTTTAACATGTTAATAATATATGGCCATCAGAAGCCAACCATCATATTTTAGTTGAATATAAGGTACAGATTTACTTGAAAAATATTAAACAATTGAAATCAGTGGGTACATAATAAAAATAACTACATTTCAGTAATTAATGTAAATTAAGTGCAAAATGTCCTTTTTAGGCTGTTGGTATAAAATGTTGTAAAATATAATGCAACAACTATTCAAATAATATAAAAACAATATATAGTACTATATTTTTATTACAAAAAGAAAGATAATTATGTGTAATTAAATAGATCTATTCAGGCAAGTGGTCACTTACTGGAGCTAGTTGTTAAATCAGTGTGACCTACAGTGACCCTACAAAATTGATTGAAGATTCTTATATTTAATTCTCTCTAAATTTATTTTTTCCTATATCAGATTTTTTATTTCAGTAAGTTATTATTATTTCTAAATTGGATATGATAAATTATGACTTGTAACTTCTAAGGTGATATTAATAACTATTGTTGTTCTATGTTATAGAGTTTTGGTAATTATTTTTATAGTATACAAGAGTGTTCATAATAATCTTATAATGACATGCAATAGGTGTTTCATTTTGTTTTGTACAAACTGCACATTAGGTACAAAACTAGATGTTGCCTATGCTTTAGCTCACATAAAATACCTTTGCATCCTACTGTGCTCTTCCTTGGTACAAAAAGTTAGTAAGCAACATTTATATGCCTACCCTGTAGCAAGACCTCAAATGGATAGTTCAAGTTCACCCAGATCGCCACCGCCATATAAATATAAAACCATATTAAAAAGTCAAAATTTATTGCCATATGCGAATTATTAACAGGAAAATAGCTAATTGGCTAAGTTCAGTAGATAAGTCCCTTCTAAAATTTGCAACTATCGAGGATTTGTTAAATAATAACACACAAATGCTTTATCAATTTTTAAAAATAATGTAAAATCGTATTTTTAGATTAATTTATTAAAAACCGTTATGCATTGAAAATGATTATTATTGTAAGACCCGTTCAATAGGTGTAACACACAAAATCGTTTTCATCCTCAAACTGTGTTAAAAAGTAATAAATAGGTTATAGCACAAGTACGAAAGTTGGAGAGCAATAAAAGAATGATACTTAAATATTAAATTATTACTTTTCTGAATCATTCTTCAAACATTAACAAACTATAAAACAAGATTAAATGTAAGTACTCTCATATTTTACTGCAAGTACTTTTTAAACTTAAAACAAATTACAGATCAGTAGTCCTCGTATTTATCACTAGAGTAAATGCAATAATGTTTATAACCAACAGATCCTGAAAACATAACAATGAACACAACAACTTACTGTCGCAAATTTTGATTTTCACCTCCAATAAAATATTCACTACAAATTACGTCGTGAGGCTTTATATGACGACCTATCAACAATGAAATAATAAAGAAAATAATTAATATCATATAAAATATAGTATAGACAATAATATTTATTTATTATTATTCTTATTTAAGGTTAAATCGCTTATTTATTATGTAATGCTGTAAGAAAACCAATATTGTAACATTATTTTTGCAGTTCAAATTCCACAACACAATTATGACCTATCTTGAAATTATAGGTATTTTTGAAGATATTTAGATAGACCATCTGTTATTATTGTAAACAAAAAGAAATAGATTGTAAATTTCCTACACAGCGTGCGCTGCGATCCCTTTACTATTATCCCCACCATGCACTATGCACATAAGAATATGCTAATCCAGGTCAAGGTATATTATCCCTGTGCAAAATTTTATTTAATCCAAATTATTGTTTGACCTTTACAGAGTAAATTAACATCATATCGCGATTTACAAAAAGCTGGAAAGGAGCTAAATTCTGATCAAAAAGTAGCTGTTGCAAAATATGATGAAGTTGCCCAAACATTAGATTTTGCAAGGGACCTGTCGAAACAAGTCACTTCTATTGCTAATGCAGCCGAGCGGGATGCCAAAAAACAAGCTAAGAAGGTAATGTAAACAAAAAAAAATTAATATATATTTCACATCAAAGAATATTCCCTATACAATTAATTTTAAAACATTTTTTTTGTGAATTCATTTTAAACCATCTAAGATGTTTTAATATTCTAACTGTAGGAAGCTTGGGTCCGCTATGCAGCTGAAAGTAATAAAATCCGTGAAGTGCTACTCATTCTTGATGTCCTCATGCAAATGGGTAATAATGAGGCACGCAATGATTTTCTAAATGGAACAAATGGCGCTGCTAAACTTACTGATGAGGACTTAAAGATATTAGATGAATTGTAAGTATAATTGCACACTTATTGTCATTTGTAAAAATTCAACAACTAATTATGTGGTGGATGTTGGCTTTACAACTGCCCAAGAGCAAAACACTTGAAACAAACAACTTATGTTCATTGTACTGCACTTATTATTATGTGATATGTTTTGATGTTTAGTAATACTCCTGATGCTTTGTAATTATTTACACTTAGGACTAAAATGTGACAGTTCTTGCACACTGCTGGTTAGTGACAGAAATAAACTCAGTGATTGCGCAATACCAACTGACTCCTGGATTATATAAATAAAATTGTATCAGGTATTAATTGATGTCAATATGCACTTAGGTACCCTGAAGTGACCCCAAAACATGAAATTAATGAGGAAGGACAACCTGGATTTCATCTACAAGTAACAAAAGCTGCTGATCATCTGTACTCTATTATAGATGGTAAACCAAAGGAAATCCTTGGCACTACTTACTCGCGAATAAAAGAGATTATAAGCAGTGTACATGAATGTGGTTATTTTGATCGAGCTGTTGAAGTAATTTCAACTGAAGTAGAAGAAACTCATGTATGTGTTCCTGAAGAGGAACCACCAGAACACCTGGAGGATGAAATTGAACTAGAAGTTAATGCTGCTTACCCACCAGCAGGTTCACTACCTGTCCCCCCTGCGCCAGCTGTTGTTCCTGCCCCAGCGTATCCCTTGCGTCCATTGCCACCTATCACCTTGCAAGAAGTTGAACATGCATATTTTGCCCAGCAATATCCTCAACAAAGACCTATCGCGGAAGTTATTGGTTCTCAAAATTTCTTTTTCCTTCAAGAATCTGAGATTGATAGCCCAGTTGGTACACCCCAACCACCACCAATTCCAAACCAACCATCACCACCAGCACCAATACCCACACAAACATTTACTAATCAACACTTTGTCCAACTTCCTGGGGCGCGCGTTCCCGAACCTGGAGCAATACCGATGCCCCCACAGCCGCATTTCGCACCACACCATGAGCATGCCGGTTTCCCCTCTGGTCCAGTGCCAATGCCTCCAGTTCAAGCAGCGCATCCACACGGACCGGTTCCCCAACCTCCTCCACATGCAGTACACGCTGTTCCTGTAGCACCGCAACCAATTCTTCAAGCACCGCAACCTACTGCACCCTTAGTCCCTTCGGCTCCTGTTGTAGTCTCTCCCATACAGCCCGAGGAACTACCGCCTACTTCGCCACTAGTTGATAGAGATGATGAAGCAACAAAAGATAACCGAAGCCCTGAGCAAGAAGATAGTAATGACCGCAAACCGCAAGGTCAAGGTGATGGACAAGGCCGTTACAGACGTTACGGGAGAACTGGTGGTGCCAGAGGCGCTCCAAATGGTCACCGCGGCCGTGGTACTTTCCAAAACCGACAAGGTGGTGATAGTTATCGCGGTAGACAGGGAAATGATTATCAAAGTAGACCAATGAAAGATGGCTACCAAAACAGACAGTATGATGGTTATCACGGGAGACATGGTAAAGATGGATATTCAAACAGGAATGATGGATATTACGGTAATGGAGATGCGGCCGAAGGCGCTCAACACAATGAAAATGGAGGCCGCGAGCGATATGGTGATGGTAGCCAAAGCTACCAAGGCGGTTTTAAGGGACGCGGCAGAGGAGGAATACGTGGCGCACCTCGCGGATCCACTCGTCCTCCCCGTTCTCAACAGTTCACAAGAAAACCAGAAAACGCGGAATAGTTTAAGTGGATTTCTATTTCGCAGTGAACCCCATTTTCGGTGGTTTTCTACATTGTAAAATATTTGATTTCTCTAATGGACAAAATCATTCGTGAAGGCAGATTTCACAAGCAACAACGCGCTGTGGTTACAAACTAGAGATTATCGTATAAAAATATTTTAAAAAAATTATAAAAAAAAAGTAAAATATTAAAACATGAAACGGAATAAAAAATAAGTTACTTGAATTTAGATGTATGATATATTGCAATTATTATAAGTTACGTTACGTTAGATAGGTTGTGTCACGCAAGTGACGTCAAGTGACCCGGTGAGAAAGCAGATCATTGGAGTCACCGAATGTCGCTCAGTACCTCGTGCGTGCCTCGTCCTCGTGATAATTTAAGTACAGGATATGTGCATATGTGCACACCATGTTAATTCACTCAACCGGGACCTTTCCAAATCACATTGATCTTTGTATTTTTAATACAGTTAAAACACTAATAATTATAAATATGTTAAGATATTCTATACATGTTTGATTTTCTTAAGTCATTATAATCATCAAACTTGTCATAATTGTATGATTTTGCTACTATTACTGAACTAATTTTTGAGAATTTTCTTTTTAATGAAGTACCTTTTAATACGATCTACCTACCTACATCTTTACGATTTTATTAGCCATGGTAAATATGATTTGGAAAACTTCAAAAATATATAGTTGTATTATGTGTAACAGTTTTTTTAATTGAACTAAAAGTGACCAGTGACATTTTCTCGTCTTAATTGTTTGTCTCGGCCAAGCTTTCTATTTCATTAACATTGTTCTCAATAGAGGCTGTGTGCAAGCAAATTAAAAGTATTCTATGAAAAAATGAATTGTTTGATTTCCAGATTCTGAATCCCTTCATAGTGTCACATTGGGTATTTTAACAAATATAAATAAGATAAAAGACTAGTCATTTTTACACTTCGTAGTAAAGATTTAAAGGGCAAAAAATCCAGGATTTTGCATACAGTATGGTCAGCATTCGGGGATAAAAGCTCGCTAAGCAGTCGGTCAAAACAGCTAAATCAATTCAATTAATATAAATCACCTTTCATAGGTAGGTAGTTACATTTTTTCAGTGAAATGACAAAGGAATTAATTAAATATATTATTTAAATAAAAAAAAACCATTGAACTTGTCTTGTACAGGTCATTTGAACTTTTAATTTGTTGCGTTACTTTTTATGGTGACATATAGGTAGTACTAATGCAGAATGTGGTACATATTTACTTCCACTACTTAATCTTGCTCTTCTTTCGTTGATAGCTCATATCTTTCTTCATTACTGAGAGCTTGTGTAATTCAAATCAGTTTTATTATTTATATCTTCTTTAATCGCCCCGTGTATATAGGACATTGAATGAAACAAAGCCGTTTAAAATTACAATATTGCAATTTTACAGAAGTGTTTAAAAGCTCGCGATTAAAAATGTATGTGCTATCTTTCTCACAGTGAATACATGTTTTAATATTGTTAATTAGCAAAACTTTTTCACGATAACTTATATTACACAATACAACAATAAAGATTTTAGTATATAGATAGCAATAAAAATCATTTAAGAGATTGTCGCACCAAAAACTTGGAAATATGGCATTCGTATTACTTATATAATAGAATGGTTATAACTCATAACTTACAATTGCGTCACTGTGGATTTCGTTTCGAAACGCTAACGCGCTGCGGGGTTCCCCGCGCAATAGATTATTCCGCCGATTTAAGTACTTACTCCGTAATTTCAAAATAGCCAATTCTTTAACGACATTCACGTACTCTTGAATAACTACTGTAAACATAATTTTGAAGTATTTATTTAATATTTGATTAGAACGATTATAAAACTATTTACACTAATCAATACAGTAATTTGCCTTAAAAAAAATATCAATTATTACATTCATGCAAATAATGTAGAATAATAATAACAATACAAAACAATACTTACTACAAAATACAGTAATTTTCACAATAGGCTAAAATGTAAGATGTAATAACATTAAAATTATCAGCAAAAAGATCAAGGCATGGAGAGGCATCCAAGAACGCGTTAAGAGCAGCAAGAACACGAGGGACCGCAGATACCGCACGGGAAACAGTACGGCATGACGTTTTAACAAACAAATTGTGTCTCCTACACCGAATGTAGTTATTTGGGGCATACAACCGAACCAACTCATTGTGCAGTTCAGGGGAATCAATTGCTCCGCAAATTACTTTGAGCATGAAAATAATTTGGTTATAAGCTCTTCTTGTTTCCGAGATCCAAGACAACCAAGAAGGTATTTAGTTGGATTTAAGTATGGATAGTAACCCTGACTAAATTTAAAGAGAAATCGCAGGAAGGCTTTTTGATAAGTAGTTATTATCAGCCCTGTATTATATACTGTCCTACTGTTGGTCACGGGCCTCTACTACTGAGAGGGAATAGGCCTTAGTCCACCAGGCTGGCCTAGTGCGGGTTGGTAGAATACACACACCCTCCAAATTCCTATAGAGAATTTCCCAGGTATGCAGGTTGCCCCACGATGTTCTTCTTTACCATTAAAGCAAGTTAGTTCACAAAGAATACACACATAATATTAGAAAAATCAAAGATATGTGCCCTTGGGATTTGAACCTGCGGGAATTCGTCTCGGCATTCCATAGGTAAGTATATAATAGTAAGTACTTATCCCTTTTTATGTAACTACTTGCCTACTTGTAAAAAATTATACTTTCGGAACGAAGTTTCATTCTATCCCGGGAATAACGCTTATACGACACAAAACTATTTTCACACAAAAAATGACGTACAGTACGTTAACATCTGAATTTATAAATTTCAACCCGCAGGGACACATAACAACCTAGATATAAGGGAGAGCGAAAAAGTAACGAAGTTCTCAATTGAAAAGTAAACTCAATAGTCAGTTATTAGTGTCGGGAATCGATTACACATTATAAATATCTAGACACCACTATAGTTAGGTATATTTATATGCACATTGTGGAATATGAACCTGAAGACTGGATTCGCAAGAATTACTTTATATACACGAGACAAAGTAACGTGAAACACTCTTTCCGGAAAAGTTATACAACGGTTACCTTAAGCTGCTTCTCGACTCCCTGCAACCAGGAGCACCATGTTAGCAAATTGCTGTACTTAATACTGTCTTAAAACTAACCTAGACATTATTGATTAGGTCAGCAACAGTGATAAAAATAATAAGACGTGTTGGCTAGTGAAAGATTTTATTCGATAAATTGCCATTTGTTACGATGTCTTACAGTATAAAATGGTTTCAAAACAAATCGATCTATAGTTGTCCAATCAGAACAAAATAAATAAAGTTCTTTCAACTTTAATTACCAGACAGAACCTGTTTTTTACAATTCTACTTACCTAGTTTTAAAATTATTAACTATAGTTGCGTAGTAATATTATAACCTATACAACCTAATGCAATTATACAAAATATCTCCTTACACTGTACTTATTTTTCGTAGAAATATAATATCGTCACATTTTGTTCATTTAAGTATAAATTAGGGCAGATATATTATAAAACCATCAGTTATAAAAAAAATGAAATTGAAGAAATGGCTCCGGAATGTGAGACTATTTTTCTCATTTTAAAGCAATTTGGACCACCAATGATTGTAAGCACGTTATATTCAATGCATACAGCCTGTAACATATTTTGTGATGTTTAACATATTTTTATAGCATCGATTCTCGATACAGAATTCAATATAAATGTAGGTAAGTACTAGTACTTTACGATATAATATAAAGGTACGAACAAATAGGGTATGTGTCATTATTTATGACAATAACATAGGATATCCTAACGAAATTTGGCAAAAAAAAATACAATCAGGAATAAATACGATAAGATACAAGAGAAATGATAGAAAAGAATGTACGAATGAAAAGGTGAAATCACTGGCAGTATGATGCGTATGAATGAAGGAGATAGCCAATGTTACAACTCCACATTACCTCATATTATTCATATAAAAAATGCTACCACATATAACCATTTGGATGCGGTACCCATATTATAATCTTTAGTACTTATTTCCTTAGCCTGAACATTATCAGTTTTACGTAAAGCATTAGTATAAATACTATTAGTGATAATCATGATGCATTTTCTATAACGGTTGTTTTATAGACAAGAATCTCTGATAAAAATCAATTACCATAAACATTACAATAACATAATATTGTAGCCTTACTGCACGTTAATTTGGTGTTTAAATAGTAGAAGGGTTCAACTTATATGAGGGGTACTTTTATTAGAATATACCTCATATTGTGAGCAGCTTTAATTTCCAAATATAATTAGTAACCAATTTTTTAATATGCAAATAAAAGGATGTACTTATTCACTATGTAAAAGTATAGTTTTTTTTTTCATAAACGTACCTCTATACAATATATTATGTTATTAACAGGCAACAAAAACACAATTATAAAACTATGCATGCATACTGCTATTCTTATTACCGGCAAGTTACGTATTTTTTACTAAACGTATCTGCAATGTACATTTTAATGGTCTAATTTTCTTCCCAAAACATCTATATGCCTCCCCTTTTCTTGCAAGCCTATTTATGGTCTTTATTAATTGTTTATCTACTCAGAGAAGTTTAAATATCATAGGACATTTTTTTAAACCGATTATGTCTTCAACAGCGAGATACTGCTTAATACAGTGTTACTGAGTACATAAAAATAATTGTTTTAAATTGTAAATGAAAGAAAGGGAATGAAGGTGGTGATATATATATTTTGTTGATAAATTTATATTGTGTCTAAAGGAAGAAGTAATCACTCCCGAAAACGAAGACAGGTTAGAGTGCTGGTGATAGCTGAGATGATGACACAATTTTTTTTTATCCAATTATTTTAATTTAGTTTTGGAATTATTCGTGGTGCGCCCCTCTTGAAATCGTTGACCTGGCACCTCAGCTAATTATTTGTGGTACATTATGGTTTCTTTTAACACATATGTCTTTGTTTTGTTTAAGTTTTATTTTAAATCTTTTTGCTGTGCAAAAATACAAAACACTTTTACCTATTAATTTTATGGTGATCTGATAATATTATAATTATTTTATCGCCATTTTTAAATGGTACTTATCGTTACCAGAAATAACTGTTCCTAAATTTCGGGAGCGGTTCTTTACACCCTATATTTTATCGAGAAACAATTAATGTCTGGTATGCACGTATAATGCAATTTTAATTCCACATAATTGATTTATGTTTTGCGTATAGTTTAACAGTGAAATTCATTGTCTTAATCAAAATGCCACATCGACTAATGTGACCATGAGCTCATAAGTGTCGCGCAGAGGCCTTATTCCCTATGTCACACGTTATTTTGACAATGCGTAAAAAGAGCCTAACGCAGCGCATCGCGTTTATGAAAATAGAAATCGGCATACAGAATACCATATCATGTTAATTTCACAAACATAACATAACCTAACCATGTTACGAGTTTACACTGAATAGAATGAGGCCCCTGATGTGACATCCATTGCAAAATAAACCATGTTTAATCATTATTGAAAAAAAAAAAAAAATACTTATCGTGCTTCACGTGACAAAATATATATATTATGCTACAGTCAATGTAATGAAATGAAAACTATTCATAATTTTTAATTTACCAGGGATTTTTAATTTATTAATGAAATTATCAAAGCTTGCAATTATTATTTATTAAATTTAATAGTAATTATTATTACTAAGAGCTTTAAATACTGTGACTGTAACATATTACCAACATAAAGCAACTATTGTGATACAATCATACAAGCCTTAATTCAAGAATATTGAATAGTTTAAGGAAATATTATTTTTTTCTATTCAAATAAAAGCAAATAAACATGCTACAAATTTGCGTATTCATTCTAAACAAAAAGTCATAAGTACTTTTTCATAATTATTTAGGTATGCATAACGCATTAGACAACAGCCTGAATGGAATCAATTTTCAAAATAAATACACAATACTTTTATTCATTGTTTTATGTACATAAGGGATGTTAACTGGTGTATTATCTTTACTTTTGATTATAAACTACAATCCTGTAAAAATGAAGAAAAAAAGCAAATATGGGCAATGACAGAAAGAAAAAGAAATCCCATTTTTTTCTGTTAGAGGAAAACATGACCTACCAGTGACGTCACGATTTATAAAAGTTTACAGTTTATGTGGGAAGAAAGATTTTTCTATATATTTTGTTTATATTTTGCTTACGTGCCTGTCATGAAAGCGAAATTAGATTAAGTAAATTTCATATCAGTCAACATCCCTTTGTGTTTTCTGTAAAGGCGCAAGTAACCTTATTCTAGGAGTGTATGAGATTTTTAATTGTTTTTTTTTTACCATTCCTTAAGAGTGTTAGAGGTACTTATACGGGCGAAATCCCTCAGTTTAGTATTGGTATTAGGCTAATTATTATCATAATGTAAAATATTTAAAAGTGGAGTTTCTTAACAAATATTTATTGACTAATATGAACAACCGTTGTATTGAAAATAATAGGGAGAAAAAGAACTGGGCAATAATTTTAGGCCTGCAATATTAATAACTTAATTTTTATATGAATAAAAATAAACACAACTTAAAATAATTGCAAATAACAACAAAATACCCGTGAATTTGTAAATGGTTTAATCGCTTTTGTAACATTTGTGTCCTTTTCCAATCACTGGGTTTTCTTATAAGTCTGAACAGTTATATATTATCAATACAAAATTATTAATACACAGCCTTGTCAATAGGTTAACATTAAAATTGATCGATATTACAGTTGAATCGTTCAATATAACACATTATAGTTAGAGGCAAGTTTTTTCCGGGTATGGTTTCAGTTGGAAACGAATCGCTTTCTTGTACAACTGAATAACGCGACGAGGTCGATTGCTTCATGATGGTATATACCTCCTATTAAAATACTGCTTGGTATGTACTACACTGCACTCGCCACTACAAGACACTTGAATAAAATTTTATGTTGAGTAATTTAATTTATATATTGTTTTCATTAGTTATCTCTTTAATCAAATTCATTACAATATCATAAGTGATCATTGAAAAGACAGTATATTTATTCCAAAATAAAAATTGCTCACCAAGATCTTACATTTTAGCAATAAACGCTGTATTGGTGTATTAAAATTATTTTGTATTAGTGTAAAAGTTAAAATTACAGAGGTTCAATTGAAGTGGAGCGACTGCATTTGTCCGACGCTGTCGCTAAATAGATTTTACACTAAGAGCGCTATACAACGTTTATTAGCCCGATTGTCGAACAAAGTATGTACCACAGGTTTTATAGTTAACTAAAATACTTTTGATATAAACTCAGCAGTGTTTGTAATGACGCATTAGGATATACAAAGTATAGGCCGATTATCTAAAGCTGGCGCGTACACCACACTTGCAAATTGCATGTGTAGTGTCTGTGAATAAACTTACACTAGTCGTCGTGAAAACGCAATGCATAAAAATATAAAATGATGTTTTATTTGGATCTATGTATCCGTCTCTTCAATTATATTATGAAACTTTTTCGGTGTAAGATTGTATTGGTGTGAGTAGTGAACATGCCCGCTTCAGTTAATTAACCTGTACACAATGGCCCATTTACATATTTTACTAAAAGAGAATTCCATGGTCATGTGAGGACAAATTCAACTACTTAAAAGGCTTCAGTATGCGTGTATGTATTTTGTTCTAATTAGCAGCACTTTTGTTCGCTTTTATTAGTAGAATGTACTAATATATCATGATAATGAAATTAAAATGTTCAGTAATATTAATAAAAGTTAAAATAATTTTGATCCTTAAAGTCGACTGGATACATATCTATTACTTATCTAGATACTACCTCATTTGTTGTACGTAATATTCTCTTTTGTTTTTTAAGTACTAAAAGATCCTCCCTCTAAGTATCAAAATTCAAAACACATAACATTTAAATTGTTTAATAAGATTATTGTTCTTGTATCGAATGTTTATACTGTGTGTTGTAGAAATGAAGTATCAATAACTTGTAGCTTATTGTTAAGGTTATAAAAAGAAAGTAGAATTGAAACTTTTAATAATTAATGAATAATAACCATAAACTTAATACACATATATTATAATCAAAGATGTTGGCATTTTGTATGGGCGCTGGTTCGTTATTTCAAAAAAATTCTAACCAACCTCAAACTTATTGGACCATAAAGTGGCAAAAATATGAAGCTTGGAATCGTTAAATTATTAATTTTAGACCCCTCAATTTATAAGACAAATAAGATGAAATGTTGTGGCGGAGCAAATCATAAAAATAGCTTCATTGATTTGTTAAAAGAAGTGGAATAGGTAACTATCAAAAATGTGATGTTTTTGATATAAGTAGCTGTCGGTTATTGTCTTTCGCCTTATAGGAAGTATCATGTAAAAAAAAATCTTATAAAAAGACATTTATGTTATTCTCAGAGACATAAATTAGATTTTTGACAACTTTACACTTTTCGATGGTGCGTTCCAATGTAGCAACATTCAACTGTGTTTTATTTAAGTAAAATAAAACTACAAAAATCTCAAAATAGAAGGCATTTAAAATTAAAGTATTTATAGGCTCGTTTTTAAGAGTTTCATCCAAATATATATTAATTATCTTGGTTAGAATTGTTTCCGAATAAAAAACCGTTTTTAGACGTGTATTTTGTATTAAGAGAAGAAATGAACTTAACGAAAAACTATTAGGCTTACGTTTGATATTTGATAAGTAAACAATTGATCTGTAATTAAGCTTATAATTGATACTTCCGTCCAAAACTACCCCGTAGATGAAAACTAAAAGTTTCTGAAATAGGCGATATAAAACGAAGCGTAAAATAATGTAAATGAGCCACCATGCATCTTTTTGTTGTCTGTCAATATTAAGTCCCGTCATGTTGATGTTTATATTAACACTTAAGCCCAGTTGGCGTACTTATAGTAACCTAAAAAAGTAATCATGCTATATCGCAACATTTCGAAGCTGCAACATCCTGGCCCAGTGCTGATTCAATTAATCTATGTAAGCAAAGATTATACGAGGACAGGTCGTAAAGCAACCGCCTGTAATAGACAAATCGTCCAAAGGATGGCACCGGAACATATAAAATAAATACTAAGTAACAGCCAAATAGAACTTTTGAGATATTCACACTTCCCAAACTAAACAAAAACATAGCTATGCACATTTAACCTATAAAGAAAGATCCTGCCCCAGATTTAAAGAAACTCAATAAATGCTAAAAATTATGTCGTAAAACAAAGGAATTACACATGTAGAGCACGTATGTCACAGGTATAAAATGAAACGTTCAATCGTCCTTACAAAATATGATCTAGTCTGCGGGTCGGCGCACGTGTCCGGCGGCTGTACGTGAGGTTACTGTTATATCATCTGGCGCGACATGGCGTGCCGCATCTTGCGCTCCCACGACTCCGCCTCCGCCCACGAGTGCCGCACGTTGCGGAACAACTGCAACACAAGGCTTCCGTGTTTAAATCACATTATTTGCGTTCATATCAACTAGTTTTATTTTACGTTAGACACGAATATATTTTGTTCTGCCCGAATAATATGGAATATTATCCACGTGACAATCAAAACAACGAATGTAAAAAAAATAAAAAAAATATACATCGTAGGGTAAGATATTACTCCATTTCAAATCGACTTATGACGTAACGTCACCGTCACTGCGGTGCAGTCGTGCAAGTGTGATAGCAAGATATTTCTATTACGCTCATTTATGTTTATACATAACAGAGGGACAACAATTAACACTTAATTGGGAGGCGTCATCATAAGATTTTTGTTACTACTTGTGTAATTACAGGTTGGTGAAACATAAAGCAGACGATAACAATTATAATTGCTTATTATGGCTTCGACATGTCATGACGTGGCAATGTCGCAGGGTGAGATATATGGGCATTTGTAAATTCGTAAATAGTAAAGAATAATTATAAATATACCTGGGATAACCACACTTCGTCCGCCAACAATTCGTTGAGAATCACAGTTGTATCTTTACTGGGGTTCTGCATACGCTTGTCGTCGACACGTTTACTGCATTCTATGTACATGAGATACTTCTGATGTGATATTCTTGAATATAACTGCGCGCGGCCACAACACGTTGCACAAACGAGGAATTCCTGTAAATTTGACATAAGGTCTTATCAAATAGGTACGTTCGTAGAACAGACAGAACGTAAAACGATCGTGTAATATCTCCTTGTCAATGTTAGTGTTTGATGGCTACTTAGAAACTTGGAGAAAAAAAGAACACCGGATTTATACTTAGTCTGGCCATAAATACTGTTACACTTAATTATAAAAAAATATTACATTTGAATTTCGAATCTGTCATTTTTATACGATTGTTCATTGTGTTTTCTCATTTTGGCGCCAATACATTGTAAAATATTTTGCGATATTAAAATGGTGTGGGGTGATAAAGAGAACCGAATCGCTGTGATAGCATTACACAAAGTAGGTATGGAGCCAAATGCAATTTTTAAAACTCTCCATACACTTGGTATTAGTAAAATGTTTGTGTACCGGGCTATTAATAGGTACAATGAGACCTCCTCTGTTTGTGACAGAAAAGATCTGGCCGTCCACGTAGTGTTCGTACGAAAAAGGTGGTCAAAGCAGTAAGGGAAAGAATTCGAAGAAATCCTGTCCGAAAGCAAAAGATTTTATCTCGGGAAATGAAGATAGCACCTAGAACCATGTCGCGTATTTTAAAAGATGACTTAGGACTTGCAGCCTATAAGAGACGCACTGGCCATTTCTTAACTGATAATTTAAAGAAGAATAGGGTGGTAAAATCGAAACAACTACTGAAGCGGTACGCAAAGGGAGGTCACAGAAAAATTTTGTTTACGGATGAGAAAATTTTTACAATTGAGCAACATTTTAACAAACAAAATGACCGTATTTATGCTCAAAGCTCTAAGGAAGCTTCCCAATTAGTCGACAGAGTGCAACGTGGACATTATCCGACTTCAGTGATGGTTTGGTGGGGTGTTAGCTATGAAGGAGTGACTGAGCCATATTTTTGTGAAAAAGGTATCAAAACATCGGCACAAGTGTATCAAGATACCATTCTTGAGAAGGTAGTTAAGCCCCTTAACATCACCATGTTCAATAACCAAGTATGGTCCTTCCAGCAAGACTCGGCGCCGGGTCATAAAGCTCGGTCCACGCAGTCTTGGTTGGAATCGAACGTTTCGGACTTCATCAGAGCTGAAGACTGGCCGTCGTCTAGTCCCGATCTTAATCCGCTGGATTATGATTTGTGGTCAGTTTTAGAGAGTACAGCTTGCTCTAAACGCCATGATAATTTGGAGTCCCTAAAACAATCTATACGATTGGCAGTGAAGAATTTTCCCATGGAAAGAGTGCGTGCTTCTATTGATAACTGGCCTCATCGTTTAAAGGACTGTATTGCAGCCAATGGAGACCACTTCGAATAAGCTTTTTATATTTTTAATTGTTTTATATTTATGTATTAAACTGACACACTGTAAAAGTAATAAATGTTATTTGCAGTTAACAATTTTCTTTTTTCTTTATTACAATATTTATGGCAAGACTAGGTATAGCTAGTAATGTTTCGTTTGTAGATTTGGAGTCGATTATTATTATTATTATGATCATTATCATTGTTTAACGTGCAGGTTTTCAGAATCGGTGAGCAGTTTTTAAGTAGTACCTTTTCATAGGCGAGTCTCGCGTCGGGCTGCACGGGCTCCAGCGTGGCGGGGTTGTAGGGCTGGCCGAACAGCAGCATGCGCGCCACCGCGGGCCGCGCGCAGGCGCGGCAGGCGCCCGAGCCCGCCGCCACGCTCAGCGTGGGCCACGTCGCCACGGCCGCGTCCAGTGCGCGCGCGCCGCCGCCCGCCCCCGCCGCGCCCGCGCCGCCCGCCCCGCTCGCCCCGCCCGCCCCGCCCGCGCTGCACGACACGCGCGCCCGCATCGTCTCCGTCACCTCGTCCACCGTCTTCACGTTCGACAAGAAGTATTCGTCTGGAATATACGACAACGATTTATTTACGAACATTCTGTACTTATATTGATATACTCTGACAGACATTTGTAATGTCGACATTGAAGCGCCACTAAAGATTAACCATAAAAATATTTTAGTAATCTGTATAAATTAAATACGTTCCGATGGGAACAATTTTAGGATTAAAAATGTTTAAGAGAAGATATTATGTATTATAAATAAATATACCTTGTTCCTGAAATATTTCCGTAAGGAAATTGGGGTCGAGCGCGTGAGAGATCAAAGTCTGGATGTAAACCTCAAAGTTTTCCTGATACATTTGAGTCTCGAGCATTCTCTTTTCTATAAAGTTACAATCGTCAAATGGCAATTCACTTCTGACCAATTCGACTATTGTTTCCAGATGAGTTTGTGATCGAACTTTTACCGGAACTTGTGTGTATAATTTTTTATTTTCAGGATTCCAAACGGTGTACTGTTGAAAGAAAATATTAATTTTAATAAAATTATTTTAGGCTCCGGAATAGAATTTTAGTCTTTTATGTGTATTTTTTTATATAAAGTTAACGACCATAGTGTAATAATTCTACTTACTGTAGATATATTTCTATACAAAACTTTTCCATTCTCTTCGAATGGTTCATGTTTTTGAAGCAAGGTCTTCCCGTCTACTCTCCAAATAGCTGGCCACATTTCGTTTAAATCAGTTTTTAGCGCTACAAACTCTCCAGACTGTAATTACAATTGAAGAACTTATAGTTATTCCATCAAATTATATCTTAAAAAATATAAATATAGAAAATGAACATAACAATTATTCACGAGCAAAGTAGATTCAAATTAGATATGATTAGATTATCTAAATAATTTAACAAGTTTACCTGATAAGGCATTTCTTCGATCGGTCTAGAGGTTTCCATTTGCGTTGTAGAAGTGATTTGTTGATGCGATTTATTGATGTGATGTAATTTTCTGTTCGCGTTATTGTCGTTGTCCGTCGTCCCATAGATCCCATAGCCCAAATTAGTCCCATGACCAGACACTAAAAGAAATCAACCTTTTGTCTAATCTACAACTTAGCAACAGCGACAGAAGCTATTATTCGACTCAATATTCCGAGCTAATTACTGGTTTAGAAAAATATTTATTACTACAATACAAATATATATACTTGAGGTATGCCTTAGAATGATTTAAAATATTTAAACTTTAACTTTTGCAAAATGTTGGCATTGAACACTAAACGATATTAACTACTTACAAGTCAGGAATCGCCAGGGTCATGAAAGTATTATCGGCATTATCGTTTGGCTTGATATGGTAATAACAACAATTATCGCCTATGCGAATTGCATTGTTTAAAGATCTAATGACGTTCGTGCAATGTTTAGCTAATTATTTTACACATGAATTAATCCAAACTAAACGGTTTAATTGAGTTTTATTATTTTCGATTTATATTTTAAGTTATATGTATATCTTCGGCCAAACAAAACAAAAAAAAACCCGATGCGAACTCTTAGGATTGCACAAACCCTGTAGTTGAGTTATACGACACAAACAGAAACAGGCAGGAAGGATGAAGGAAAAGGATAGCCAAGTGACGAATAATCATCACAGTGATAACATGTACATAAAATAACATAACTTAAATCCATATCATTGACAAGATTCACTGTAGTAATACTAAATTTTGACAAAATGTACATGTTATCCCTATTTGGCGAAGTGCGGGGTGCTACCAGGAATAATTACAAATTATAAAATTATTTAACACATTATCAGTAATATAGTCGTGTTTATTTTATGTCTTCTCCTATGATACAAAATTATTTACATAAAATATTGAGAATTGTGCATAAACAAATAACAATTAAATAGAAATACAAAAACTTATGTTCAGGACATGGCCTTCTAATACATTATTTCGCACTTACTTATAGCTGTCACTGTATTATGCAATTTATTCCTCCTTACAATATAAAATCACTTTCTGCTAAAGAATAGGCATACACTATTGTAAGTACCGACTAAACGCAAATACTGTAAAATACAATACACTATTTATATGTACAATGACACCCACTGGTATGTATTCCATAAAAAAATATACCACAATTTTGGAATTATTTATGGTAGCACCCCTTCAATAGCGAGTATGACAAGAGTCACAAATATTACAATTTACAATAAAATGGCACTAATAATGTGTCATCAACAACATAATTAGTGAAATCTTGTTACAGGCTAACCTAAAATATTGACGTCTACTACGATAGGTACATCACATTTTTCTTCACAAAAAAATAATTATTTACAAATTATAACCATAGATTTGTTTTTAATAAAAATTTACATTATCACAGTTAAAATGTAACAAGTTTTCACAGTATCCTGCCAAAGTGGCAATTAGCTTGCTCCTGTCATACAAGCTTCAGGGCTAGCTCTTCACCATCGCGCTCTACTTCTTAAGTGGAAATCTAATAAATTGAACGCACCTTCATCAGGCTGGTGTTGGTAATAGTATTGTTGCTGTGGCGCTGCCTGCAGCGAAGCCACGGGCGGCGGCGCAGGAGGTCGTGGCTTCTTAGGCGCGGCCGGCTGAGGCGCCACTACGGCTGAGGGTGTCGGCTTGTTCATTGTCGTCCGACCCTTTTTCCCTTTGTCGTTTAGAGGCGTACTAGGCACGTTTAGCACGGGCTTGTGTAACCGTCGCGCTTCCTCTTCCGCATCGTACGCGGCCTCTTCGCTGCCGTCGTATTTACGTTTTCTGTCCTTATTTAAATTATAATAACGTGGATCGTCCAACTCTACGCCTTTCCCTTGGGAAGTGAGAAGGTTTGACGATCCGCCGTGTAACTGGTTAGCACCCAACAGGCCTGTCGTGCTCATGCTTGCTGAAGAGCTCATGACTGGATTACCCATTGACATTCCTGCGTTTATAACATTGGTTGGCGCCATTGCACCGTTAGCACTTTGGTGTGTCGGATTTGTGTCACACTGGCTTTTATTATGGTCGTTTGGGGTGTAAGGCTTATTATTTGTATTGCTATTAGTATTTGTTCTAGACCACGTGGATTTCCTGGCGCCTCTGCCGGCCGGAGGAGGAGACGTATCGCGCTCTCCTTGTAAAAACTTTAAATACGAAGCCATGAAACCTGAGCCGGGGCCCGTGACCGGGACATTGAATTTTTTATCCATAACTTTTGAAGTAGCGTCTTGTGAAGTGCTGTTTATGTTCTGCTGCTGTGAAGAGGGTGCTACCGACGATGCAGTATTTGCTCGTTGTTCTGCAAGGAAACCAAGTTCTTCCTCTATATTAGGCACTACCACCTTAGGCTGTTCCTCTTCACGTGTTTCAGGTGTCGAAAAAGATGATGAGGAAGCCGAAGGTGGAGTCTCGCTAAATGAGGACAACGGTGTTAACTCCACAGAGGATTGAAATTCAGGATGAGGGCCTAGGTGAAAGGGCGGGAAATACGTTAAGGCGTGTCCATGCGGCATAGCTAGTGCTTGATGCTGATTAGCGAAATTTGTAGCGTGTAAAGGGGCTTGGGAACCGAAAGCAGATGTGCCAGGAAACATTTTAGGAGGAGGGGGTGGAAGATTCCACCTTTCAAAATCAAAATAACTGCCATTTTGTTGCTGATTACTAGTAGAACTATGGGCGGGGGGAGGAATTCTGTTTGCTAAGTAATCTGCCATAACAGCAGTTGATAATTCATTCATATTTGTGTGAGAAAGTGGTTTCTCTGTACTTTTTCTTCTTGTGGCTGTTTTTGTGGTTACTGTAGGTGTTGTTGGTGTTTGGCCTTTGGTTGCCTTTACATCTTGTAACTGACAACTTTGTTGAAGATTTTGTAAATTCTTCACTATGCTCATGGGATCACCTCTACAACTAGAGAGATCTTGTAAAGCTACATTATTACCATCAAAATAATTATGGTGTTTATCTGTTGCTAAACTTCTATTGGGGGTCGGATTTTGTGGTTGAGTGGAGGGTTCATCATTATGAGTATTACTTTCTGACAAGCCATTATTATTATAACTAGTATTATTAGTGCTAGAATATTTTCTTGTTGATTGACGCTCATTCTCCCAACACGTTGCGCCAGATGATTGACTCTGATTACGCTCATATCTATTCTCTGTGTATGTTTTATTTTGTTCTAGACCTAGAGCCCTAGTTATAACAGAAGGATATGCTACTTGACTATTTTGGGATGGTGGTCTCGTAACAGAAGCATCTAATGGAGAACGTGGCGGTACACTGTTAAGCTTATTATAATGATCATTATGTTGTTGGGGAGAATTCATTGAATTCATTGGACTATGATACATGGGATATGCAGGACTTGATCCATGACCTAGTGGTGATGTTTGCGGGGCTTGTGATGGACTTTGCCTCCTTGCAACAACTACACCACAATCAGGACCATTTTGTGAACTACTACTTGAGTATCCCGTATCAGTACTAGAACTACTTTTTGCACGGACATGATAATCTGACTCAACATTATTTCCACTTTGATAATGTCTAAAACTAGAGCCCTGAGAAGTAGTGTATTGGGAACTCCCAATTCTGTTGGGTTTAGTGGAAGTTCCGCTGTTCCCACTATAGTTTAGTCTTCCTGGAGCATCCATTATAGAATAACTAATAGGAGATGATTGAGGTTGCAACTTATCATTCGAATCACAACCCTTTCTCTGTTCACTGTTTAACTCTGGATAAATTTTACTTTGGGCTTTAGTTTGAACTTGTGGAGGTTTAGATGTAGGAGATACAAAGTTGCTACTACTACTATTAGATACTTGTCTAGAAGACTTTTCACTGGTTGTATTTTTGGGAGACTGGGCATTATATATAGAAGTGGAAGGCCTAGTTGTACCAGATGTGACCACAGTCCGGTAATCTTTACTAGGAGGGGTTGGAGAGGATGTGACTGGTGGAGTTGACACTATACACGATTGTTGTGAATGAGCAGTTGAACTTGCAGAACTTGAATAAGACTTACTTCCAGCATAATCCTGCTGTGATGACAGTTGACCACTCTTTGCACTGCTTGTACTATAAGAATTATCAGTCTGATTTCCAAAGGATGAAGGAGATTGAAAAAATGTTGATGATGATGTTGACGTAGCAGGTTGTTTTGATGCAGTGGCTGGTGAACCTGACCTATTTGTTTGTTTACCCGAACTAGAAATCTGCGAGTTGAGATGATTATTAAGAGTTTGTGCTGCAGCAAAATGAGCATTAAAGTTTTCATATGTTGCTGATGACTTTGTTGTAGCAGGGCTTGGTGACGAGGGCACAACACTTTCATGTGGTAATATTCCAAATGGGCTTGGGAGTTGATTATTCCCCTGCCAACTTAATCCAGCAGTGCCACCTGGGGTTGACGATTGATCAAAAAATGATGCTCCTTGTGCTGCAAGTGTTTGGTGAGAATAATTCTCTCTTAAGGTAGATAATTCAGATTCCACTGAAGACTGTTTAGAAGCTACAGCTGCTTGAGCTTGAGCTATAACTTGTCGATGTTGTGCTTGTAACGAAGAGCTATAATGTGCAGGCTTCGGATTGGCATGATGAAATAATGGAGAAAACACTGCATCATAACCAACAGCTGGTGGAGAAAGAAATCCTCCTGGGTTAAATGGTGAGGCAGTTGATGAGCCAAGCTGTCCCGCTAGTGACGCTGTGGTATGAGCCGCTTGAAGCAGTAATTGACTTGTAGTTGACGGTACTGTCTGGCCGCCTAGTCCTGAGCCACTGCTTGCTAGGTGGTGATGAAAGTCGCCACTTGCAGCACCAGCCTGAACCCCCGCTAGCCGATTGTATGATGCATATGCTGACCATGGTCCTACTGGATCCATTACCACCTCCGTGATGTGTTAGGTTCAATGTATGTAATTTGTCAATAGAAGTCCACACTTTCATCCATAGTTTGCAATACACCATAAATTGTATTGTTTACTACCATTTAACTCAAGCACTGGAACTCATGTTCAACTAGTAACTCTTTACACAAGGAGAAAACTTCCCTGAAAAGAAATAAAAAGAACATTACCACCAAAACAAACGCTATTTTAACAGATTGTCTAATAAGAGCATTATTTAATCTAAAACTACTTCATTGTACGAAATATCTCTTTAGTTACGCTTCAAATTAGTAAACAAATCTTCAGTTAATAAAAAAACTCATTGTAGTTGTTGAAATAAAAATTATCCGCGGCATCGCCATCGAAGCGTCAATGAATGACGAACAATACAAGATCTTATATATAACAAACGGGCATATTTAAATGTGTTATCCTGAAAACAAACATACCATCGTCTTCGTTTTCTACGATCATTTATAAATGTGGTTTCAAAGGACGCTCACACGACAGATAACATCATAAATATGGCCTCGACTCCTCGAGTGCTCGTTGCGACGGGTTTTGTCTATTGTGAAATAAAAAGCCACTCAAATTTAGCGACGCACACAATAATCCACTTCTTGTTTTATTTACACGTGCGAGGACTAATCTTCCATTCCTTTGCTTAGTACGTAGAATGTTTCAAACAACGAATTACTTTATTTACAAGTTAAAATACGACAACGTTTCGCCTTTCACATTAATCGCCGCCATCTTACTTGTCGAATATCTGTCGGTCGAACGAACGAACGACCGCACACACAACAACTCACCCAGTGCCATCTATAATATTTTTAGTAAAAAATATAATTCAAAGAGGAATAGAAAAAAATTAAAACTAGTAAAAATATATTATAATTTTACTTTATAAAAATTATTGTGTTATTTTATACATTTATAATAAGTCTTTTTTAAAAAAAAATCCGAGGTTCTGCTGTAAACTAAACAAAGGACATGGATTGTATAATCTTTCCTGTGGATCTTTCCTTCTGTCAAAGGTATAATATCAATAGCTCAGAAAAATAACTAAAACCATTGAAAACGTATTAAAATAGCAACTAAGTACCTATATTGATACTGTTTAACCTTATCTCCCTCATAAGATGTCAGAAAGAGATGCATACTCATAAATGCTTGCGAAGTTTACAAAGTTGTCACTAGATTTTATGCTAGTAACGTGTGAACATCTACTCCAAAAATATCGATAATAAATACGATGTTTCTGAAACAATTCGTAGTTTATTATTTTATTTTATAATAATTGTGTTTTTTTCAAAAAAATATTAAAGTGTTCAAAATAATATCTCTCTTCATGACATTTTTTTTGTTACTTTATGACTAAATCATATAAACATCATTGAAGTCTCCGCAGTCAGAGAAAAAAAAAATTGAATAAACACACATAAATTCTTCTGAAAATATCTTAAACAAATGAGTTATTTTTCCGGTGGCTATTACATCCTATAATACGTTATACGACGTTAAAAGGGACCGTCTTGGGAAAAATGTGATACAAAAATTTTGGGCATATACGATGGTTACTCAATCTACCGTGTAATAGACAAACATCTTAGTAAATTATATTAGAAAATACTTTATCTTTTGCACGTTAGATGGCACTAGTTTCTATTAAAGGTTTATCATTTACATTTCTAACAATATTTTACAATGACCCGGATATATAATATGTATTCTATATCTCTAAGATTTTCTTAAAATAACACAATAATTAAACTGGGTGTTTTAATAAAAAAGAAACGATCAAAAATAAAACCGACTTATAAAACCCAAAAGCAATTTTACTTCGGGTGTATCATTCAATAGATTTTTTTTTTAATTGATTTAATTAATGTTGAATGTTTTACTCTTTATATAATAGACTAAAGTCTACGTCTTGGCCTTATGTTTCACAGGCCGAAATAAAATAAGATTGAATTTTAGAAGTTCATTTTATAAATATCAACATAAAAGCTGTAAATATTTAGACTTAGGTTTAGGTTTCTTCTTTATTTTTAACTAAATTGAAAAAGCTGTTATAAACATAAAAACCGCATCTGTAAAAGAACATTATGTTAAGGCGATACCTCAAGGTCCATTTTCATACATTTAATATGACGAAATTTTAAAGGCCGAAATATCCATGATTATTAATTATTTTTACATTTTTCTTTCAACTGCGAGAACTAATCACTAACTAGACGTGAATTTAAATTCTTTACTTGCCAATACTTGTTTAGTTACCCAGATTAAAGCCGAAACAAAATGTATGAAAATGGACCTTGAGCTACCACCTTAATGATATTGAAGAATTAAGAGCGTTTACGTGCCGCGCGTGAAGTCAACTATAGGTAATTCTTCGCAAAATTCACTCACACAGAGCCGTTGCGTAGCTGTGTGCGTAGAGTTAGCGCGTCGGCTATCTTTATAGTCAGACCAACCAATTTTGATCTTTTCGCTTTAATTATCTAATTGGAATGTAACTTATGATTTATGAATTTATGATAAATGAAGAATTCTATTATTAAATATATAAGAATTCATCATGAAATAGTTTATATGTATCATTTTGTAATTATAAAAATAAATAAACATTTTGAACAAATTTTAACGGCAATTTTACAAATTGTTATTTTTCACTTTTAAATGCATATGCTTAAAAATTTAAGCATTTGCATTTAGAAAGTACCTTTTAGTAAAGTGGAGCTCATCATGAAGCCGAAACATAGGCACCAGAACTCCGTAATCAGACAATAAATCAGGAAAATTACTGTGCTACGATGTTTATAATGGACCACATAATTACTCCATAGATCTGCAGTTTTTAATATTTAGCGTATTGAAAGTTTAAATTAAGTCATTAGAAATTACATATTGGAATTTATATTTTGAGTCAGAAGGTGTATGTAATGAGATGTCATTTTTAGGTGTATAGCTAAAAAGTGAGAAATAAAAGACTTCTTTTTTCGGAAGTTGGTTATATTTTTTTGGATAGTTTTTTTTTTTAATAGGTGCTTCTCAGTGACATCGATCATCAATCGATCGATTGCACATCCATGTATAACAATTTACCAGTTTTATATCCATAGTTTTGCATAATATTTGCGACACACGACGAAGCAAAATAGTTGGTTCTGTACTTTTTTTTTGGCCAACAGCAGTCAGCTTTGACTGTAAGTATGGGAATACCGTCTTTTACATCGCCACAGGCAACATCTTTATCAGTTTCTTCCCTAGCGGCCTCTTGCATCCTGTCCTCTGCAGCTAATTTCAATCATTTAGCTAACTCGTCGTAACATTTCATGTAAACATTTTGCGTTAATATTGGTAAATCTATGGAAGCTAACTGTTTGTTTAAATTTGATCTACCAACTTCAGTCATCATGGCTCTATTCACAGTTCCACGATATACGTCCATACTATCAGTATATCTCTTAGCGCTTAAATAGCTTAAATTCCATATTGCACATATTACACTTCATTAAAAATGTTGACTGCAAGCAAACATTCTCTTTCAATAGTTGTAAATGTTCGATACTACAACCTGTTGCTCTGTTCTGGTTATTGAGTGTTTTAATTTGATCCAAAAAAATTTGCGGCTTTTAATAACCTTATTTATTTTGAGTGTAATATCAGGCACGATTACCTAAAAATTAAAAAAAATATATAGAATATACTATTATTGTTATCGAAGTTTACGCAAACACTACATACTTAAGTAAGACTGCATATGGATCTAGACGCGTTTAATTTATACAAGTATAATGACGCCGAAACCTGCACAGGGTTAAACATCAGGATAAAATTATATGTAAAATTGATGTGAGCGTGTAAATCTAAACTAGCCCAAATAGTTAAGAAGATAGGTATACTAATTACTACTAGTAGTTTTATTCACCAGCTACATAAATTACCAAATCCCTTATTTCTAAGGTTCAAAGAGGAGAAAGATATAGGATTCTGTCTCTCGTCACTTGAATTTTCTTAACAGTGCGCATCAGTGAATACAAAACCTTGTTATTTGAAAGTAAGCGTACCTATGCATTATGCAAAAAATCAGCCAAGTGCGAGTGGGACTCGCGCACTGGGTATTTGGCGAGTTGTAAACGTTTTGACAACGGGACAGCAAAGTGATTCTATAAGGCTATGAACTCACGAAGCGGTTTTTACTCGCGCCCGCCGTGGTTGAGAAACGTCTGTTTTATTTCCAAACGCATGACGACCGGAGATCTGTGCGATTTGTAACCACCGCGGTTCCGATTATGTCCTGCAAACTTGGCGAGCGATTATCGCAAGGCGGGCGGTTACAAGATAGACAGTTAACGGTCAGTTGAGTTCCAGAACGCCATGGACACATATCAGAAACGATCACGATGGAGGAAAATGGCGTCAGATTTCTGTAACCACCCCTCCCCTACCGACTACTGCAGTCGCCCACCTACTAATCACAGAGCGCGCTAGTGCCACCGTGGCCCGCACGATTCTACTAGTTAGTCGCCAATACAGCGGGTACCGCATACAACCGCGCACGCCGCGGGCGTAAAACGAGTTTTGAAATGTGCGTTTAGTCCATTGAAATGTTACAATTTAAGGACCGAATATTGCATTTCTTGGAGGACGCAATTTTATTTTTGGGCCATGTGTGGGGGGTCAATAGAAGCTTAACCTCAAGTTTGTGGGGTCGCCACCCTTGTCCCCCGGCCGCCATCTTGGAAAAAGGGGTGAAAACACTTTTTTCGCGATATCTCGGAAACTATACGTCTTACAAAAATTTTGTAAAGCCATAATTTGTAGCAAATTGTTTTGCCTGAAAATATGTTTTTTTTTCTCCTTTATCCCCAAATGGTAACTCATACCTTTTCTACCTGCATAACATTCGATAAGTTAAATTTGGTAACTTCTATGGCAAAGAAAAGAGTTAGGAATAAATAAGTAAAGTTGTACGAATTTAACAAAAATATTGTAATAATATATTTACAATAAAAAAAAATCAAAAATAAGTTAAACATTTTGTTTCGACCGGATTCTCATGAGCATTGACGAACCCGGTAAACTTTGGAGCGCTGTAACAGCGTTTTAAATGAATGAAATAAAAAAAAAATTATAGGGAACAATTTTCCTCAAAAGATCATTTACAAGTTAGTTTGAGGTAATTTTTTTGTAAAATGTAAAAAAAGTTATAGAGCAAAAAGAAAACTTTTATAAACATTTTCTCACATTTTTGCTTATAACTTCTTTAATTTTTAATTTAGGGCAAAAAGTTATATAAACATATTTGTAGGCAAAACAATTTGCTACAAATTATGACTTTACAAAATTTATGTAAGACGTATAATTTCCGAGATATCGCGAAAAAAGTGTTTTCACCCCTTTTTCCATGATGGCGGCCAGGGGACAAGGGGGGCGACCTCACAAACTTGAGATTAAGCTTCTATTGACCCCCCACACATGTTCTAAAAATAAAATTGGGTCCTCTAAAAAATACAAAGCTCATGTAACATTTCAATGGGCTAATTGTTTTTAGCTTAAGGTTCCATTTTTTTCCTTCGAGTAACTAAGTAAACTTGAGCATAGGCTCAAGTGTTTAATGAGTAAAAAAAGCAACAACCATAACTACAGACGCATGTTATAACATTAGTACATCAATCTTTTAGCTTTTGCTTTAGCCGAAGTTTCAGCGTTGTTACGTTTCCTTTTCTTGCCTAGAAATAGCTTTACTTCCCATTGTGTCTGAAACATAATAATATAATAATAATTTATAGTAACTACTAAAATTATTGTCAATCATTAAAGAAAAAATATTTTACTTACTAAAGTACTAAGATGTAGCAATCACTGTATACACGTGACTATTTTTCTACGCACAGCCAAGGCCAACTGAAGTCTGGCCGGAGCGACGAGCGATACGTCCTCTCTCTAGAAAGCCTCAAGGCGGACTAATTTGAAACGATTTGCGCGTTGCGTTTTATAGTAGTATTTAAAATATTTATAGAAAAATAACAGAACTAATTTTGTAGAATTTTTAAATTGTATGTTTTTAAGGAGATGTTCTTCTATTATAGTAATCCAATATTATATTCAATTAAGTAAGATATAGTGATAAAAAAATCATTTAAATGACCAACATTCCTGAAATTCTCGAATTCTTTGAATTTTTATTTCTCATGAATTAAACATAAAAATATATTTTTTATCTACTAACTTTTTTTCTTCAGGATCTTTTTAGTTAGATAAAAATAACATATTGTTATGTTCCTTAGTGGTTTAAGATATTTTGAGCTTCGAAATAGACGTTCGAAGCGCAAATTTGAAAACCTCTGTTCAGTAATCATTAAACAATTTACAAATACTCAATAAATCTAAAAAATTTTTCTCTACTAACTTTTTAGACAACAAAATTTTCTATAATAATTACTAATTCATATGTTTTTAAAATAATGTTTTGATGGATATTATCTCCTTCGAAAAGTGCTGTTTTTGAGACATACGGCGCGCGGATGCGTAAACGCTCAGAACCCCTCTGTAAAACCTTTACCATCTTTGTCCATAAGTGGCTCATGCAAATAGTTACCGCTTTGAGGCCCCAGGTCGTGTCATGTTAGATTTCTCTGCTCAGTATCAGCTCAGTCTGGAATGTGTGCTCAATATGGTGATGTACTCGTCCCCTATCACAACATGGGACGGAATACGCTAAGGCAAAAAGTGGGTGTCCTAGTTGCCTATCTCTTCAGGGATAATGACGTAATGCTTTTTTTAATAAAATAATTTTTAAATAAAACCACCGAAATTGTTTAAGATTTCGTTTTTATATACTTGAAAAATTAACATCTTTGGCAATCTGTACGGAACTGATATTCTAGGAAGATAAGGAACATGATCAAAATATAATAATAAAAAAATTACTCCAGTAGATTTTACGTTTCAATGAGAATTTTAAAAAATAATGAAAATGTCTTTAACGTAGTTAATATAAATAAATGTTTCTGCGTTGATCTTATTTTACATATAATTAAATGAACCGATCTGGTACCTATTTAAATAATCAAATTACATATGTTTAAATGAGAAAATTTTAATCGAAAAAATAATATTTTCCAATGGATATACCGTTAAGATATTATATGATGGTCGTTTGCTGATCATGAAGGAGCCCATAACAGAATAACGTCGTGAAAAATCGGATAAAAGTCCTTTGTGGACATATAGCTGCACTTACAGGACACAATGTACCAAAGTTTTAAATGATTTGAAGTCTCAAAAACACGATTAGTTACAAAAATGTGGGATCTTTTTAAAATAAATACTTAATACAAACTGATGATACCTGTATTATGTAGACACAAACCGAATGGAACATGACAGCTGAATTTTGATTATGGTGGAAAATATTATATTATGACGGATAAAAAATGCTGCTTTACCAAAATGCCTTGTTGTCCATTAATTGTGCTATTTACTAATACGAAGTAAATTGGTACATAACAATTTTCCAGATATAAATTAATTATAAGCATGTATTTTGGTCGAATTAACATTGAGTACATAATATTATTATGTATATAATATATTACGTGGATTGAATTACATTGTACATTTTAAGTAAGTAATGGAGAATAAGGTCGTGGTAATAATATAGTTATGTATTTTTTTAATATCTTAAAAACTTTTAATTTTTTTAATATCATTAGGTGCTGTTCTCGTAAAAAAAAATAGCATTGAAGGAAATGCACATATTAAGAAAAACAAAATTTGAAACCACTAGATCATTACGACCATTTCTTTCGCGTCCAGTATTTTCTCAACTACAACAGAAAATGTATTTCAAACAGCGTTTATTTTATTGACGACGTTGTTGAAAATGAGAAAAGCAAAAGTATTTATGTAATCGATTACATACTTAAACAATTCAATTAACATTGTTCTTTCTAAGATAATAATCATTATAATCTAGCAGTTTTAATGACAGCTTTTCTTATATTCTGTTACATATTACATTCACAATTTCATGGACGACAAACTACTTATTTTCTATGATAGGTACTGCATTTAGTAAGAATAAATAAGCAAACAAATTGTAGGATATTATTGGTTCCTTTAAAGGTAGCTTTTGTTCAATACCATGTGCACAATATATGCTTATTATTTTAATAATTATTATTCACAAAATAAGTTGCACAAATTAAATGCAGCAAGGCATACATTTTTGCTACATATTAAATCCGGAGTAATACGTGGTATCGACAATAACGTAGGACGGCAAGTACATGAACAACCGTTTCACATTAGAGCAACATTTAACCATTATCTAAGTAGCAAAGAATGATAGATAACTACTATATGTTAAAAAGTGACGTTCATTATAAATAAAATACAAATTTATATTTTTTGCTTGTAATAGAAACTTAGAATATTTCTAATAATTTAACGCGAACTCTGTCTAATAACACAAAGTTTTTTTGTAATACCTAAGGTGTACAAAAACATACGATCTACTTATACAGATACAGAAATATTTTTTTTTAAATAGGGAGGGTAAAATGAACTCTGCCACATACTTATTATTCAATAGTCACTATCTATGAATAAAATTTGTAAACTTCGTGAGTTGGTAACCAAATCGTAACTTTTTTTAAGAATTACGAAATAAAAAGGAGAGTATTTCCGTAATTGAGCGGCACTAATTACTGATACATAAATAAGGTTGGGGTCAAGATTATATATGTACATGTCATAGAAATAAAAAGGATAAGGCAGAAATTTTATTTTGGGAGCTTCGAAAGTTGCTCGCGAATTAAACATATCCTTTTTATTATAAAGACTCATTAAGACAGTTAATTTAATTATTTTCATTTTAAAATCTTGTTTATACGTCAGTAATTAATTATAGGAATCATTTTTATTAAAAAAATTAAACAAACGACTTTACACACAAACTGTGTCAGCATTAAAGAGTAGATTAACAAAAAAATCGAATTTAATCTTGTTGAATGCATTAAAAAACTTCCATATGTTTTCACTGAATATGAAGCTAACGGGTAGTTATATTGATTTATCTAGTAATAACACTGTTACTAGATAAATCAATAGAACTACCCGTTTGTGTTCCTTTTCACTCCTAGAGTCCTATTTACTCCCTACTACAATACTAGTGATCTTTTTGGATCGCATATTTTATCCCTTAAATGGCGCAGATCTATTAAATAAAAAGTAAAACAGCTACTAATAATCTAAATTGTTGGGAGACATCACTAAGCTGTAGGTAACAATAAGGGAACGTAAGTGTTTAGTAATATATATTAAGTCTAATGGCTAAATAGATTCAACTCCGAAATTCATACATGCTATGAAAAATATTTTCACAATTTACATAAATCATAGTAAACATTTATTTAATTATAAATTAAATGAATGATCTCAAATAAAAGTTAAATAGATGCAAAGTATTAGCACAATACGGGCCCAAAATACATATAAAATTGTCTATAAGTGGTTCGATCTACAATTATAAGTTATATCTGTTGAATTGATTTGTGCTGCTATGATATTTACTATAAATTGATTTATTGGGGTCCATCCACAAATTACGTCGCACGTAAGACGGGTTTATATCATTATGTGATAAGGGGGCGGGGGCTATAAGTTTCGTGTCGTCAAAACTTTAACTGTGAACGTTCACTTTAATATTCTATCTATGTCTCTATTAGATTTCTTTTGTTTTGTTGACGAATTTTCTCGTACAGGGAACAGTTCGCACTAGTTCGCTCGTCAGCCGCGTTTGAGTCAAATTCTACGGAGTTTTGTTATTGATTTTATTAAAAAGCAATCCCCAATTTTGGACTGCCCTTTTAAATTATTTTGTTCTGGGTGTGAAATTCCAAAACATGTGACGATACACAAAGAAGGGAGGGTCCCACACATGTGAACACATGTAAGAAGGACGGGGAGAGGGGTGAAAAATTATAAAATTCGTATGACGTAATTTATAGGTGGCACATTACTAGTTTACGAATGAAGTGCATTTATTGAAGTTACTGTAACACATTGTATGCTTATAGCATTTTTTACTTTTTTAATATAAAATATAATATGATTCATTATTGCACATAATAATAATATCATTACCCATTGTCATGGATCAATTTCGTTAGAAATGCATGTAAATTGTGTTTCCAACACAGAAATTTTGCAAAACATTAAATTAATATTCTGTTTCAAATACTTACTAACATTAATATGCTGAATTACTTTTTCCTTCGCATATACAAAAGCAACAACTAATGGATGTTGACCCAAAATGGAAGAGACCAGACTATATTTATCATAATATGAAACGTATTAGAGGCATACTACGCCTTGCACATTTTTCGAGACTTATATTATCCTAATTTATATATGGTATCTATGGCATGCGATCTACGTAATGCCATATTCTGGATCTGGCTATTTTAAAAAAACATAAAAAAGTTAAGAGTCTAAGGCATTCACTTGCGCTAGTAAAAATAATAAGGTGTAGAACATAACATTCTCGCTTTTCTCTTAAAAGTAATGTAGCCTCAATTTAATAAATGATCTAACAACAAATAATAACTAATCATAAGACTAAACAAGGGCCTAGATAAGATACCATTTGTAAGCACCCTTCATAAAATAAATCTTTGGGTTTACATATGTGGCAAGTAAATACACAAATCAAACTTAACAAAAAAAAAAATACTAAATATAAAAATCACCGGACCCTGCTTATTCAAATTCTACAGAGAAAATATTCTATGGGTACTTATAACAAAGTGAGTATTTTTGGCATTTACCTTGATCATTACAACCAAAAGGCTCTCACACACACGGCAAAAATTTTGTAAATTTGTCACAGTTTAAATAGAGTTAACTATTGAAAACATATATATCGTCGCCTCATTATGACGTTTGACATAATTGTATTATATATTGAAGTAATTGCTAATTTTAATAAAAAATTAAACATTCCATTTTGATATTTTAATATCAAATACAAAACAATAAAATGGAATTCATCCAATAAATTTCACGGCCATCTCAAATGACGAATCATTATCTGCGACACGTATTTTAATACAATGATTTTAGTTCATCACCTCTATTCATAACAGTATAAATACTTACAAAGTGCCATAAATTAAATGGAAGAAAAAAGTGGCAGTAGTTTTTTTTTATTACTAGTTGTCATCATATTTTAGCCCTAAATGGATTATTATTTTCTGAATGTCATATTATACATCGTCGAGTGGAATTAGTAACAATTATTGAAAGAAGGTATAATTATATAATTATATCCCCTGGAAACTAATTAATTTAAGTATTATATTTACCACATTAGTACTACTTGTCAGTTTTATCTTTCAACTCTGTAATGTTTACTCCCACTGCAGAAAGGTATTTTACTTGATTGTTTTTTTTTTTTTTTTTAATTGAATTATATCAGATCTATCAGTATAGATTTCGTAAATCTGCTCAATAATAAAATATTTAAGTTAGTTACAATCCTTTAAAATTTGGCAACCCAAATTTATAAACCATAATTAATTATTTCGTCTGAAAAATCATATTTAGTTTTATAAGTAACTAGCTTTTGCTCGCGGCTCCGCCCGCGTTATAAAGTTATTCAGGCTAAAGTTTTCCGTTATAAAAATAGTAGTTTCCCGGGAGCCTATGTTCTTCCCAGGGTCTCAAACTGTCTCCATACCAAATTTCATCTTAATACGTTAGGTAGTTTTTGAGTTTAACACGTTAAGGCAGACAGATGCAGCGGGGGACTTTGTTATATTATTTAGAACTTTTTAAGTGAAACAATCCCGTCATACATCATTGTTGCATAACTTTAACCGTTTACGCAGCGCAGGCAACGGAAGCTCTCAAAACTCATAATTTTCCCCGTTTTTCCAACATGTTTCATTACTGCTCCGCTCCTATTGGTCATAGCATGATGATATATAGCCTATAGCACTCCAGGAACAAAGGGCTATCCAACACAAAAAGATTTTTTCAGTTCAAACCGGTAGTTCCTGAGATTAGCCATTACTGCTCCGCTCCTATTGGTCATAGCGTGATGATACATAGCTTATAGCGGTCCACAAATAAAGGGCTATCCAACACAAAACGAATTTTTCAGTTGAAACCGGTAGTTCCTGAGATTAGCCATTACTGCTCCGCTCCTATTGGGTATAGCGTGATGATATATAGCCTATAGCACTCCACGAATAAAAGGGCTATCCAACGCAAAAGAATTTTTCAGTTTGGACCGGTAGTTCCTGAGATTAGCCATTACTGCCCCGCTCCTATTGGGTATAGCGTGATGATATATAGCCTATAGCACTCCACGAATAAAGGGCTATCCAACGCAAAAAGAATTTTTCAGTTTGGACCGGTAGTTCCTGAGATTAGCCATTACTGCCCCGCTCCTATTGGGTATAGCGTGATGATATATAGCCTATAGCACTCCACGAACAAAGGGCTATCCAACGCAAAAGAATTTTTCAGTTTGGACCGGTAGTTCCTGAGATTAGCGCGTTCAAACAAACAAACAAACAAACAAACAAACAAACAAACAAACAAACAAACAAACAAACAAACTCTTCAGCTTTATATAATAGTATAGATTATATTTTATTTGTTTAGGTACTTTTTTTTATGAAACCAAGCGTGTGTCACGTCTAAATAAAATCTTTTTTTAATATCACAGTTAGCTAATACTATTATATAGAATATTGATAAATTTCTTAGAATACAAAAATAGGGATTCCGACCTACACGACGTGTAAGAAATACTTATACCCCCAAAAATGACGGTAGCACAATAAGGGCAAAAATTCACCAGGTGTCGCTTAAAGAGCAGTTGAGATTATTATATGGAGATCAAAGTAATTTTATAGTTTTTTAAAGTAACAACTATGTATTGATTACATGTTGTCAGCCAAGATAATACGATTTCGAGATAGAATAATATATAATAATGTACAAAGTAATAAACATCCAATTATAATAGTTATAAAAAAAACGTTTTTGGCATAGATTCATATACATGGTAATTTTTATTACAATCTAATTTATGTAAATAACTAAACGAAACAAACACGCACGCACTGTGCCCTTCATCAGCATCAACAACATTCAGAATAGGGACCGAAAAAGTTACTCCTTTAAGGATTTATGCCAATGTCAAGAAGTAATAGTATGAATTTAAAGAAACACTTTCAATCATAGTAAAATACCCTGCTGCTGTGGGCAAATAGGTATGGATTAGTTCGCTTTGAAGTTCTTTAACATTGTTTATAGGTTCATCGTTCAAAACATTTGTTTTATTTTAAATATGCAAGAAATAAAGAGAACAAAAGAACTATTTGAATTTTATTGTGAAGTTCTTTTGCCGGAGCCTTTATTTCAATATTTATATTGTACGCAATCTATACTACACCGTAGAATATAGAGATCTTACTTCGAGAAGAAACAAAGCAAGTGTGCGACATTAACTTGCGTCGTTACAAGAACACATGCGTCTGTTGTTATGCATTAAAATAATAAATCTACTGTGTAAGTTCTATATTATATCACAAAGTTTGACGTTTTATAATAACGACATTGTCAGATTCAACTTTTCCAAATGTAAACATATTTCACTTTCTGTAAAATTACCAAGAATAAACTGAAATATTTACAAATTCCCGAAAATATATCTTTACTAATATTATTAACCTGTTACTCTCCAGATAAGAAGAAACTATCGTGTGTGCGTAATAATTTGTGCGACTGACATAACTCGTTGAATTAAATAAATCCCAAGAGTAGAAGCCCATAAACCTCATCATGGTCGTTAGAATGGTCTTCATCGTCAGATCGGAAGGTCATTGTACATTTGCGAACTGATTCCAAACTCAATTTTCAGTAATGATAATTGCATTGTTACTCTCAAAACATGAACAAAATAGACTATTTGACACAGTCTTATACATTTTATGTTAAAATAATTATTCATACGACCCGGGGTTTCGATCTGACATGTGATTTGGAGTTATTGGGTTTTAAGAACTTCAGATTTGACACGTGTACTAGAGATTCTAATCTAAATTAATAGCATCAAATGTATGGCGGTCTTACGTCTTAGATGTTTGAAAAACAATCCTTCATGTAGACGTCTAAAAATAATAATTTAAATGCCTTGTGTGAGTGAATTTTCCAGAACGATGTCGAACTCATCCAGTGGCTCCAAAATTTGCCTGAGGAAGGTGAGCAGACCACGTTTGCGAAGAAAACTCTGTTCTTCATACATTTCGGCGGTAACTCGAGTCATCGACATTGGGACTAACATCCGATGCAGCCAATGTTCGCTGTGAACAATATGTTATTATTAGAAGAAAAAACGTACTATAAACAATAAATCATAGATTAATTAAAGAGTAGTACAGTAACCCACGAGTATAAAAAAGGGGCGTAAAATCACTTGCCAAGACGTGTCAATTAAGATAGCTACATTTATTTCAGTCGATTGGTGGGGCGATTCCGCCCATGGTTACTTGTAATAATAACGTTATAATATTTCTTGTTGTTATTATATTTTTATACAAAATTGGAATATTTTCTAAAACATACTTTTTGTAGCATGAACTGTTTTTGAGATAGTAAATAAATAGGCGTTATTTATGCTCTCTAATGTTTTATGGCTATTGTAATATGTTTCGACGTCACATCAGCTAGCCAAAATAGCTGATCGTTTAATTTTTTATTGTTTGAACAATACTGTAAATTCGTGTTTTTTACTAAGTAATAAACAAACATTTAAATCAGTTTTTTTTAATTCATACTTACCTATTAATCTGAATGTTTATTACCACTCACCGTAAACTGAGGCAAATAAATAATTGAAACTTTCCGTCTTTGCCGAGAGAGCGACCCACAGTGTTAATTTCGTCCATTAGATGGCAATAGCATCGCCATATCGCCCTGTGTTCTTGATCCTGTCTGCAGTTGTACGCCATGCCGCAACTTTTGTTATTTTGAGCAGCAGGCTCGTCGCATAGACTCATTTTGAACTCATCTTTTACTCTTGCTAAAAATATGATAAAACAAAAAAAAAAACAAATTTGATTTCTGTTTTACATAAAGGCGAGCACGGATTTGGTCCTTGTATCGGTCTGCAATTATTTTATTTTTATACAATTTGAAGTAAATCAAATATCTACAAACTGAAAATCTCCCAGACAATTAGTAAGACTTACATTAAAATAAGATAGTAAAATAAATTTGTCCCGAATTATGTTCTGAAAATAGAAAAGACAAGATATAAACATTCAAAACTCACTAAAATAGTCCCAAATAAAGAGATTTTTTCCAAACAGGCGGGCCGACTTGAACCCGCATAGAAACGCTTGCTCCAAACATTTGACCAAACCATTTTCACCGCACAGCAACACACTCAGCGAATTGGCGTCTTTGTCCCTCTTCGATTGATAGTGCCATTTTACAATGGCGTTTACGCAATCTCCTGCAATAAGAGTTATGTTTCAAAATATATGTGGATAATTATGTTCATTCAGTCGCCGCGCTATTAGCGCCCTTTTCAAAATATCAGCAAATAAATACTTATAATGAAAATGCAGTGCAACAACACTTTGCTATGAAATATAGTCAATAACTAACTTCATAATGGTCACTAGCCTTATAGTAGTAACTTTAGTAGTATAGATGAACAATACGAGTTAAAATACGTATTTGGATGTTGTTTTAACTTACATTATATTGTCGAGAAACCAGGCAGGTTTGGGAAAATAATGAGCCTTCGCAGGTTGCCTAACAGGTGAAACAGCGCAAATTATTTTCAATAAAGGAAAGACAAGCATATTTATAATGTATATAAAAATACAATTTTACATATTATATTAAAATATTACGTATCTTTAAACGATATTATGAGATATCGAAAATTTACACATAGATAGGTAACCGAGCAGACATTTTTTAGAAGAATTATTTTCAACATATTTGTATAAGTTGATCCGCTCATGGACACCATAAATCCGACACAGAAATATATTATTTATCATCATGTTTACTGGTTTTGCAGGCAAATTACAATAGGTAGTTTAGGGATGGGATCTCATATTTATTGAATACACTAAAATATTATTTCAAGATATTATATATTTATTAAGCAAAATCCTATAACATGCTTATGAATTAAAATTTAGTTTCAAATATTCCATTTTTATTTCATGTCACAGGTTTATTACCCGACAGTGGGATCCTATAGTTTGTGGATTATTCCAATTTTAAAGGTCGAAAGTCCAGTCGAGTTTTATTAGTTTATATTTTTTGTTAATGAACCTTATTTATGTATAATTCAATATACTGGCAACTATTTTTTTTTACTTTTAATATAATAAGTAATTATACAATATTGTAAATAAAAATATCAGACCTATATCACATACTGACCCACTGCAATCCATTGTAAATAATCGGTTGAAATTTTATCTTAATACATTTAAGTAATGCTGGTATATAACGTAGATACTAATATAAATTGTAACATAAGTATTGCCCACATGCAAATGGGTTATCTAGCATATAAATACTATATAAATTCAATGGAGGATATTTGTCGCATAAATCCGACCGAGTAATCAAAAAGTTAAACCCATAATACTTATTCTAAAGGGTAAGTTTAATAAAATCTATAATTATGTACTAAAACCGCATAATAGCACGGCGTATCACAAAGTAGGATTTCAATTCATTCACTCCAATTATCGACTAGTTTTATTTGATTATTAATTTCTTCGTGATTTGATAAAGGAGTTCACACTTTAATTTATTTAACAAGTAAACGCCTGCGAATCATGTTCAAATCGCCGAAGAAAAGTATTTGTAACTAAATTAAAGAGAATAACAATAGATGCGGCATCGTAGACGTAGAAAATCGACTGAGCATTCCTATTCATTCAACACGCAAAAACGTTAAGAAAATTTGGAAAAGAGAAGGCAAACGTGAGGCCCATAGACATAATAGAACTGCGCTATCGATCTTCACAAAAGCGACATTTGTGGCCACATTACTTTTGTGTGTTTCTACAATATCGTAATTTTACTAATATTGCTGTCTGCGGCATTTACTGCTTAGACCATTTCGTCTGTATAAAAAAATATGTTAAGGGTAATTTATCTTAGGCAAAAATTACGATAGCCGTGCGTGCTTAGATCAAATTTTTAAGGTCGCATGAGATGTCTACATTGTATAAAGAACTTCATTAAAGTAAAAATATTTTGTATACTTTAAAGTATCTGATATTGTGATAACGGAAGTGATTGAATATTTTCCTTTTATACATGCAAGTAAAAAAAAAAACTAAGAATAACAAATCATTATAATATGATATAAAAAATAAACATAACATGCAATTGATATCTAAAATTACTTTAATGGCCACACTAGTAAAGCAATTTGTGACTGACAAATGACTGGGCAATGTTAGCTATGGTGGCATATCGGATGTCGAAGTATGCAATAAAGGTAAAAAACCAAGAAAAGTATAATTTAGAATAAGCATCACAATAATTATTGTTTAATACAGTACATGATTTTATAATAGGGGACCGGCCTATGCTTGATTTTGTACATTATTCTATATGTAATGGTTAATAATACGAAAAAGAAGCACTGCTGCGAAAATTGCATAAAAATTGGTTAAAAAATGAGCGAGCAATTCATATTTAAAATATTCTTATGTACAGAAGTGGGCGCGATGTGGGGATATCGCTTCATCTCTTTCTTTAGCCCGCATCGGAATTCCCGATGACGTCACGTGTGGGTATTTCGTCTCTTTTCTGTTTCTTGTAAATTACCCTTTCCACCGAAATTCAAAGACTTATAACTTGTTGATTTTTTACCGGATTTTAATAATTCTTTCTGTGTTATAATTTATATTACGTAAATATTTGATAATAGTAAAGAATAAAAATGAGTCCGGTACCCTATTATTCACTGCTAATATTATTATTAAGCTGTAGGAAGAAGCGTGTATAAAAAGTAATGATTAGGCACTTTATTTAAATAATGTTTTATTAACGCACGTTACTTCATGTGACTAAAATAAATACTGTTCAGAATTTAGCTCTTGAGAGAGAATGTATTTGCTCAGACGAATTATGAGATCATTTTACATAAAAAATGTTTGATCCCTTATTGAACGCTGAAACTGGTGAGAGTCTTGCATTTTAATGTTAATAGATATTTTTTCCTTACATTAGCTGGAGTCTATTAACACCAACCGAATCATGCATGAATATTTTAAAGTAACTGTTTTACTATGCAATTTATGGCGATTCCTTATTGAATGAAGCAAAACATGCTCTATAAGTGCACCAGTCTCATTGACAGAAAAGGTTATACAATACTCGTGCAACCGAATTACTCTTCGGCGATATCTAAGCAAATGAAGTCAGCCGCAAACCAACTAGTGCGGCCACGATGATGCTTTAGCTCTAGGTTTAATACTAAAGCCCGGTCCTAATTATTACTCCTGAGACTTCATTGGTCGCGTGCATTCCCATGCTATGAAATAAAAGTGATGCGACATCGTGCGATTAAAGGTGTTATCAATAAAGTTATATAAGTAATATTGAACGCGCTGTAAACAATATCCACGAAAAGTCTAGTATAATTGGGACCAGGCGTTAGCAGTCTGGTATAGGTCGGTTATCTAAGGCTGGCACGCTCACAATACTCAACTTAATACAATTTTACAAAGAGACAGATCAAAGCCATTCAAACATAGACAAAACTACATTTTTTTTGACAAGTAACATATTAAGTATGTCTTTCAGAGTACACACGCACGATATGTGAACGTATCGTACGCGCCAGCTCTAGACAACCGAGGTACAAGCATGGTGTCGGGTGGCGGTAGTGGGTACTGGCTAGCTAACGACAAGAGTAGTGAAGAGCGGGGCACCGATCATGTGCTGTATGGTGGAGGTGGAGAGGTGCGTGGTGGGCGTGTGCGGCGCGGCGGGCGCGGCGGGCGCGGGCGCGGGCGTGGGCGCGCGCGGCGCCGCGTGGCGCATGCGCGCCGCCACCAGCAGCCGCTCCGTCGACCCGTCGTCCACGCCCGACCCCAGCCAGCGGTTGCACGGGAACCTGCATATCATTAGAGATTGACTCGCCCGCGTGACAATAGTTTTTCCAGGACATATATTTGCCCGGGATAAAAGATATCCTTATAGCACTCAAGACTAATATTTGTTACTATTAGTGAAACAAATATAAAAATCGGTTCAATAGTCCCTGTGATTAGAACGTTGAAACATACGGACTTCAGCTTTATATAATGGTACAGATATAGATTCATTGAGGAATAAATGTAAAAACAATAACTTCAAATGATTTTTCTTGCACAAGAGTTGATAATGTAAAATAAGCCTACTAATGCGTCCAAATATACCGAATGCTGTAACTTCTCACGTGTGTTTTTTATTCATGTGCGCACATGGGGTCGCTTGTACCTCGAACGGAAACTGTTCAATATATTGATATCTACCTTGTCGCACTTTTGCTTTTGATGATGTGTAACAATCACAACAATATCTGTCCGCTCGGTAGCCACAAAGGCTACAGTCTTCGAAACGTCGGGAGAAAATAAGAATTAAAAAAAAACCGCGATAAAATCGGATAGTAGTTTTATTTCGATGATGTCTAACATCATTGGGCTGCTCGGGAACATTTTGCAATGACGCGGATTGGATATAATATTCGGACGCACTCTGAGAATCAGTAGTAGTTATGTGTAGATATATTAAAATATTTAGACAGCGATGGGACTTAAGTATTAAAAAATCTTACGTGTAAGTGTGTCCAGTGACTTCATTCCTCATGAATACTTGATCGAGCAGCCACCGCGGTGATAAACCGGAATTATCATGTCCAATACGCAAAGTCGATAATATGCCCAAATTTTTATGCTGAAAACAAAATTAACTTATGGGTAATTTTAAAATATTTACATATTATTCGAATTTTTAAACACTTGCTAATTAACTTACGTGAAAAACAAATTCATTAGTATTCCGTGGTATGGGTATTTTTGGTGTAGACTCCCCGTTTGCGCCAGAGATTGAAATCCAACAATTTGCAGTCGTCTGACTTGCTTTACGTGATGGCACAATTAAAACCCGGTAAGGCAATTCTAGAGACAAAACGACAATAAACAATACAGTCATCAAAGATTAATATGTATAATTAGTTCATATTTATAATTTACTCACTTGTGGTAGGATAAGTATTAGTGAAACATAAGTAATCGACAGCGTTCAAAGTCAGCAAATGATATAAAAACTGTTCTCTTTCCTCCTCACATCGAAGAAAAGCAGTTCTTTTGTACTGAGATCGCAATAAAGTGGTATCGGCAAGTAATTCCCGCAGATGTTTAGATAATAATTTCTTTTCTAGCGACAGTCGAACCCAAGCGCGAGCGTATCCTATTTCGGTTTTTATATCAGTCATCGCTTGCACGTTCCTGTAATAACACAAGATTTAATAGAAAGGATTAGGACTTATTCAAAATAATGTATTTTATAAGTTTGTTTAATAAAAAAATTCGTACTCTGAAAAAAATATACTTAGTATTAATACATATATGAACAGTCCCTCTGGTCATAATATTTTATGATTATAATCTTTATATATTGGATATTTATTTTAATACGTAAACCATCAGATGCGTTAACATTATTCTAAATATAATATAGCTTGTGAAATGTTTGTTGAACAGAAAAACATACAATCCTAACCTCATATCAAATGTGAGACTTTCAGGCAGTGGTCGCAATGGGTTTGGTGGCTGCGTAGATTTACGCTCTAAAGTCCCTGAATTACTCAATCGATCTCGCGAGCTGTCCCGGGATCCACCTCGGGAACTTTCCCGGGATCTGTTGGTAGTGCTTGCGCTTTGTTGAGCTTCTACCTCTGCGCCCACAGATGACAAATCTAGAAATTACAGGGATACATAAAGAGCTTTTAATACCCGAGTTCTAGACATATGTTTATAAAGACGCACGCATATTAATGTATCAGTGCGTTACGAGATATTTGTAGTCACATACGATTACACAATAGAGCTTTTAAACTAGCTTTGAAGTTAACTGGACACGTGCTCTCACTGTCTAAAATGAAATAAGATAATCACTATCGTGTTAATTACATGTTCTTATTGGCGAGACTAATTACCCTAATTTTGTCTGGTTTTCGGGAATAAATATATTGATAAAATTGCCAGCACGAATAATGATAAAAGAGAGGCGTTATATTTGATTTAGTAAATTGACAGCGTGACAATGTATGAATACTGATACGAATAGATACTTACAGTCAAGCCGTTTACGCAATACACACCAAGCTAACGCTGCATATTCCAGGAAAGATTAAACACATTTTTAATACAAATACTATTAATTTCATATCAACTTATCGTCATATACGGGCGCCGGAAAGGAGGTGCAAGTAGATTCATGTTAACCCACTGCCCGGAAATAAATCGCAAGAAACATGTTACTGAATAAATCTGCAACAATGGGAACTATCGACCACAGAAGTTTTTTTTGATAAAGCTTTTTTAAAAACCAGTGAGATTTGAATTTGAAAAAAAAATACTTAATGATATTATGTAGTAAGGTGCGTAGGTGCAGATGAAGCTCCCTAAAAACTAATGTTGGCGCGCCCATGTCGTCATATATTCAAAACTTAAAATTATGAGATGGTATCAAAATTTTGCTGATAAGATTGATATTTCATAAAGTGACTTACCAGGAGTAAGATAATTGGGGTCAATCGGTTTTGTAGAATTGCTACATTGTTCTAGTTCTTGGTAATTGGTGAGATGCATCCACAGCGCCGATTTGCCCATTTTATGTTGCAAGCCGTGCGACCACAGTCTTTCGAGCAGGTCGCACAGGGAGGCGATCATAGTGCTCTCTTCTAGACCGGTAATCGATACTTCACTACCGAGTCCCAAGTCCGACTCTTCAGTCCCCATTTTTTCCAGTAGCATCCTTTTTGTTTTGCTTTTGCATTCCTGGATGAATAAATATTAAGATTACAAATTATTATAGTATACTCGTTTTTGTTTTCATAATTTTGATTTACCAGCTAAAGTTAATTTTTAGACAACATTTTTGAGGCTGAACCAAATTACTTAGATCAATTGCATTAATAGACATTTCGTAGAGGGATGTCACGGATTGTGCTGCGCGTGGCATGGAACGTAAAAATACCTAGTATTACATGGTAAGTATATGAGAACTTAAATGCTAAAGTGTCAATATGTATTCATCGAGTGATGGCAAAATTTGTTTATTTTATTTGCTATAAACAAAAAGTACCTTTAAAAGTTTTTCAACAAACGTCCTATTATTCTGGGCAATCGCGGCTGGCGTGACTTCAGTGGATAACCTTCGGCTGATATCGCCTAGCAGCAGTTCGGGGGGACAATCTTTTACTTGCCACTTCGCATTTTTTATGCGCTTCAAACTATTTGTCCTGGAACATTAATCATCTGGATTTTAATATTACCCCAAACAACTTATAAAATAAAAAAAAAACAACCACACGCAAAGCAATATATGCAAACAGCTAGCAAATCTTAATGCAATTTTTAACAGATTAACTATTCATTAAATAAGATATTTTCCAATTTTTAAAACACCTTTTAAATAAACAAAATTAAGTAAAGCAGATAATAGTTGTTTAGATGGTGCAATAAGATATAAAATTTATTTTGTTACAAACTGTCTTTGGTCACTTATTGCATTGCAAATTCGTAAATCAATAATACAAAGTTATGGCTTAACAAATATCTTTATTGCGTAAACTGAAACAATTCATTTTAACAATTGAAATAATTAAAAGTTACATTTATAAACTGTATTGGAATGAATCGAGGCATGTTAATATTTTACAAAAAGAAGCAACAATGTATTTTTAATATGAATAGTTATATTCATTACTTTCATACTAATAATAGTTATATTATTAGTAAAGAACATTTCTACTAATAATAGTTATATTATTAGTAAAGAATTCTTTCATTAACATCTACATTTGATTGCATTGTACACAAATGACAAGGAACTACATACAATATACTACATACGTTAACATACAAGCTTTTCATGCTTTCAACATTCCATGCAGGTTTAGTCGACTATCACATCAATTAACGAGAATACACTATAATAAAATAATATACACAATCTTTATTCAGTGCAAACGTGCCAATAATTGTCATTCTGAAACCAGAATCGTCAAGAAATCATCTAATAAGCTTTAAGAAACAATTTAAGAACCTAAGTTTTAATGACGATTTTGAAAGGTTATGGCTTCAGAATACTAATAGCCATCAGATTACGAAAGGCTCATATAGTCTAATGGATATTTTAACTTGAAAAATTTCCTTTATGTTTTTTCTTAATACAAGGTTCGCAATAAAAGTTATTTGTTATTAATTTTTTCTTTAGTTTTTATACTTATATTGATTTTAAAAATTCAACCATAAATAAGAGATTACTCTTGAATAAATAAAAATGGAAGCCCTTATCAAATTGCAAGAGCCTTTCTAAAGCTGAAAGAGAAATGATCCACGATAATAAATATAATCTCTAGTAATATCGCATACTAAATTCTAATTAATATTAATTCGGATATGTTATCTAAATTATGCTAGTTATACGAATGAGCTACTCTAAGCATCACAATGTATTCAAGCTGGCCTATTATAGCTTGCTTTAGCAAATTTTATTTCTGAAAAATTATTGTTCTCGATATTTATCGGAGGATCTTGTTTAAAAGAACGCTTTTTTTCATATTCAAATCGGAATGTTAATGGAATCACCCGGATGACTATTTGACTGTCTGTCACTTTCCTCAAGACTATAAAGAGCAATGCCTATTTCACGCCCAGTTCGTGGACATCATTAAACAATTAAAGAGAATTGCTTATAATTTTAAATATTGTTAAAAGACTCACAGAAGTATTTGTTTCATATATTTATTGAGGATACGAATGAATTTGTGAATTTTAAAATCTCCGAAATTCAAAGAAGACATATTATACTAAAAATATAATCGTACATGTATCAGTAAGAAATGACAGTAAAATCAAATCAAATTAAAATATTTTACCAATTTTCGTTTTAATATTAGTCATGAAATAGGGCACCAAAATATTCAAATGAGGATAAGCGTCTGTTGTCTGTTAAGACAGATAATTAGTGATTCCATTAGTTTTCTGTTTCTGTACATGAAACACTAAAAATAAGTAAAAAAAAATAATTTGGTGTACGTCTTAAAAACATTGGCATAAGTAAATAAATTACTTCCATTATTAGAGTTTGTGACAAAGTTTTTCAGAAATGTCTTGCTGCATGCTGATAAATTTACATGCACCATGTCATTTTATGCGAACTGCGGAACATCATAAGAAAACCTTGCATGCATTACATAGAAAATAATTTCGTATCAAACAAATAAATGTCGCTTAAAAGAAAGAATTTACATATCTGTAAACAGTAAATTATCACTTTATACTTGTTTATTGTTGGTGTCATACACCACAGGAAATATTTTTTTATTCTAATATCACAGTCTAAATATTCATCGTGTCATCGTCAGCGACTACCGACTAGGCGAGGTTGTTGACAACATTTCAAAATGTAATCGTGCCTAAAACAAAAATACCGTTTCTTAATTTTTCTACTCGAGTTCGATTATGTATATTTAATATTTTTTTAACACTTAATTTCGAAAAAAAATAATTAAAATCCGATAAATATTTGATGACGTCATACATATGGTTGAATGTAATAGTTCCTTGGTCCACCTTACTATTTATTTAAAAAACTAAGACGCCGTCATTTGTCAATGTCAAATGTCCATATTACAATATGTACGTCAAACTGTCACTTTCAAAGAGAGAGAGAAACTAAAAAAACTGTCACTTATCACGTCTTGAGCCGTATATATAACGTCATTTGGTGCTTACATCGTTATAGAATAAAACAAAATTCAGAGTGAAATCATGAATGAAAAAATCGGAATTTTGAAAAAAGAAAAATATGGGTCTCGTAATTTTAGATCTAGTATATAAAACATTTGAGCATGTTGAAAAAATGAAATGTTGTCAATTGTGCAGTACCAGGCCGATGGAACGTACCCGAGTCGCCTTATAGTAATAATATTATAACTCAGCCGTGTATCAGCGTTAATCGCACATGAATAATGTAAGCGGCTTCGACGGTATATGCGATGACGTATTGTATGAATACGTATACTGTGTCAATATAATTATCACAAATATTAAATTATGCATTTCATTTTTAATACACAATAAATCATTAATAATACAGAGAAGTTGCCTTACACATCTGGCAAGAGATTCATGATAGAGATTAAACAAAAGTGACCAAATGTTCTAACAAAATAAAAATAACACATTAATTCATACATACTACAGAATAGTTGTCTTTACTAAAACAATGTTTTTTGACATGTCAGGTTCAAAATTGCATGCTGCCACACAAGCCAACAGATGCCTCATGAAACAAACTCAACAACACTTCTCAACCCACTCACCGAGTGAACAGATTCATATTATGGCAATATTATACAGGATATATATTATATATTAGGAATCATAACATATAATATACACCTGTAAAATAAATAAAATATATAATAATATAAAAAAATACCCAGTACTATACATTAAAAGTACAATAAAAACTTTGCTGAAATCGTTGCCGTATTAAATGAGTTCAAGGAGTATCGGGATAGCAGTATATGAATCTAATAAGCTTTTTATTATTATTTCTAATTCGCTTATTATCGTTAGCGTGAGACGTTTGTAGTATTGGAATCTTATTTAGGAAAGGCACTAATTGTCAAGGTCAATTTATCGATACCATGGTTGTTTTTTTTTTTTCATTTATTCCCTACCTTATCAAAAGGTAAGTAAATTATATGATTTTTATATAAGCATCTATAAAGCACTACAACAAGAGACTATTGCGAATAGCATGACTTCCTATGTTAAGTCCCTTTTATTACCATAAACATTTAAATAAATACACTGGTAGGTTTTTTGTATACATAAGTATTCACTCGGTGTGCGTATACTGGTATGTCAGTCACATGCAAGCTTCGTAATCTGTACGGATTGCGAACTCTGGCGGACGAGGAAATCGCTGTTCTAGACGTGAAAACGTATTCTGTCACTTTAAATGCTTGCGATTATTTTATATAAGCAACAAATACAGATTTTTATGGAAAATATTATAGTTTCAAATATAAAATGTAATTTAAAAATATGATGGATTATAAAATTATATCACAAAAATGATGAATGATGCAATTATACCAAATACAGGTACCGTTAATGCAAAACCCTCGCACTCAATAATGTAGTGATAATGAAAAGCGATTTCCTGTCCATGACGGGGCGCGGCGCAGTCCGTGCCGGCGTGTATGCTGAATGCAAGCTCTGTTAAGCGGCACGCGCGTCCGACGCGTGTGGGTCGTGTGGGTCGTGTGGGTCGTGTGGGTCGTGTGGGTCGTGGGGGTCGTGTGGGGCGTGCGAGTGCGGCGCGCACCTGGCGTCGGGCGCGGGCGGCGCCTGCAGCGCGTGCGCGTCGAGGCGCGCGGGGAAGGCGCGGTAGTAGGCGGCGCGGTGCGGCAGGCGCTCGCCCGGCGCGCCCACCTCGAGCTCGGCGCGCGGCGCGGCGCCCCCGCCCGCCGCGCCCCCCGCCCACACGGCGTACCCGCGCGCGCCCAGCGCCTCGCCCCCGCGGCGCCTGCAACGCGACCGCAACTGTCAACGACCCGACCCCGCGTGCTAATGTATTAATGGCCCGCTTTTCCCGTTCCCTGTTCGTGCGGTACCCGATTTCCATTCGAAGCGAGCAATATAAAACGTTCCATACACATACCTGATCGACTTTATCCGATGTTCGAACGCTTGCAGGTTTGCGTCGTACTCGCCCCAATTGGCCATGATCTTGTTGTCTATTAGCGTCGCGAACATTTGCGTTTCGAGGAATCTTGACAAAAAGGGACGATGACGTTGCGGTTGGTCTGACAAGAATGACGCTTTATCGAAATTAACCATTGATTCGCGCGCAGTCAGCCAAGATTCGCGATCCTGTGAACGTAAATATTACATAATATATAAACACTGCATATCAATAATATAATATATTATAATTATCAATAGTTCCATTAAATGCTTCGCATAATGTACTGTTTGGTAAACCAGTTGTTTTTATAAATTTTCAAATGCATCTTTTGACAAGCACGTATAGGGGACGTGGCGGCTTTGTTCGAATAAGTTTTCTTACGAAACTACTTTTTAAAAAAAACGTATTGCCAGTATAATAGTAAGAGAACATCTAAAAAAAATGTTAAATAAGTATTTTTTTTACATGTTTTGCTTACCTGATCAGGCATGATGACGAAATTTTCATACATGAGGAACATGTGAATAAATCTGTTCAGGAAAGTTTCTCTTATTATTGTGTTAAAACGTATGTCTTCGTTGTACTGCTCTTCGTCATTGAGTATTTTCTTTTTAGTTGTTGGCATTACTGTTTCCGCGTCGACCTCGTCTATATTTACACCTGACAAAGAAAATATATTTTGATTAATTTAAAACCTCTTTTTTTTTAAACGTAACATTACGTATAGCGTGACCAAGGAAATGGTTGGGGGACACCACTTTCACTTATGGTTTTATAGTTAAAGTTCTCAATATAAGATATGAATTGTATATATTTTTACAATACGGCGAGGTTTCTTATCCTCCAAGGCAGGCTATACAATCAGTTCCACACGGCGTGAGAGCTGACACGTCAGTGTATCAGTGGACGCACCGGTCCGCTTGACGATGTCGACGATCCTCTGCAGCGCGTCGAGGCGCAGCGGCGCGCGGCGCGTGGGCGAGGCGGGCGGCGACGCGTTGAGCGGCCGGCTCTCCTCCCACTCCAGCACGTCGTGGAACGAGTGCTTCCGCCGGAGACCACCTGCAACACCACCAATATCATATCCAATATTCTAAATTCATGTTTGTAGAATAGTAACCGCTGAATGGATTTGGATGAAATTTGGCACACAGTTAGACTATGTCCTGCATTCACAGTTAGGCTTATTGCTGCTATAGAAAATATTTTCATTTTTTCTTTTTTTAAGTAGATGGCACTAGTGATGTAAGTAGGGCGCTGCGGATTGCTACAAATGACAGACAACACACAACTAAAACCGGTACATCCGGATTCTAGATACCTTCCCAATTAATAACAATATTGAATATCAGAAGTTATAACACACCTGATGGCAGGGTGCAGCTACTGCTCATATTGTCATTCATATGTTTATAGGATGTCCCGTTGAGCGGCACGCCTAGTTTAGTCGGTTCCGTTTCCGGTCTTTGAATCTGTAAGTTTGCATGAACAGTGAGCGTTAAATGAAGAGTTAATTTACGCTAACATCTATTAATAAATTCTAAAACAAAATTAAAGTTTATAATATGTTGATAGCGACCCGCACACTAATGTCGGTCAACCACCTAGAATGTCACAATGAAAGTGACTCATCAGTCGATGTCGTTTAATTTTGATGTTTGTGATTGATCAATGCGTCAATCACGTGTATCTCAACCAATCCCAAAAAAACACGAATTTGAGTTACGCTTTTTTGCCACATTCAAAACTATTATTATTTTTTACCTGATGTTTATCCAGTATATGATTGAGTTCTTCAATGAACGGTGTCCGATGTGGGAATATGGGTAACTCTTCAGGTAGTTGAATATCAGGTTTGTCAATATCCACTAAACACAATGCTGCCTCTGAACCTAACGCTATACTTCTAGGCCCATTGGGACCCATTGTCATTGCAGCACTGTCTGCATGGAGACCTATTCATTGAAAATAAATAAATTAACGTTATTCTGCGCACATTCATAATTATCTCCATGGTGTAGGAAATTATTTAATATATAAAATAAAATTAGACGATCATGGATCCAATTGATTATTTAAAGTAGAAACATAACATGCAGTTAAATTACGATAAACATAAGTTAACAGCAACAAAATTTAAGAGACTATTATTTTTTCATTGGTCATACAGTGATAAATGAGGAAAAATTGTATGTCTTACCATGCTAGTAGATAAAGTCATACAGACAAACAGGAAATAATTGACAAATAAATTAATATGTTTTACCAGTTTCAGTTTTTGTTTCAATTACTGTAGTATCCAATATCCATTTATATAATATTATGTTGTAAACATATTGCATTTATAGTCAGAAATCACTTGAAATATTTTTTTATATGTATATAACTATATATGTTTATATATGTCACTTAGATGTCATGAACTGCATAGAGTTGTGATGTTACAATGTGAGTAATGTTACCCATAACGAACGGCACGGGCGCGTCGAGGAAGTGGTAGAGCGGCGCGGGCAGGATGGGCACGTACACGTGCGCCCACGAGAACGGCAACAACAGCGACACGATGCACTCCGCCACCAACATCAGTTTGTTGTAATCTAACAAACATTTCGAACATATTACTCGAATTTTTTCGTCCACTGTTGCTTCTGAATATTTGTATTAATTTAGAGTCATACACGACGTTAAAACGATAGCTATCTATACCTTTACCAGCTCAACAATTTAGCGCATAAAAGCAGAAAATGAGGTTTCAAAATGTTACAATTATGTATAACAAAGTATGTTTAACACAATTATATAAAATTATTAAAAAAATATGAACAAACAAGCTCACCACTTGACCTCAGCAAGACTTGATGCTCTAACAATACACAAGTAAACAATTGTACTACACATTCAACACCCAACAAAGAAAACATGACACGTAACGGATAATCAAGCAGTGGTAACTCTTCTGGCGGATTTGGCATTCTTATCACCTGAAATTAAAGAAAATATTCATTAATTTTATGATCACTCTGCATTTTCGGATCTTCTACTTGGTTCTTCTATAAACAATGAACTTTAGTTCCCTTATCATTTTTGGTTACATGTATACATATCTGTCTTACAGGGGTAGGCAGAGAGTATGAATTGTTATTGTGTTAAATTATGGCACACTCCTAAGCTTCCTCTGATTGAGCTGTCTACAATAGATTATATATATTTCTCCTCCATTTCAGAAAGTTAATAAGAATTTATTCATATATGTACACATTATAAAAAGTAACTTACAACAGGTATCGGATCGAGGTGTGGTTCTGGCGGCGGCACGTATAGACGTAGCGCCTGTCCAGGCAGCGGTACCGGGACTTCGTATAACAAGTTATACACGTAGGACTCCGGACTAAGCCCTGGACCTGGTTGTCTTGGCAATGATCTTTAAATAAATTATATTACATACAGTACAATGAATAAAGAAAATATGTGAGGCAGTGGATATTCGTAGACTAGGCGAGTATTATTATTTTGTAACTTAAATCACATATAAGCATTTAGTAACAAGGTAGAAAATATGTAAAAATGCGAATTTATAAATGTATCTAATATTTTTTTATTCCGTTATATGTTGGTGGGTGAGTAAGACAAATATTTAATCCATATGTAGCAAGAGGCCTAAATTAAAAATTTCAATAAACTGCAACAGACTGTACCTATCTGTAAATTATGGTAAATATACTGTCGGTATTGTAGTGTCATCAGCACAAGTTCAAAGTTTAAACTGTCACTGGCTTTAAATCCAATAGGAGTCAAGAGTGAAGTTAAGCCAGAAGGATTGATCGATTCATAAACTACATAATTAACTTGTTTTTATGCCTTATGTACACAAGTTTATTCATCAAACAACCTAGTTTCTGTACCAGTAATTAGTCGTTAGATATATTGAGGAAAATAATCATCTGTTTACATATAACAAGTGTTTGTATAGATATGCAAATATAAAGTTTATGTTCAATGAATGACATAATAATATTAACTTTTCTTACCTAAATAAATTTTCTAAGAACAACTGTGCAACCCGTACATAAGGATATTGACATATAAGAGCAATACTTTTGGCTACATATAGTTTATCTTTGGCAATATCATAGTAAGTCAATGCAGCGCCTGTATGTGGAGTGAGTTTAAATGATCTTGGAAGAGATCGGGAGCTTTCTTTGCCGGAACTTTTTCTGCATCCTGGAGGCGTTTGTCCACTGGACAACTCCGTGATGTACATAGCCTGGTAAAATATGCGAAAATATTATTATTCTGTGAATCAAAAATTTATGCAATCTTTTTTAGGCAAAGAATAGAGGAAGTCAGGTATGTTCAGTGGATGTACCTGCAATCTGTAGATCTCAGTGTTGTTTGCATTATTCATATTATTATCACAAAATTCAAAAAATAACTTATATTATGAGCAACTCATATTTATTGCTCTAAATGAAAACATGCAATACGAATTTTAATCATCAGAACTAGAAACTGACCATACAACCTCACAGTTCATGGTCCAGGTAAATTAACATTGCATTAATCTTTGATTCTTTATTTCTTTGTGTAAACAAAGTTGTATACACAAATCTATACTATTATATAAAGCTGAAGAGTTTGTTTGTTTGTTTGTTTGTTTGTTTGAACGCGCTAATCTCAGGAACTACCGGTCCAAATTGAAAAATTCTTTTTGCGTTGGATAGCCCTATGTTCGTGGAGTGCTATAGGCTATATATCATCACGCTATACCCAATAGGAGCGGAGCAGTAATACCTAATCTCAGGAACTACCGGTCCAAACTGAAAAATTCTTTTTGCGTTGGATAGCCCTTTGTTCGTGGAGTGCTATAGGCTATATATCATCACGCTATACCCAATAGGAGCGGAGCAGTAATGGCTAATCTCAGGAACTACCGGTCCAAACTGAAAAATTCTTTTTGCGTTGGATAGCCTTTTGTTCGTGGAGTGCTATAGGCTATATATCATCACGCTATACCCAATAGGAGCAGAGCAGTAATGGCTAATCTCAGGAACTACCGGTTCGAACTAAAAAATTCATTTTGTATTGGATAGCCTTTTGTTCGTGAAGTGCTATAGGCTATATATCATCACGCTATGACTAATAGGAGCAGAGCAGTAATGCCTAATCTCAGAAACTAGGAGTTTGAACTGAATAATTCTTTTTGTGTTGGATAGCCCTTTGTTCCTGGAATGCTATAGGCTATATATATCATCACGCTATGCCCAATAGGAGCGGAGCAGTAATCGCTAATCTCAGGAACTACCGGTTCGAACTGATAAAATATTTTTGTGTTGGATAGCCCTTTGTTCCTGGAGTGCTATAGGTTATATATTCTCACGCTATGACCAATAGGAGCGGAGCAGTAATGAAACATGATGCAAAAACGGGGACAATTTATTAGTTTTGAGAGCTTCTGTTGCGTGCGCTGCGTAAACGGTTAAAGTTATGCAACAATAATGTATGACGGGATTGTTCCTCTTAAAAAGTTCTACAAAAATATATCATAAAACAAAGTCCCCCGCTGCATCGGTCTGCCCGAACGTGTTAAACTCAAAAACTACCCAACGTATTAGGATAAAATTTGGTATGGAGACAGTTTGAGACCTTGGGAAGAACATAGGCTCCCGGGAAAATATATAGCGTGACTTTTATAACGGAAAACTTTAGCCCGAAAAACTTTATAACGCGGGCGGAGCCGCGGGCAAAAGCTAGTAGATAATAATATGTTGTGGCTACTTACAACATATTATGTAGGAATGTTTAATTTGGGACTTGTGATCAAAATGTTGTAAGAACTATCACAAACATTTCACATAAGCAATATTTTGAGTTATATTTGGGGTATTATATATTTTCTTCCATCAGCCTTGTGATTTTCTTATGATTTTGATATGGTTTCTTTTTTATCAGTTTTAGATGAGTGCAATGGTTCATTTTGGTTAAAAAAAAGTAAAATATTATTTTTTTTTTTTTTTTGGACTAACCTCTTAATTCAATCTTGCACATAACATTAAGTGGTGCACATTTCTTTCCAAAACACAAATGTTGTAAATTTATTTAGAGAATAAACAATAATAGCTTACCTGCAATGTGTGCATTGCGCTGCATATATTTTTGTTTCTAACTTCCTCATAGAAAATAAGACTAAATCCATGGTACCTTGATGCATTTTCTCTAGTAACTAAAAAACTATGGAACCTGGGTTCTAATGAATGCTTCTGAGTTCTAAATTGAAGGCCAGCTGGCAAACATAACTGGAATAACAAATATTATTATAATATATACTTGCACTACAATAATTATTTATATATCAATGGTTGATAGGCTAATTGACTTAAGCAAAATTTTGCCACACTACATTTCATACATTTTAAAAATCAGCTCTTTTTCTATGTTATTTTAACCTCATTAAAAATGTTTGAAAAAAATGTTGCTTAAGTCAATTAGCCTTTCAACTGTGAATATTATCCTTTCATAGTCATGATAATACAAAGTCAATTATCTCTTAGTGATCAATGAAAACACTGTGTTTTGATTTGCTGAAATAGTGATTTCTTATGTTTACGCGAATGTTAGACATTGAAATAAAAACTAAAAACTATTTAAACGGATTTTATCGCGGTTTTTTATATTATTATTTTCTCCCGACGTAATCCTGATCGGACCTTAAGTCATACTGTGTATCGGAAACAGACCCATACTGATAAATATCTGAACGGTGAATCTCACCACCATCCAAAACAGTTAGCTACCGTGGGCAAATCATTGTTTCAGAGAGCACAAGGAATCTGTGACGAGAAACACCTGGCCGCTGAGCTACAACATGTCAAGCAAGTACTGCGAGACAACAAGCTCCAAATTCCACGCCGCCGTCACAGAGACCGAGTGAAACCAGCCACAGTTGAACGTGTTCCGGTTGTACTACCATATGTGAGAGGAGTCACCGACAAGATTGGCTACATCCTGAAGCGTGCTTCAATAAAAACCTATTTCAAGCCGCCTAAGAAGATTAGTCAATTTTTACTACCTGTCAAGTGCCATATACCTCTGCAAGAACCGGGTGTATACAAGATAGACTGCAACTGTGGCCTCTCTTATATAGGACAAACAAAAAGAAATATAGGGACCCGCGTAAAAGAACATATAGCTGACGTGAAAAACCGACGCTCTACGAAGTCTGCAGTCGCTGAACATTCTGAAAGAGGCTCCAATCATTATTTGCGATTAGACAAGCCACAAATCCTTGCCAAAGAACACCGATTCCTGCCTAGGATGATTCGCGAGGCTATTGAAATTAAAAAACACCCAAATTTCAATAGGGAAGATGGTTGGAAGCTTGCACAAGCCTGGGATCCTGTTCTACATTTAATTAAATCGGATCCCAAAAGACCGGCTGCCAGACCCCAAGACACTGTGAGCTCATTCTGCGTCCTCTAGTAGCATTATATGTACTGGCTAGAGATTTATCATATCAATCACAAAAAAAAAATCTAGTCTATAAAATATTTTTTTAAGATCCTCACTAGTCATCTGCAAGTTACACTATTATTACAAAGAAGCAATTGAAATCAACATTCACTGAATAAATTTAACTGTTCCCAACTTCTTAAATATAAAAAAGTATAATACTTTTAATATGATATGAAAGATGATATAAATAACACATCAGTTTATTTTAAAATGATTTAATACTTTTGAGTACAGATTCAATCTTATTCATATTATTGTTAAAGTCATTTACTGTACTGAAATTCTGTATTTGTAAATTTGTTTCTATTGATGTAAAGGTACATATTATTTTTAGTGTAACATTATAGTAAAAAATATGTAAGTAGTCATATATATCATAAATAATATATCAGCCCTGTATTAGATACTGACCCACTGGTGGGGTCTGGCCTCCTTTACTACTAAAAAGCACCAAGTCTTTGTCTTATAATATTAATGAACAAGAAATAATATTTATATGACACTAAACAGTATTGGGTATTGAAATTTCGCAAGCTAAATTTAAGACTCGTACTTACGCTAAATTAGATGAATATATAAAAAGAATAGATTATTATTTGAGGACTTACCATACAAATTGCATGTTCATCAAAGGGGTTACTTGTTATATTATCTGGGTAATGTGCTAATACCTTCCCTTTATATGACCTATCAAGAGGAGATACGTGTAAATTATCTCCTGAAATAAAAATAACAATACATTAATTGCGCTTATAGTGAAGATATCGCACGGAAAAAATGTACTATGAATGTAACTCACCGCAAAGTCTGTCCGGCTCCAATCCTGAATCAAAATCAAGCCCGCATATGGCAAAGTAATCCGCGAATCGACATCCTACAGATAATTCAGAGACAGACATATTTCTATCGACCCGTTATATTTACTATTTGAGACACTTTCTCTTCCAGTCACTATTTGCTTGTGAGTTTTGCTTCATTATTGTAAGCTCGCGTCTACTTTTGTGCATATATTTATTCATTTAGTTTACACATGTTCACTTTTATGCATATTGATGATATTGAGACAATATAATTATATTATAAAAAGCGTAAATCCACTGCTACTACACAGACATTCCATTTGTTAAACTTCCACTGCCAAGCAGTGTTTCCATTGACGGTTTCGGTTTTACCCTAGATTTGTTAAAAATTAGACCATCAAATATTAAAAAAATCCCTACTTTCAGGTGCAACACCCTAAAAAATTTGATTTTATTTGTTTAATAACATAAAATCAGTATCATCTACGTACAATTATACCATTATCGATAAACGACTATTATCCAAGATAAACCGTGTAAATATTTTAAAAGTGCTACATCATTAAATATCTAGTAATCTGTAAATTAATATTTATGGTAAAAAGGTTTCTGTAATTCATAACAAAATAATCATTAAATCAGATAATTATATAGTATGTATTTATGTTATATTTACCAGATAATATTTAGATATTACGAAATTTTCAAAAAAGAGAGCCATAAACTAAAAACTTATTGTTCATTATAACAACAGAAAAATAATACCCCAATTATCTTTAAAGTCCTAAGCATATCTTGAAAAGTAATCTGTAACATTAATTTATTCTTAACAAAAAATAAGTCATGTTGTGTTGATTGAAATTATGCCATTTCGCCCCGAAGCAGGGATTAGTATCCTAATGTGGAAACACCGGTGCCGAGTGCCTACTGCCTGTATTATCCTCAGAACAAGACATTGAGGTATTATCACAGATCACAGATAAAAGATTCTACAGAATATTATTACTTCAATACGAGATAAATTAGTACGTTATTATACTAATAAAATTATCTTTACCAGATAGTTTGGGCTTTGTGCTATAAAATAAATATTAATATAATAAAATGGAACGAAATGTGAAGAATAGTAAATGTACCCGACATTTTGTGCTCTAGAACCGTGCGACAGTCGGTAGTATTATAAGATGCATGTTACCCGAACCTTTATGTATTACTTATTGTTTACCTTGTTATAAATGTTTGTGCGTATCCCAGTATATTATGCATATATAAATATTTCTTCCTATAAATGGCAGAGCCAACAGTGGTTTAGTTCCTACTTAGGATACAATCATTCTTAGAAAACCTAGATCCAAACATCATTACACAAAATATTCAAAGTGTCCACCCCCTAGACAACACTTAAAGAAGTGTCAAAAATATAGCAACTATGTACGAAGCGTAAACTGAGGTGAAGACGTGAAAAAGTGTCCGTCAGAGCATCAAATTACGATGGCGCTATAGTAGCAAGTGGGTCCTTTATAGAAAAAGCTCCAAAAGTTGTTACAGTAAGTAGGACATTGAATTAATTAAGAAAAAGCTTCTATTCTGTTATAGCTGTGTTGGTATATACTACAGTTTCATTAACCTTCATACATCAACAACACGTAGTCACTAAAGATATTAATTTTTTCGACTCAGTACACAACACAACTGACTATTTATAACTGATAATTTCATGGCTATGCTAGCGCTATTACAGTGGGTTCTGAGTTGTAAGATGCTGCTTACCACTAAACACTTTTTCAAGTTGTCCCCATATTTATCGGTTCTCCATACAACTATGGCATCAATACAAGTTTGTGTCAATCTGTAGTCTGTACCAGGGATGTTATGGATATGAAATTTCGGATATGGATACGGATATGGATATAGGAATAAAATTATATCGGTTTCGGATACGGTTAAGGATAATAATTATTTCGGATTATCCGGTAGTTTCGGATAGTTTCGGTTACGGATTAAAGTTAAATAAAAAAAAAATATATATATATTATGTAATACAGTAGGGTGACGAATACTAACTATTGTTCATCGTCATCGTCGATTATTAATTATCGATTAACTAATTGGGAGACATAGGTGTTCGGAAAAACTGTGTGTTTTAGAAGTAGTGACACCTCCTCTCCGTGAAAAGTTTTTATCACACTGTTTATATTTTGCAAAAATTACTTTTACATGACCAAAAAAAAAAAAAAAAAAAAAAAAAAAAAAAAAAAAAAAAAAAAAAACTTTTGGACGCATGTCACTTCACTTTACTCAATAAAAAAGAAAAACTATTTATGAATGAGTTTATGTTATGATTAAAAATAACAAACTATACAAATTTCACGTAGCGTGTGAGCGGTGAAACAAAAACGTGTCGGAACATATTATCCGTAACTTATCCGAAACTTTTATAACGGATACAGTTACGGTTACGGATATATTTTTATTTCGGATATCCGATAGTTTCGGTTACGGTTACGGAGCTCCATAACATCCCTAGTCTGTACTCTGTGGGGAATATAAATCAGTGTTGTCGGATTAGGCGATTTGCGCTATTTAGGCTACATCTGAGAAATTCGGGGCAAATAAAAAATCGTGAATGGCGACTGGTCGCCAATTGGGCTATGACAAACAGCTCCCGCTATAATCCCTGTTTTGAAATAATTTTTAACTTGAGGAGGAAGTTGAAGAGAGATCACTTTACAAAATGGGGAACTTGTTTGCTCGACGTTTCCTTACTGGGTTGTGTGACTTGGCAATTTACAAATTATCGTCGACTTAACCACCTATCCAATACCTTATACGCAAAAAAAAATAAAAATAGAGTACCTATTTTTCGTCCTTGGCCTTTACACTCTTTTATACGATTGGGCGACTTTACGCTACTTTATGACGAATTTTGGCGAACTGGGCCACCATCCATCTGGCAACATTGCTACTAACTGCCAATTGCTACCTGCCACTACCTGCTTGCTAGAGTCTAGGACTCTTTGGTCAACTGTTTAATTCTAAATACATCTTTGTAATTTTTAAAAATATTTATAAAAAGGTAATTTACCCTAAAGATGATAAATAATTTATAAAAAGGAAATTTTATTTATACGTTAATTTCATGTGTTTGTTTCAATTATCAACAGTGCTTCTCTTGTCTTAATTTTGTTGTTCCATTGAATTTTTTCCTGGAAGTTCAGGGACATCAATAATCAAGGTAAGTTTTTCGAAATTATTTTTAACAAGCGAAGCATACCATCTCTATTCGGCATTGTAAAAAAATGATTTTGTGTTCTAGTGACTCAAGGGTATACACGTAATTTAAAATTAAGTTTGATTTGCTTAGTCAAAAATTATATCAGGAAAACGAGTAATACGTGAGTAGTTTAAAGATACACAGTTAGTATACGTATGATTATATATTGAAGGGATGACTAAGTATCAATAATAAAAAAAAATCTTATATTATGCCATTAAATCAAGTTTTATTATATTATTTAGTAGTTGTATAAAGTTAATAGTAAGTCGTTCGTCTGACAGTAAACGCTGGTCTAGCTCTAAAAAAGAGCAATAGCAAACAGTTATATCATACTACTTTGGATTACTAATTTACTAATTGCTGTGTGACACTTCATTGCATAGGTCATTATGAATAATTAGGTGCAGTTCTACAATACCCAGTAAATATACTGAGGTCCTTCAAACCCCAAATCAACAGTGTCTGTTTAGAGTGTATACTGCTTCACAAAAACAAAATAAAAATAAAAACAATTATTCCATTGAATACAAAAATGCCAGTAGTGTATTAGTTTAGGTTTGCTCACAAGTTATGGCTTGAGTAACATAAATATTGTTTGTGTTGTCAGCTATAATAGAACTGTTGTAATATTTGTTTCAGGATGCTAAGGGGAAGAATCAAGCACTTACTTCACTGTACATTTTTTATATCATTTATATTTTTGTTCCTTGTGTTTGCTGGTGCTATAAATTTGGATGACAAGGAAAAGGAGATAATTGATCCTTGGGGAGCATATGGAGTGTATGGTACAATAATTTTGTACATATTAAGGTTGTTTACTCTGTTAACAATACCCCAGGTGCTCTGCAATTTTGCAGGACTAACACTGTTCAATGCTTTCCCTGGTAAAGTGAAACTTAAAGGATCTCCACTACTTGCACCTTTTATTTGTATTAGAGTGGTGACTAGAGGTGACTTTCCTAAACTTGTCAGAGATAATGTTACAAGAAATATGAACATGTGTATTGATGTGGGCATGGAGAATTTTATGATTGAAGTAGTCACTGACAAAGCTATTAATCTGCCAAAACATAGAAGAGTCCGTGAAGTGGTTGTACCATCAGAATACAAGACTAAAACTGGTGCATTGTTTAAATCTCGTGCACTGCAGTATTGTCTTGAAGATAATGTCAATATATTAGCAGAGAATGACTGGATTGTGCACTTAGATGAAGAGACTTTACTCACAGATAATTCTGTTAGAGGAATTTTGAATTTTGTGATGGATGGCCAACATCAGTTTGGACAAGGGCTCATTACTTATGCTAATGAACATATTGTGAACTGGTTGACAACATTGGCTGATAGTTTTCGTGTAGCTGATGATATGGGAAAGCTACGATTCCAATTTTATTTGTTCCACAAGCCCCTCTTTAGTTGGAAAGGTTCTTATGTTGTAACACAAGTATGTATTTTTCCTTTGAAAATAACTAGATACTTTTTAAAAAAAATTGACATCTTAAAATGTATTTTATTCCAGGTTAGTGCTGAGAAAAAAGTGTCATTTGACAATGGGCTTGATGGATCTGTCGCGGAGGACTGTTATTTTGCTATGAAAGGCTATAAAGAAGGCTACACATTTAACTTTGTAGAAGGAGAAATGTGGGAGAAGTCACCCTTCACCCTGTGGGACTTCATGCAGCAAAGGAAAAGGTGGATACAAGGTATACTTTTGGTGGTACATTCTAAAGAAATACCTGTTATTAATAAAATATTCTTAGCAATTTCATGTTATTCATGGGTAACACTACCATTATCAACAAGTAATGTTCTGCTAGCTGCCATTTGCCCTATACCTTGTCCACATGTTTTAGATTTGTTGTGTGGATTTATAGGGGCTGTTAATATTTATATGTACATATTTGGTGTAATCAAATCTTTCCCTATCTATAGATTTGGGCCGTTAAAGTTCTTCTTATTTGTGGGTGGTGCTTTGGCTACTATTCCCTTTAATATAGTTATTGAAAATGTTGCTGTAGTTTGGGGTATGTTAGGTAAAAAGCACAAGTTTTATATTGTAAACAAGGAAATTAAGATACCAGTGACTGTATGATTTCATATATAAGTCCAATAACTTTAATGTTTTAATGATTATGAGATAGTTTGTGCACAAATACTTAATTTTATCATGCACTTATAGGAATGTGAAGAATGTCTCACTAGTTGTTATTGTTTATAAATAATTTCCATTTGTAAAGGCAGTGGTTAAGTACTGCCTTTGTTACCAAAGTTTTAAAATAAAAATATTAGGTAATAACATGTACTAAATGATAAAGTTTATACACATATAAAACGTTTTGTGAGTAAGGAGCACAATGTTGATATTAATGATGACTGTGTACTTGAGCCACTAATGTTGCGTTAACTGTATTACATAATTTTATTTTCGATAATTTGTTGCATTATTTGTTATATGATTTTGATTAATAATTACTATGTTTTAAAATGTTTTATGAAGACTACATTTAATAAAATACCATTTCTGTTAATTAACATATATATGAGACCTCATTGTATAGCATGGATATTTTATTGAAATATTTAATTATGTAGATTTCTATGTTGATTTAGGTAAATGGCAAAGTATCATGATTAAATATTTCCTTGCATCTCAAACCAATTATAATTAAGGTTATTCCAATGGTTTCACTTATGATATATTGATGAGAATTTTTGATAATAAGTATATTATGTATGTTTAAAACCTTGCTACCAATTAAGACATCACTATTTTAGCTCATAAAATTTTCCATGTATAATATAAAAAAATTAGACTATAAATATTATATTAGTATTTATATTACCAATTATTGGTCATTGAACAAGTTAATTTGAAAATCAAACTGTTACACAGTATTTTAGTTCTAATGAAAAAGTCATGACATTATAATAATAGGTTTGCCAATAATTGGGTTGTATTTTCTTCAAAGTATCAAATGTCAAATTGATATATTACTTGTCGGCCATTATGGAATCAATTACTATCGCGATGGACAATCTACTTAATTGTAATTGTCAAAAAACATTTACAAGAATCCCTAAAAAGTATAGTAGCAAACACGCGTGTTGATTGTTTGATGGTAAGCAATAATCACCACACACAAAAACCTTTAATTCTGAAGGAATCATGCTTGCTTTTATTATGAGTATTATTTTTCCAAAATATATTTTTTAAGCTTGTTGTGAATTGTGTGTATGTATTTATTATGCTCAGATTTACAGATTACTGTTAATCAGCTTAAAGTTACAATGTTCTTAATAATGATAATAAGTGATTTCATTTACTTTTCGGCAGTAAGTTCGCATAACTTTTCAAGAAAAAAAAAAGACTTTCTTTAATTATTGATTATTCGGATTTTTTACGTTACTATTTTGACTAATAAATATGAAAAATTACCACCATTATAAACGTTTTGAAACTGAATCCTTAAAGATAAATTGTACAAATTATTATTGTTCTAGAGATATTTGTGTGATTTTAATTTATTGTAAATGTGAAGTGTTACTTAAAAAAAACTTTATGGTCGACCTGAAATTAATCGTTTTCGTGTCTATACGGGCCGACGCGACATACTCTTATCATCACACTATTCGTATCAGGCGGATTTGGCATCGCGGCGACCGTTCTTAAAAGGTTAGCAATTGAAGTTAGAATCCCGCGTTTTGTTGCTATCCTGCGTTGTAGTTCGGCGGTTGCCGAAGACACGTAGTTGCCGATGAGGATTTTCGACCTATGAGTTATAAGCGCCGTACGGATGCTTACAGCAAAATGGTTCTTCGCAAGTGACGGGTTGAGGCGATAAGAACAAACGATATCGATGATAACATTATGTGGCAAACAAACATTATCCTCATTAATTTGATTTCCTTGGGCGACTAACTGAAGGTCGACCACAAAGTTTTCAATAATAGTTTAGGTTGACGGTTGGTCTTACTATAATAATACTATGATTATTTATTTTTTTAATATTGTACCTACCTACGTATTCCTATTATTCAAAGACACAAATTTTAATTAAGTATTGTAGTTTTGCATGTGTGAAATTTGCATTCAAATTTGTATTAATGTGTGTGTAAGAGTTTAAAAATTACTGGTTTGCTTATTATTATAATACATCAGGAGTATTTGTCCAGTAAATTTTAAGTTGTATAAGGTCGCAATCGAAAGTTATTTTTATTGCTTTTGATACCACAACTGACTAGTCAAGGAAGGTATTTAACATAATATAGCTGAGTAGATGTAGTGGTACTGGTATGACAATCATAGTTAATTGAGAAAATTCTGGACCTCATTCTTTTAAAAAGAGGTTAACTCAGGTTCAAGTCGACTGCTTTAATAAATTACTGCTCTCGTGATAAAGGCCTTTTTAATTATTTATATATTTTAGTTTGTATAATTAGCTAGCTGAGTACGCCGCAGTACATAAAATATACCTACCTACGTATTATTTATGGTATTAAGATAAGCCGTAAATATCGTTAGAGAAACATTTTTCGTTCTGTTTCTTAAATTAGTATTTCCATGTTTGTAATTCATCCTTTAATTTTGTATATTTTTGTAATAGTTATTGTTTCCTGGTGTTAATATCATTCAAAATATATTGTTAGAATGAGTGCTATAAAAATGAATCCAAATAGCATTTAGCTATATGTAAAATAAATTAATTATGGATAATACTGTTGTGATTTTTCTAAAAATTCATTAAGTAAATGTGCATCAAATTAGGTTTTTCCATCCAAATATAGTATTGAAAAAGAACCTGTACGCAAATCTATAAGTTTATCCTTATATTATATCCCTAAATCGTCAAATATATTTTAATTCAGTATATTTGCAGTTCAATATACTGGAGTAGTTAACAATTTCTTATAATTGCTTTAGTAAAAATGTTCGTTACCTGAATAATAGGATAAAGATTATCAAAATTGTCTGTTGGGAGCAGTATGTGTCAAATAACAGAAAAAGAGATGCCATGCGTTATGATGTCATCGAACTTTAGGATGGAGGTGCAACTGAGATAGGTATAAGTACTTTTTTATCGTTGGGTATAGCAAGATAAAACCATTACGAGTCCACTCTTACTCATACCAATATATTTGATATGATTATGTATTTCTGGCAAATTGTCCAGTGTTAATATTTTTACAGAAGGATTTCTTTTTCATATTGTTTTCTGCTACGTATAATGTATAAAGTCAAATATAGACTATCAGTTTTTAATATTCAATAGTAGGCAGGGCGAATTAGTTCTGATGAGCTAAAGGTAGACTCATGTAAATTACTACAACACTGGCAGAATTGTAGTAAAACAATACGGAAAATCACAACAAATCGGAATTGGAATTGGGTTCGTGATTACTAAAACGTGCTGCATTACTTATACATGCGGCAATTGATTTTTATTTACTTTCCTATTAATATAAATTTTTACAGTTAAAAAAAATCTTTATCCAGTCGGTTTTTATGCTACATACGGTATCTGGCAGGAAAATAAAAATTTAAAGTTAGGGCGGCTAATGGTTTCCTATAAGATATACGTTGCAACTTACAGCACGTTTTATAACATTAGCGATATTACATAATCTTTAATGAAATCGCTTTGTACGGAGGTATGCATCAGTAGGAACCGGTAACGAGATTTTTTTAAAGCATGGACTCGCACTGATAAGCGAAGTGGGTAAATAATTTTATTCGAATGATAAACTCTATTATTCACTTGTAACATTCTACGAAACTATGATTCATAGTTTGGTAAAGTCATATGATATACTTATCTATTATCTCTACTATTATACAGACATTTTGACAATGCGTTACCTAATTTAAACCACATGCTTATCTACTTGGAAATAACACTTTACAATAAGTTATTTGAGCCGTAGGTGTAAAATAAAAAAGTGTAAGTTACGAACCAAATAATTATTAATAAAAAGTAATTTTTTTAATGTGCTCTAAAGCCACTATTACTCTAAGAGAATTCGTCGCATCGGCAACATCGTACTTTCAGTCAGAAATACACTCACGCACATGCCATATTCGCATTAAAGTACAGAATGATAAAAACTCAGAAAATTGAATCCTGCAATTTTGGTGAAAATATTCTTTATTAATGGATAATTTTTGGCACAATGTCAACAAAGGTGAAGACGAGTATGTGGTTTCATTTAGTAACACAATGTCAAATGACCCTGTATTAAGCTAAAGAGTTTCTTTGTTTGATCGTGTTAATCTCCGGAAATACTGGTTTGAGTTGAAAAAATATTTTTGTGTTGGATAGCCCATTTATCGACAAAGGCTATAGGCTATACAACATCACGCTCTGACTAATAGGAGCGGGGCATCAATGAAAAATGTTGCAAAAACGGCAAAAAAATATTTCTTTCGTGCGCATTCGTCGCTTGCGCTGCGTGAACGGTTAAAGTTACGCAACAAACATGTATGACGCAATTGTTTATCTTAAAAAAATCAAAAAAATATACATATCCGCCCACCGCATCTATCTGCCTATCTGAATGCGATAAACTCAAAAAATACCCAATGGATTACGATGAAATTTTATGTTTTGTAGTTTGAGAGCCTAGAAAGAACATGATATGCTATTCGATTCATTCGCATCAGTACTTCCTGACATAAGCGTGTTCAAACAAGCAAGCACTAGGTTTATATAATAGTATACATTTTGTAACGTTAATATCAACTTTAGTTAGATTAACTGGTAGAAGTGGAAAATTTACTAAGTAGTTACTTAAATACCTATTTGTTTTCAATTCTTAGTGTCTACTTTTCCTTTTTAGATTTTCCATCAACAGTTAATTTGAACTCACCTTACAAAGAAAGTATTATTAAGTATTACCTATGTCTGACTACCTTGGTGGCAGAGGTTGTAATGCGTACCTACGCAGTACAAAGAAAACTACTGCGGAGGTCCTAAGTACAATTCCAGGTCTAGTAAAAAATAATTGCGACTGGTTTTTTCCATCCTATAAAGTATTCAGTCGGAGACAGAAAGTAGTGATATCCCCGTGCCTGGGGAAGTATGTACAGCCGTTGGGTCCTGCGCATGATCTCTTTCCTTTTGTATCGGATTGCCGTTCACCGGACTATGAGAGTGAAGGAATAGAGATTGGCCGCCGTGGCCGAAATTCGGCTAGGAGGGATTCATTATACCTATACCTCCATAGTGAAAAGAGTGTGAAAACCTGTTAAAGCTTACATATGGAGCGACAGGGTCATGAAATTACCAACAAACTCCTGAAATAATAAAAAAAAGGTACCTACTTGTAAGTATTTATATTATTGTATTCTAAGTATTCAGCAGATACCTATTAGTATGATAACAATACTTACCTCACATACATAGTCGTTGCAAAGCCTGTAAAGTATCTGCAGCCGTGGTAAGCAAGTAAACAATCACGAGGCCATTACGGTAAGTACTGGAGCGATCGAAGGCAATCTATTAAAAGTTCGTGGACAACCAACCGTTCAGATTGATTGAACAGCTTATTTGATTTGCTCTACGTGTCCCAAGGGGCTAATGGAACTAGTATTAATTGCCAGCCGATCACCGCTTCGCATCTTTTACAGCAGATAAAATAAAAAACAATGGTCCAGTGCGAGTAGAACCCGTATATTGATTTTAGAGTTCCGTATGCAGACCCGTGTCGCTTACTATAGGGTGGCTATGTTTTTGTGTTCAAATAAAGTAAGTTTATTTTATTATTTTCTTTAAAAACATTTTTCATGACTTCTAGCAACTTTTAAAAAACAATATTATCTCTTAACGGCTGCACATCTTCTTTAGAGTTTATATTTAAGTTCAAGTAAATAGGAAGGTATGTACTACTTCATATTTTATCAGATTCAAAGACGCTTTCTTTCTTTGTTCTCTCTATATGCGTTGACGTAGCGGAAATCGGCACTTAAAATCTTATTGAATACTTGCTGCTATTTTTTACTACCATTACTTGCTGCGGATTTATGCAAAAATGCTTTCAATAAACTTTTTTTTTGTTTGTTAATGTGCGCAGGGGTAAGACCATAGGAAGTGTAACAATTTAAAAATCGTATAGGTAACTCGCTATTGTTATAATTTTTGTTTTTTGTCAATATTCTCTGTGATGCCTTCTTGTTTCCTATGTCCTTCTAATTCGCGTGTGTGATTCCGACATGTAAGATATGTTTAAGGTGCATCAGGCCAAATTAATAAAAATTACCACAGTTTTGCGGTATTTTTGAGTTATACAATCTTACTCATTATACGAATTATAATAATTATCAGCCCGAAATTTGTACCCGTTGTGGCCCGTTATAGGCTTGCCCTCTCTCAGATCATAGGACCGCACACGCATGGTAAAAAATTGGTGCTCTGGTTGTGTCATTGTCTATGGTTCCTTTTAGGTGTAAAGACGTGATTAAAATATTTTCGATTTGTAAATGACACAGGTGTACGTAAGTTTATTTAAATAGCACTAAGTCGTTAAACTTTGGTTTTTCTTATTAGATAAGTATAAATAAGATCACAGGTTATCACCTGGAGCCGTTAGGGAATGCGACGCAGATATAGGTACACTTAGGACCTAAACACAAGAAACCGGATAAATGGGGCGCAGACATATTTAAGCATAGCTTAGGCCGCCCCTGCTTATGCTCGTACATTTTCACCTGCGGTAGCCTACGTAAGTTGGTCGCGTTCAGAAATCGACTTGTGTATACCCGCTTTCAGACAGACCGACGTAGTTGTTTCGACTGGCTAGGAATAACTATCCCTCGTCAGCCGACACCCTGTCTGGACCTTACTCCGCTACCATCATGTGCAATGGGCTCACTCTGCCATGTCCGTATAAAACAAAAAACAACTCACCCTCGACACAAAAAAAACCCGTGTCGTTAACTAGACTCCCTTTGTACGTAAAAAAGTGGTATGTGTTTCTGTCTGGGCGTCCGTCGTAGGCCGAGGACCTGTGAGCATTTATTTTTCCTTTTCAGGATGAATGTTTTTGCGTCTATTAATTTTTTTGTATTTTAATCAACTAACTTGTTCCTTTTGTGTGGTTCATTATAACCTTAACTTAGTAAGTACCTAGTGCTTAGGATTCTACGATGATACAACTGTTGATATTGAATGCCTACCTACGTAACACAACACAGTACTAATGTATTAAGCATTAAGCATAATGAAAGTTTAAATCTATAGGTTAGGTACCGTAAAACATTTAATAAAATCGTAATTATCCATTTATGTACCTAATCAAGTAAATATTTTTATGAAAATAACTGCCAGGAATGAGTAACGGAAACTAAAACAACAATTTTAGAAAATTTTCTCTTTTTGTTTGCTTAAATGTTCGTTGGAGTATCACGCTAAACCACATATGACTTTAAAATGTTATTATTAAAGAATATTAAATTTTATTTTATGTAATACTAGCTTTTGCCCGCGGCTCCGCCCGCGTTATAAAGTTTTTCAGGCTAAAGTTTTCCGTTATAAAAGTAGTAGTTTCCCGGGAGCCTATGTTCTTCCCAGGGACTCAAACTGTCTCCAAACCAAATTTCATCTTAATACGTTGGGTAGTTTTTGAGTTTAACACGTTCAGGCAGACAGATGCAGCGGGGGACTTTGTTTTATAATATATTTTTTAGAACTTTTTAAGAGGAAAAATCCCGTCATACATCATTGTTGCATAACTTTAACCGTTTACGCAGCGCACGCAACGGAAGCTCTCAAAACTAATATTTTTTCCTCGATTTGCAACATGTTTCATTACTGCTCCGCTCCTATTGGTCATAGCGTGATGATATATAGCCTATAGTACTACACGAATAAAGAGCTATCCAACACAAAAATAAATTTTCAGTTCGAACCGGTAGTTTCTGAGATTAGCCATTACTGCTCCGCTCCTATTGGCCATAGCGTGATGATATATAGTCTATAGCACTCCACGACCAAAGGGCTATCCGACACAAAAAGATTTTTCAATTTGGACCGGTAGTTCCTGAGATTACCCATTACTGCTCCGCTCCTATTGGTCATAGCGTGATGATATATAGCCTATAGCACTCCACGAACAAAGGGCTATCCAACGCTAAAAGAATTTTTCAGTTTGGACCGGTAGTTCCTGAGATTAGTCATTACTGCTCCGCTCCTATTGGGTATAGCGTGATGATATATAGCCTATAGCACTCCACGAACAAAGGGCTATCCAACGCAAAAAGAATTTTTCAATTTGGACCGGTAGTTCCTGAGATTAGCGCGTTCAAACAAACAAACAAACTCTTCAGCTTTATATAATAGTATAGATAGATAAGGTAAGTTGGGAGATGGGCACACGGAGCAGACGGGCCACACGCGCCGCATGTGTTCTGTATAACGGAGCGGAGTATCGGGAGGGGTATGTGATAAACTGAGATAGAACTAAATCCACGCAGATGATGTTGTAGTCATAACTTGTATGGTAATTAATTCTAATTACAGTTATTAGTTTTGCTCACGGCTTCGCCTGCGTGAAAAGCCTTTCTCGCTACAAAAGTCCATAAAATGCTGTAGCGTTACATAGCGCCAGCTGTACGACGCCAGCGCCATCTCTCAGATTAAAAATTCCATTAAGTATTCCCGGGATAAAAGGAAACCAAGGTCTTGGGTTCTAACCCCGGGTTGGGCAAACTGATATTGTATTTTTCTACTCACTATCAGGCGATCGGCTTGCACACTATCACATCATGCGAAGGAATACACACGACGGAAAGTGGGTTGCACCAGTTGCGCCTCTGCCTACGCCTTCAGAGATAAAATTTGTGAGTGTGTGTGTCTGTGTGTATTAAAAATAACTTGTGTATTAATCGGGGACATGGTCTATCTATGTGGCAAATTTCTTTTAAATCCGTTCAACTGTTTTTACGTTTACTTCTAATAAGTAACATTTTGACAAATTTTCGTGTTTAAGTATAATATTAATAGATAAGTTAAGAAGTTAAGTTGTAAGATATATAATATTTGAATATGTTAGTATTTCTTTGTTTTCTTTTGTTAGGTTTAAAAGACCGATTTTCTGATATTTCGTTCTTACTTTCTCATTATAAAAATTTATTACGGACTGTACTGTGTCAGCTCGGCTTTGCTAGAGTACGCTTCGCACCATGAGAGAGATTATTAGAGGTCATATTATTTTCTGCTTAATGGATATAATTTATTTAATAAACGTTCGTTACTTCGCTAACTTTTTGTGGAGATTAGTTATGAAACCTTACTGCCTAGGTATCAAGATGTCAAACATGGATACTATATATACGTTTCAAATGTAACTAAAACGCTATATAGTTGGGAATAGTGTCGGTAATTTAATATAGGCATAAATGTACGCGCAGCTCAGTTCGGCCTTATAAATGTGCCGTCTGAAGAAGTTCTAATTGTACAAGAAACTGATCAGGTATGATATTTTAACTCACAACAATATGTGAAATTGACTCTTTGGATGTATGAGGATATAGCAGGCAAACTACTTTTTAAAAGGATTACTTAGACGAAGCCCTAACCATGCGTTCGTGACCCGTTTACCACCGTCGGCGCATGCTTATGTGCTTCATGTTGTCTGTAATGTAACTTCGCTTAATTTAATAATAGTACTTGTAGTAAAGGTAATCTTTTACCAAGGGCGGAGAATGGTAGTCTGTGATATCGGTTCGTCGAGAATCGGTCGGGTGTCTGGTTGCTAGTTACTTTATTGGACATGGGTGCAAATCCTGAAGTGGTAGTGGAAAATTGCAATGGTGTTGAAGAGGATAATGAATCGGCCACTGATTCCGTTGATGTTGCTAATCAAAATGGAGATGACGGGTATGTGTTTAGTGTTCTTTTATTACGCGTATGTATGTAGATAATATTATACTGTAATTTAAAAGAACGTGATCGGCTATAATTATCATAAATCTACTTATATAAAGCTAAAGTCCTTTTTTATCCGTTATCTTCAATACCATAAGCGTTTTAGTTGCTTAAACATATTGCTCAATTATAAGGCGCTCTTGTAGTAAGAATGCTAAATAAATGTTCAGCATAAAAATTGTGATTTAACAGTACTTATATCATATTGAATCATAATATTGTTTTTGTCAAACATTTTGGTACGCTATATTTAATAATGCATGTGCTTGAAAGTTTAGACAAAGTTTAAAGATAATTTTAGCTATTTAGTTTCATGGTCGTTGCTGAAACTTTAACAATAATCCTATCATTGTGTTGTGATGTATAAAAAATTGAATAGTATATTTCTTTGTTTTGTAGATTGGCCATTGACCCCAAACTCGGCTGCCGCGTTCATTTCCCGAGTGACGTCATGAAAGAAACGTGAGTTATCCCACTCGCACTCGAATGTTTCGCACGCGGCGAGGCGCCCGTGACGTCACCTGTCCAATTCCTAATCATTCATGACGTATTTGCACACGCTATTGCTACTTGTATTATTCATTTACTATCATCACAAGTATATCCGCTCCAGTGGATTGGCATGCTTGCATGGTATTTGATTCTAGAAGGGTGTCAACGAGATCTTGAATACAATATCTTAATACCTGTATTTTCTCTGTTACACGATAACAAACGTACTGGTATATGGTATTGGTAATTTTAACGTTATATATGTATTTTTTCGTGCACGATTGCCTACCTAGATATAACTATTTAAGTAAAGAAAATATTAACTTATTGTGTTATTATTTATCGTAGTTATGAATAATTAAGATAAACGCGTGCTTTTCCTTCATATTTCTTTAAATAACTAATTTAGACGACATAGTATAAAAGGACGACATATCCACGTATGTCAAACTATGATGTTCATATAAGAACAAATTACTGATATTATAATTATTGCAGAATAAATTCAAGATTAATGGCATTTTGTTAACAGAAGTGTAAGTTAAGTTTATTTTCAGTTATAAGTTTAAAATAGGTATTAGTAGGTACTTATTGGCTCATTACTTTGGCTATAAATATAATTAGGTTGTCCTTTTCACTGTGTCTATTGCCAATAATGATTATTCTACAACAAAAAAACTTATACTTTACTAAAAGACACCATACTGCTTAAACCGGTTGCATCTTGATATAATATGTAGAGATATAAATTCTGTCTGTAAGGAAGCTCTTAACGTAGGAGAATCAGCGGTATAAAAGGATTTTTGTTAAATCCATCCCCTTCCCGTCATTTCCAGGTTAAACAGAAAATGAAGACTTCTTTCTAAGAAGGCATGTTATTTTTGAAGTTATAGATATTATAGCTAGTGTTTAGGCAAATATATTTATAAATACATGTGATACACAGACGGATCGATGGAAAAATTATTACCTAACGACTTTGTTAAAACACTTTCATATTATTTGAAATTTCGAATTTAACTCTTAAAAATTTTACGTTTTAACAAATTTTATATGTATGTATATGTACCGATTATTATATATATAATGTAGTGCAATGATTTATACAGGTCTGTAAGGTTGGGGTTAAAAGAGAGAACCACTGATATTACACCCGTATTCACAAACAATATTGTGAGGTCGCTCAATGCACCGAACGCATAGTTTTCTTTGGCTTTGTTGAGCTTTGTTTACCTGACAACAAACTGAAGTAAAGTCGTATGTCAATATTAGCCAATCACAGCGTCCCTATGCCTACTCACTGCAAAGCTGTCATGCCAAAAGCACTGAGGAACAGACTTATTATGACAGCATTGCTCCATACTTAGCTAAGTAACGTTTGTGAATAGTGCCTATGACTAAGTACCTTTCTTCCTTGTATTAGATAGCAGACCATAGACGTGAGTATTTCAGATACCTCTACATGTAACAATCTTTATAGGTTTATAACTAATTAAAAATGACATTAAATATCATATATGAAGTCGTAATTATGTGGTGGTCCAATAGAATTTGTAAGTATAGGGTACAATTAAAGTTTGGACCACTCATAGTGCTTAACGTAAATATTTTATCATACTTTACGATAACAATACTATGACAAACTTTTAACACTTGACTTTTTCATAAATTCAAGAACGTCCGAATACGCTTTTTACTTTTTTTCCTTCAAGTTTTGTTAGACTGCTCGCATTATATCATAATAAACCCTCTAAATTTCATAATGCACTCAAATACCTCCAAAATTGTAAAACGATTTAAACGCACATTCGATTCAATTTTAGAATACTTTGTACTTACTAGAAGATCCGAGCTGCAGGATAATTTATTTGTCTGGACATGACAAAAAACAAATCTTCCGGTCTACATTCATTGTGACAAAATTAACTTCTTTTTAATAAGTTTATTTTTTATAAAAATACGTTTATTAAAGGAGTAGTCTATAGGTATGGAATAAATTATAAACTAAAATGCTTATGATAGAAAAGCGTGAAGTATTTTTTATGAAAATGCATTTGCAAGATCTAGTGTCATCCAAATACAATTTTTAAGAGATTAGAGTCAAACTATTTCTCTTTATTTTAGACAATAAACGTGAAGTCTAAACCGGGCGCTTCAAATTTATGTTTATGAAATGAAGTTACCTGGCCATCATCAAGAAGTATATTTGTTTATTTATAAGCACTGCCACATTGTACACATCATAACAGGTCTGGTAATTACGATGAAATTACATAAATCAAAAACAGTTTCAGCGGATTATTGAAGTTTTAGAATGGTTTCTGCATAATATGGTTCTTGAGATGTGGGTAATCCATATTTATTAGGACTTGGTGGAAATAAATATAATATGCAATAGATAATTGATAAAATATCATGTGTTTCCTATTAAAATTTTTGTGATAAAAAAAAAACAATATAAGTTGCAATGCTATCGCAATAATTAATTGATTATTTTAGACATACGTCACAAAAATGGCAATGGCATGCGCACCCAGCACACTCAATAGTGAAAATACTCATACGTACCTAAACTTTATATGTATTTATAAAATACAATAACTATCAATATAGTTGGTTTGATACCTACTTACGTAAATATAAAGCAAGACAAAGACATACAATAGTGTAGTTAATTATAGAACTCTAAAACCAAAGAATTGTTTAGAATATTCATAAATTAGATGTACGTCACTCGACTTCCATTTTAGAAACTTGGTTTGGCAATAAGACATAGTATCAAGTTTTTTAAAAAAACAATGCGAGTAAATCGTTTTATTGTTTCACATTAGAATTAAATGATGACTACATGTAGATCATATAATATTCTGTAATGCTAGATTTTCTTATCTTATCGAATTACCAAATTTTCTGTCCAATTAATATTAAGCTTTCTAGCTTATTTTAAATTACCTTTTGCTTGCGGTTTCGCCCGCTTCGTAGTTTTTCCAGGATAAAAGTCCTATTATACATTTTCCTGGAATAAAAAATAGCCTATATCTTTTCCAACGTCTTAGACGATCTCGATAACAAATTTCGAAATCCGTTAGGTAGTATTTGAGTTTATCACGTTCAGACAGACAGATAAACGTGCCGAGCGACTTTTTTATGATATGTAAAGATTATTCGGACATTCTCTCTTTAAAACAGTAACTGTTACCACCGAGTTAAATCCTCTCCGCAACAGTTAAACAGATTACTAAGAATTGATACATATTCATGCATAATAATTATTATTTGTCTCTGTGCGGGTAGTAATGCGGTCTCGCGTTTCACAGTCGGCCGCTTCGTTATGATGATTGTTAAAATCAAAAGATTGATAGTACGCACGATAAACCTACTATAATTATTCTTATCAACTTGAATTCCAGAAAAACAAATAAAATTGCCATCGCTGCTATTAAAAGGTTGTAAAAATAACGTTAGTGGTTTTATTATCTTCGCAAGCTGTAGATTATTGTTAAATGTTCTTTAAATTCCAGATACAACATATTGCATACTTACAAAACTACATGGTTACCTTTTAAACTGTCACATTTATTCACAAAGGGATTTTAGAAATGACACTAACTGTGAATGGTCGCTTCTTACAAAAAAACATATTAACTACAGTTTATACGATTGGTGTCAGTCCAAGTTCTTATTCACTCTTTTCCATTTCACTGGTGTTCGCAACCAAATATAATGAGACCACCATCTCGTTGATTGTTTTTTATGGTATGTACCACAAATCAAAAAAGTAATTTAAGTAAAAAATAATATAATTAAATATTATAGTCTGTAATAATTGCCTCTTTAGTTATATCATTTGAGGCAATGTAAATATTGAAATACACATCATACCTACACATTTCACAACACAGTGATTTGTGGTTTAGAAGAATACTTATTCTGTGTTTGTTTAAATACCTTTCCAATCTGAGTACTGATCTGACCCTCAGAATTGTTTCAAAAAAACGAGTCAAATGAATATAGGTACTTATGTAGATCTAAGTAAGTATATACTATATAGGTACGATTACAAAACAATTATTGGAAATGCACAAAGTTAGTATCAGGATGGCAACCCTAAGAGTGAACATATGGCGCGTGACGTTGTGTGATGAAATGATAAGAAAATGTGAGTACGAGTATGTCCGAGTTGTATGAAAAAACACATACGAGTAAATCTTAATACTATAATTATTTATCAGATTTTGTTTACCTTCCTTCAGCTATTTTCCCTATTATATTATATTTTTCGTAAGCGCTACTAATTTAACTTTCGATTAAATAATGTTCAGGAAAATAAAGAAAGATCGGTATTAAAAACTGTGTTTGCTAGATTGCCAGATAGCATCCAACCTGCGCTGGTTATACACATCAATAAGTTGATAATTGACATTCACTGACTATCGCGTTGATATTGCAGTACCTACATATTTCACGCCGCATTGGCTGGATTGTTTCATTACTATCTATAATTTTTTAGGTCAAATATTATAAGAATATTTGTTATAGTACAGTAGTCCAGCGAAACAAAAGCATGAGTTATATTTTTTTTTGCTTTGATTATTTTCCTGCATCTATGTAGACGTATTTGTATGTCTGTACACTTGTAGCATCACGCCTATTTCCCTTTTCAGTAGACAGAGTTTAGATCTTACACTCACTTTTCTACAGGTATATATATATATATATATTATAGAATCTGTTGCCATATTACAGGTCTATCGAAAAAAAATCAGGGGTAGGGCTGAAATTGAACTGAAATTCTCATACTAAGTGTAAACCGGGCATGGCACCCGAAACCTCTCGTCAGTAGTACTCTGCACGCGCAATACAACTATGCCTCCGACGCTGTCAGTGTAAACACAACTATAACAATAGAATGCACAAGTATACACCAGTCCTTTGCATTGCATTTTGCATATTACGATTAGAAAAAGCCAAAGAAATTATATAATAAAAACACTGATTAAATGTTTATTAATGCATGGGTTCATTGGTGGAGAGCGGTTGGTGTTTGGGGTAGCAGATTCAATTGAAAGATTGTTTCCTATATCTGTATTTCCTTCTCAGTAATTTTGGTGTTTCTATGTAGAATAATTTATGTGATTATTTTATTATTATATTGCATAATACCTATTATCCACGTTTTGAAATAATGTGCATATATTATTTTATTTCTTTTATCAGTGTAATTTTCTTTTCAGGTAAGTTTTGTACTTGTAGGCGTGAAGTTTATTGGATTCTATGCAATTTCCTTAGAAAAATGGTGAGTAACAAGTTTAATAATCACAACGATTATACTCCAGCGATTCTAAATTACACAGAATTTGCGTTTTTTTTTAATCATATGTCTTTTCGTTATCTGTGAAGACCGTTCTATCTAATCAGCCTGTGTATATCCGGTTCCAACAGGCCGGTATAATTGTGTCGACTGCCGAGTGGTAATCATCTCTCGTCAGTCGATATTCTTTTGGAACTCACTCCAGTTACCAATAGGAATAGTGAGGTCACTTTACCGTGCCCGAAATAAAAAAAATCTCAGTCTCGGGTCTAGTCGAAAGAGGCCTAGACTGAGAGTGACTCTCTACATTCTCCCTCGCGCAGTTGAGCGTTCGGTTGTCATGCAAGATGGACGTGTTAGAAACGTTTGTGGCTGTAGCATTATGGGCTGTAGAATATTGCAATTGTTCGTTAATTCGAGAATAAAAAGAAACACTAAATATAATGCGAGAGTCTTTTGATTCGGATCCGAAATACCAACACAAACTGGAAACTACACGAATGTAGGCAAGACTTGACTAATATGGCTACTCTCGTATTTGGCTGTTCTCGTGTAGTCTTAGCAAGAATGTGAAGCGGGCTTAAATTGTAACATTTGAGTTCACCACGACATAGAGTCACAACTCTTGCTAAGTACGACTACGGTGGCACGGGTCGTAGCGCCTGCCATTCACTAGCGTAGCGGTTCTATTTATAACGTACTTACTGACGTCTCAAGTCACCTTTATCACTTACGACAAGGTATTCTATAATAAGTACCTATTTCTATATTATAGTTTGTCTTAAATGATAAATGCGAATGTCGCTTGTATTGTGCATGATAGATATAATTTGTACATAAAACCATCTAGAGCTTGTTAAACTGAATAACACCATTAGATATTTGGAAAAAATATTCGGCTGAAATTATTAATAATGTCGAGAAAAACTATTTAGGGTGGATGTAGAAACTGAAAAGACTTTATAACATTTTTGATCTTTGCAATTGCGTTTTAATTTCTGTTTCTAAGATACTAATTGCCTTTTTTCTGTATACTTACTGCATATTATTAATTTATTTTAGTGTAAGTACGTTTCATTAATAATTTATGTTTATAACTGGTGCATGACACTCGTTATTATCTCGAATCAATATATTTAAATTTATTTCGGCACATGTTGTAAGTACAGTTGTTTTAAAAGTTTTTAATTAAAAGCAGATAAAGAAAAAATAGACGTTATTCTTTATTTTAAAAATGCGGTGCCAACGTTTCGTAGCGTAGGTAAGTAATCTTAATTGCAAATGAGTTACAAAATTATGCGTTATATTAAAATTGTTCAACGACCAAATTTGTTGGGGAACACTTGAAGTTGACTGAGTAGAAATTTCATCGTTAAACAAAATTTTGAATAATTTTATTTTGTAGATATTATAAGAAATGGGCATAAATAACACTGTATGCAGCGAAAGTATTAATATATTTTCTATGGGCTAAATAAAAGATTATTTAATCTATCTTAAACGTTTTAGCTTTATGTATACATAGATTCTACATTTCTTTCATTCGTTTTGGAAAGTGAAAAGTTAAGTAAAAAAGAGTCTACTTCCTAATTTGCATATTTAACAAGCCAAAAAAGACAAACATTTCCGCTAAGTCTTCATGGGGGTTGATTGGACGGCTATGTTGGGTTCGCCGGCTTTATAACCCGGTGGTAAGCCGCTTGGTGACATAGAAAACATCGGGCGACTGCTGGACCGAGTCCCTAACAACTCCGCGGTGACCATCTTCAGCGTGTTAAGGCCGACCCCGGGCTTCCTCTGACAGATATAAAATATATTCTACCACCAGCAATAACCGCACCGCAAGGACGTCCTCAACGTCAACGGTGGCGCGAGGCCTACCAGTTACGCTGCCGTCGATGCCAAGGGTCACAGTTGTGTACTTAAATACATTGCAAAGGTAAACTATAGGTGAGCCCTCTGAAGTCCGCCCGCGACCTCCCGATGGCCTCTATTAGTCATCTTTTACGACAAGCAAGGGATACCGTGGTGGAATTCTCCAAACGTCCCCAGTCCACAGGGCGGACACACAAATAATCTGCCGGGCGAATAAGGGAATTGATAACATATTTATAAAAATAATCAGATAGACACAAGATATTATGCTCTGTTGCAAATTCTCCGTCTTTTATGATATATATATATATATATATATATATATATATATATATATATATATATATATATATATATATATATATATATATATATATATATATATAAACATCTATCTATTCTGTTTAGACTAACAACTTAAGAGCCAATAAAATCATTCGTATCTGATATTATTAAGTACCCGAAGACAGATTGTAGCACGTCATAAATTGATAATCGTGCCGTGGCGACTGTTTAACGTGATCGTTAAAACACGGTCAGGAGAAATGCGGCTGTTTTGGTGTCGAGAGCGATAACACATCTTTCAGCACGATTGTACGAGCTTCGATAAACACTTAACTTCGCTTAAAAGTGAGGGACGGTATGTAAAGAATTTAAGGCATCGGGCGCGGAGTGAGGGCGGGGGCGCGGCCGCCCGCCCAAGCTCGGCACGAGTGCCAGCTAGTCGCCAGTCGGCCTCTCGGCCTCTACCAGCGAGCACTTTGGCTTCGGGGCCTCACGTCACTGCTCGCGCCAATATCGTAAACATAGTTCTCGTACCGCTTCTGTCTCACTTCTAAAGGTAATCCATAAACTGTTTTTTGTTTCTATTTTTGACTCAAAGTACTGTTTTATAAATAAGTGAGTGTTTAACCTACATCCAAAAAGTATTAGTGATAAAATTAGAAGCACCATGAGTGGTGACCACCACGCGGCCGCCTCCGTTGGCTGACCATTTTCACATCAAGACCGTTACCACCACGTGCACTGGTAAGTATTGTGTTACAGTTATAATTTTTTTTCTGCCACTATGGAAGTAAAAGTTGAAATATATTTCTTTTTAAGTACATTATACTTCGTTAGGACCAAAAAGGTTCTATAAATATTATAATATATGTATATTATTTTTATACGTAGTAAAATTAAACCGCCTATTAAATATATTATCATACTTGCGTAGGTAGCAGTTTCGTCGAAGTATATTAGTATTCAAATGATATTTATTTATTCACCTATATTAATTAACTATAGGAGGAGTAGGTTACTTGTCCTATAATTATTTGCTATAGTTCTATCAAACCATACTTGGTTATTGCGTTTTAAATATATAAATGTTAACTATATCTTATCGTGTTAAATATATCTAATTAAACGGAAACTTGTAAAGTCTATTGTAATATAAATTTATGAAGTTTCTAATAATTAAGTATTTCACATGAGTAACATCAACATAAATTCTCTGGGAACTTGTACAATCTTAAACTATTTTATAATAAATGTTTTACAATATAAAATTATAAATGTATACCTTTCTTATATTTTTAAACTCACTGAAAACTGCGCGTGGTTTGAAGTCGGCGGGAAGTGTCGGCAGACAAATGCACTGTATTACGCGGGTTTAAAGTTTATCTTATATCGTAGATACTGATTTTTTGATTTAGAATAAAGCGTATTCTAAAACAGTATGTCTGTATCTAGCGAGTGTTTTTTACTTTAAAAAAAAACCCATAATAATTCTAAATATCGAATCGCCGCATTAACAATAGGGCGTTATATTATTACCATAGTTATTTCTAGTTTAGTATCACGCATATATCTGAAGATACGTTTTACAACTAAGCAACTATAAACCTGAAAATATAACTCGATTTAACTGAACGAATACGAGCGTCTTTTCAACTAAATATTTACTTACGATAAACTAAATGTAAAAACGTTTTACTATTACATTTAACACACGCGATCTCAGAACATTTATACATATTTCGTGCACCGAAATTATATCGACGATGAGGGATAATGAGGTGAAAGTGTGCTTACTACCTAGCTTCGTTTATAACCGTTCCATTAACTCATTATTAAATTAATAGTCTGGATTAACCTTTGTTTATAGCCGAGCAGTGAATATTATGTGTGAGAAACACCAGTCGTAAATTAAACGAATTTATTCGTCAGTAAGATATTTTGATACGGGTTGCTGGTAAATCATAATTTATAGGTAAAATATAGGGTAGATTTTGAATTCATTTTGTTGTTTTGATTTTATTAATACATTATATTAAGATAGTGGGCCATTCAATATCATTACTGATCTATTTACAGTTAACAATTTGAAAATTAACTTTAAAGCGAATATAATATATAAAGGATATTTTTATGCACATTGAACTATTTTCGAAGTCGCTTAGTTTGTGTTACCTGCCTTTTCGCTGTAGCAATTAATTAATCGCCGTGCATTTTTACTTATTAATCGTGTAACTACGGCTCCGGGTTATGTAAATGTGACTTGTTTATTAAAAATTCAATGGATTCAGTGTACATTTAAACGGTCACTATATACCATGAGTTTGATAGTCTATGGGGTAAGTTATTCTGGTTACTAGTGGATTACACAGGTTTTCTAATACTCGCATACCTAAATATTTTGTCGTTATCTCACTAATATTCCGCTAGGGACTCATAGGTTGGTTAAATTGCACAAGCGTATGAATGTGCGTTTAAATAATGTGTGTAAATGCTAGCGTGTGGTCGGCCATGTTTATTGTATACAAATGGTAAAATTCCATTGTACTTCATGGGTATACAATGTATTGGTAATTGTAAATGATATGTGTTCGCGCTATAGTCGAATATTAATTACTGGTTTCACCATCTCGCACGGAATACAGTTCTTAAAAGAAGTTCTAGCGTAGCATGATTCTAAGGAGGCGCTAGGCGCCTTGAATAGTTTTCGATTTAGTTCCAATTGGTGTGCGGTTTCAGTTAAATAAAGTTATTTTATTGTTCATAATTCTGACGAATGTACTGGTATAATAGAATATTCTACACCTCTAACTATTGCAATCTTGATGCGGTGGCAGTGGGCAGTATAGGCTCATGATGTAGATATGTATTTATAACTCTAAAATATTCATGGACCGGTTTGGTCAAAGCAGTACCATACCAAGAAACCGTCGTGAAACGATAGCATGCTTAGTTTAGGATGGAGAGTGAGGTTTCCGAAAATCCTAATACCCTATTTAATCCGGATTTATTTTGTTTGAGACCGGCAGCGCATCCGTCATTCTTGTGGTATTAGGGGTGTTTATCGGTGGTGGAAACTATTGTCATTAATTGACTTGTTGATTTGTCGGTCTATGCAACTATAATGTAAATATCGGCTGTGTAGCGAGAGAGTTTAGTAATCGTTTACCAGGATGGGCGGTTTTGTTCCGGTTTTTCAAACATTACTTGCCTACGATTGGATTTCCCAGTGCAGGTTGACGTCGGGCAAGCTGTCGGCGCGTCGTAAAAACGAAGTCAAATAATTTTTGCAACGTATGTACATAAAAACGTGTGTAGTGCAGACACCCTAATTGGGATGCGAAAGGGCAGAGAAAATGCTACCGCTAAATTACTAAACTTCCATCAATAGTTAAATTTTTCTAAAATAAGTTCTTTATATCAGCAATCGTTGCCATTCTATTAGTGCGTACAACTGGATATTCGAAGAAATTATAGAATGATTATAAAATGGAATTCATTAAAACAAAAAAATTAAAATATTTCTTAAAAAACGGCCAAGTGCGAGTCGGACTCGCGCAACGAGGGTTCCGTACAAACCTGTAGCTATATAAGTAAAAGTTCACCCATCACGACAATCGAGTCATATTTATAGTATTTTTATTGCAAAATAAAATCCATAACATTACAATATGGAAAGCTGGAGGAGCATAAATTAAAGAGAAAGGTCTAAAAAAATGAGGTTTTCGGAATTTTTCCTTTGTATATGCTATAAAACTCATGTCAAATATCAAGATTCTAGATCGACTGGAAGTACCCTTTAGGTTTTGATTCCCTTGCGGGTAGTTGCGAGTTTGAAAATATGCGGCTTAAATTGCTTTTTCTTTTGATTGCGTTGACATAGAAGTTTGATTTTGTTACAGCTTAAAGGTATTATAGACCTGAGTATTTGATATGAACTTCAATTTAATACCTCTACGCGTTCATGAGGAAAGGGCTAGTAACTTAAAAAATATTAAAAATATTTTTATTATATGATGTAACTAAAAATTTATGGTTTTCGCAATTTTTCCTTTATCTGTACTATAAGAAATACCAAATTTCAAGATTCTGCGTTCAAGGGAAGTACCTTGTAGGTTTTGATTCCCTTGCTAGTTTCGAGAATTTGCGGCATAAACAGCTGTATCTTTTGATTGCGTTAGCTTAGAATTTTTGTTTTTTTCACAGCTCCAAGGGACAGTAGACCTGAGTATTTGATATAAATTTCAGCTAAATCCCTCCACGCGTTCCTGAGAAAAAGGGACGGACGGACGGAAAACAAAGTGATCCTATAAGGGTACCGTTTTTCCTTTTGAGGTACCGAACCCTAAAAACAGTAAAATTTAAGATTTTTATTAATACTAAGTATATAGAATAGATCCGAACCCTATGCATACATTAGATTCAGAGAAAAATTTAAAACAAATTTTAGATATACAATTTTTATTAATAATTTTTATATTACACGAAAGTTGTATTTATATATACGTAAACAAAAGTAGAAAGTGAAAAGTTAATCCTCACTCTCGTTCACCTTTATCCGTCTCAATCTGTACTTATCTATCGCTGTCGGGCCTGAGCGATGTGAAAAAGGTTTTGATATAATCACGACTGGGCCGGATCAAAGCGTGATTGGTACATTCCTGTCGACAGCTCCTGTTCACCCTAATGTCACGTACTGGTATTCCATAATTATATTTTTACCCGTTTAATCCCGATTTGAGATGTTTGCGTTACGTGTCACGATTGAATCATACGCGTACTTATGTATTTATATTTCTACACTGTGAGTGGTCAAATAATCTGTGAATAATGTAAATATTTTATATTATTGTTGCCAATATTGGCGATAGAAGTTAGATCATGTAACGTATTTATATTATGACGGCGTAAAAATATTTATTTAGAACCTTACATTTAAATATAGATATTATATTTACATAAGTGTAATCTGTCATGTAGTTAAACATAAAATTATACCTAATAGTAAGAGCATAATAACAGTAAATAATCGTCATTAGTAAGTATACTTTTTCTACTTGTCCTTATTCCATTTCTATCTAAAGTCAAAAAACACTTTTTGGAGCGAGCTGCGGAATAGTTTTGCCTTGGTTTTTACGATTTGCCCGTCCCATGAGACACGTCACAAACACGTGTGCAACGGCGTATTGACCAGTTTAAATGGCGGATAATGTAGTTATGCGTGTTTCTAAAGGCAATGTATAGTTGTTGTTAGTCTTGGGTTTGAGTTTGACGCTGATTATGATAGCGAAGAGGTTTGGCGTGGCAAGTGTAGAAATGGCCATCAGTCCCGTAGGAAAGTCTTTTCGAACGGCGTTTGTTGGCGTGCTAGTAGTCGCACCGACCCAATGGAAAACTTCAGTATTATGAAAAAGTTATAGAAATACACGATTACTATACACAACATTTTGACACTGCGTTCATAAATAGAACCTCATACTCATTTTTATCTCTGCTACCATAGTGTCAAAAATCATCCGCGAATAAGCAATATTTTTAACAAAAACCCCAGTGTTGCTTTTCCGGTTTTTTTTTTACCATTTTGTAGTTTGGTGTATATACATACATGGCGGATGCGTGAATGCATTTCTGACAAAGTGTGATGATGCCGCTGCGACGAATTCTCTTACGACGACTTAAAATCATTTTTTATTCATAATCATTTTTTTCGACACTTACACTTATTTAATTTTAAGAGTACAGTTCGAGACATTTATTGTAATGTGCTATTTTAAAGAAGATAATTTTTGACATTGACAAAACGACCCTGAATAAACTAAGATTCCGGCACAGTCGATATGAATTCTAATTCAATTTTTTTTTATTATATTGAGTAATATATAAAACTTACATGGAAGTAAGTATACAAAACTATAAACTCAAGTAAAAAGTTACTTAAACAGAACAATAAACTTTACACTTTAGAATTAAACAAAACTATAAAAAGATGGAATTAAATAATATAAATCTACCTTCATTATTATCTGTATAGTAATAAAACAATATGTATTAATAAGACGTAATGAGTGCATATTGTAAATAATATTGTATAGTGAAGTAAAACTTTTCTACATGTAATGTAGGAATGGAGCCTTATTTAAAATTATTGGATGTCTTTAATATTTTCAGGTAGTTTATTAAATATTTTTATCACTATGCAGTGTATATGTTTTCATGTGGTCCTAGAAATCACAGTAATTAAAAGAGTTTTAATGTATTGAAAATTACAACAATGTTCCTTTTTAGCTATATCTACCCTAACTTTTCCTGCCTAAACTTCTATTTAAATTTATAGATCATATATTGCAACGTCAAATATGGACACAATTGGTGTATATTTTCATAAATTAAAACTGTCTAACTTCTCTATCCGGAACACTTTGAACAAAAAACAAACATAACGATGGTTATGAAGTTGGATTAAAATACTTAAGGATAAAATTGTCAACATTAAAACTTCCCGCATTTTGTTATTACGCGGTAATATTTAATTTTAAAACGTTATCTTTGTGAATAGCGCAACTCATTACGCCTCTGACTCAAGGGAAGTTCTGAATGAGCACTCTACCGTACCCCGAAGGTAGTTGCTTTGCGTCGGGAATAGGTATTTTTTACTCCCTTCACTAGGAACCGAGCGCATGCCTGCTAGTATATTGGGAAACCGCTGCTCAGTGTAGTAACTTTTTTTTATCTAGGCTACGTTCCTATACGTGAAACTACTTTGTGAATTTTTAAAACGTAAGTATTTTCTGTTCTTTCATGTGTATTGTGTGGTTTGTGACTTAAATTATATGGAAATACTAGTTTCAGCTCGTTCATCTGCCCGCGCGAATAAGTTTTTCCGGAATAAAATAGCGCCATGTATTTACCCCGGATAAAAGTCTGTGTGCTATTCCAAACTATAATTAATCTCTGCGCTAAATATCATCCAGGTCCATTTAGGCGTTCTGGTTGAGTAACAAACATCCAAACATTCGCATTTATAATATTAGTCTAATAAGTCTAATATATTATAGAATCAGCAAACACAACTTACTAATATAATAATCAAATATTTACATGATACTGTCTTTTCCATTACTGCCCTAGTATTAGGGTGCGAACCTGGAATACAAAGTAGCAATTGCAATCAGGCGTAGTATAATTTCCTTTGTCAGTTGAAAAATATAGGTAATCTCAAACATTGTCCTCTTTGACAACACACTTACAACTCCAGTATTATGAAATTTAAAATGACTGAAATAAAAATGAGTAGAGTACTGCTTATGTATCTCTCGAACCGTGAGTAATGGTAACGAGGTTATAAAATAATTCTATAAGAAAAAGCTTTCTTGAGTTTTCTACTTCTTACTGCTTTAACACTTTTTTTATCCATAAATCTGATTTATTTTGAAATGATATTATGAACAATTAATAAAATCTAAATTGTTCTAACAATATGCAAAATAAAATGTTTTTTTATATACATGTATAGATTAATTTAATTTTAAAATAAACTTTACCATTTACAATTGTCCATTTTGGTATACCATATAGATAGTTTATAACCGCTGAACAGACGTAAATAAATTGATTTCAACTTCTTTAGTGGAAATGAAGTAACTAATCAATCATAATTAAACTTACTGCAAAATGTTAGTGCTATAAATAATATAATTAATATAAAACTGTTTTTCCTTAATTCGATTTTTTATTTTGAGTAGGCATGAATTTATTTTCCTTTGAACTTGAAGGTTAATTTTATCGATTAAGAAACACTTAAAATCCGTTGTTTATATAAAGTACATAATCTAATTTTACACATAAAAGAAAACTATCAAGCGATATATTGGGCCACGTTTTCGTCAAAACAATTTACGTTATTTTTCCGTCACTCTTCATATTATAAACATAACATTGTAGCCGTCGCCTTGTTGGAATAGATGGAAATAGTTATGGAGCACTCACTCTTCGATACACCTACATGTGAAATAAATATTACTCAGGTGTAGCGATATTTTACAAATTATGTTAACATAGGTAGGAAATAAATACAATTACTAAACACAAATATTATATAGAGCGTAGCGTGAAAGAAGCAACGTTTGTAATAAAAGTAAATTGTTTTAACAAAAATCTATATTGAAATATAAGTATATTTTTAAATCTAGTATAGTAATACAGAAGAGTAATATAAAATATTTTATGGTCCCCAGGTTACAAGCATTTTTTTATGTCGTCTGATCGTACCATTTCCCTGATCAGCTAATGACATGACATTAATTCAGCTAAGTGGTTGCTATCATATCCACGTATGTTACAAGTAAGCATGTGCATACAATAGTATGAATATTTTAAAAAATAGAACCTATATCTTAAAACGTGAACAAAAATTTTTGTACACCTTTTTAAGCACATTGCACGCATGAAATTGAGATTTGGCATAATTAATGTTTATTTAAAGGAGTGTAGGAAAATAAATTTATTATAATATATGTTACAAATATATTGAATTCGACCGTCGAATTTTGGTCACTGAACAACTAATAGTTTAGTTAAATTGAGTTGATTACAGTGCAAATAAACTTTCCAGCTGAATTACTACCTAGGTGTTTCTAGGAAGGAGCCGAAGTCAAAATATAACAATGTGATGGTTTCCGCACCTCATTTGTTTATGATCAATCATTGTTAAGATTTCGCGTACGTAACATCCGTACGTCTATTATTAAATCTCTGAATTTACATTACACATTGTGTTTGATCGTGGGCCTTGATAAACCGATTAAAATGTTACCATTCAGTTTGCATTCAGATGTTAGTTGCTCATAAACATTTAAAGTAGGTATATAGGTAGTACTCTATAATGTAATAATAACGCAAACAATATTGACTAGATTGACGCTAAAATTCCAATTATATCGAATAGCTAATGTCACTTTTCATTGATACCGAAGCAAAATATAAGGATTTAACCACATAAAAGATAGGATAAATCATGTTAAGTTATGTCCTAGCACAAAGAGTAGAGCGGTCAGATAATCTAATGATTCTACCATTACGGTCAAATGGTTGGAGATATTTCATTGTCACAACGTATGTTCATAAAATGCATTTAAAACGTGTTGAAAACCCGATTTCTACTGGAAGATAACGGGATTAACTGAGAGATATATAACATAGCGTTTAGCTTGTCGAGGGTGTAACTGTGACATTCATTAATCTTATCCGTTGATGTTTTTCTCGCTTGTAAAGACTCCGTGTGGTTAAACAAATCTGGTATTACCTACTATACGTCTATACGTCTACGTGTATGTAAATAAAAATGACATTAATGTTAGCATTGCGGAAAATCAACCGAGAAAATTAACGGGGCTACTTCTTTATTGTCTCATACCAGTAATAAATTAATAATAATGTGCTATTTAGTGCGTCTTTAAACTCAACGTTTCACTTTACGATTTTGTTGTTGTTTTTGGCAAAGAACGTATATTTAGACGTGAACTTGCTTACTCAGTAGTGTGTATTACATTGAAAGTGGGCTGATGCGATAGTGGAGGCCACTAAGGGGAAATTGCATTAATGTTGTAGCGGCGCAACGGTTGCAATACAGAGAAGTATAAAGCAAAGTGCCGCCATTGATCACACTTTTTATATAAGGCTAACAAGGATAAATGACAAGAGAACCGCATTATACAACTTTATTATCATATAAATATAGATTAAGATAATTTTAGCAAACATGTAAGCTTCACATTGCTGACATGTTTTATTACAAATAAGCTACATTCACACTGGATCACAACAGTACCTTCTTGTACTTCTTAGCGACAAAAATAGACAAGATGAGGTATTGTTGTCACTTTACATCGCGTTGTGTCGGTTTTCTTTATAACTGTATCAGAAACAAATTACATTTACAGCTTAAAATAAAATAAATTAATTGTCAAATGTGTCCATAAAAAATATTTAATGACACTTTTAAAGTATGGTTAATTAACAAAAATCACCTGCTATTTTAATATTTGTGATTTCAACTAAAACTATGGTTTATGATAGGGTTGTAAATTTTGCAAAATGAATAGCAAGTAGAAATGTTTTTTATTCTGTCACTGTGCCTTTAGTATTAATTGTATTAAAACGTTTTGAATGCTTGCGGATGCCGCTCGGCGTGTGTATTCTTATTTAAAAGAGTTGAAATCGCGTATTAAAGTTTGAATAAAAACCTATCTATTATATCAAACGAACATGATATCAGTTAATAAATTAACTCTAAAAATGTTAAAAATTTACTGTTTGTGGACTTTGCAGTTCTAAAAAATAAGCGTATTAATTTTCATTTAAAATCAAAAATTTAAATGTAGCCTAATAAAGATACAAATTAAGTTCAACGTAGAAGTTTCAAAGCGAATTGTTATTACGTACAGGTAAAATAATGTACCATACCACGTGAATGGAAAATATTTACTATTAAGATTATAATCAAAGGAAAATTTTCTACTCTTGTTTTACTTTTAGTATTCGATTGTTCGTTCCTGAAAGCTACCCACGTGTTTATCTTATGACCACTTTCGCTAACGTTTTGTCTGAAGTCAATACAGTGAAGCAACGCGCTGACGTCAATGTTGCTTTATGATTCAATCTGCCGTTAACTGAGCTCTCGCCCAGCTGAGTGCAGCCCGATCTAAAAATATCTTAACAATTTCACTTATACACGCTTTAACCTAGTCGCCGAGACGCCGAAATATTGAACTAAAGCTTAAGATAACCAGGTACACCTTAATGATCGCGAACGCTTCCGCAGATCTCGTTAGTTAGGTACAAATATTCTTAGATGGATAATGACTTAGGTACCGTTTGAATTCATAGAACGTATATTTCGCGCTAACCTATAAACCGATGTTATGACGCCTAAAATTTTAGGGTTATAATAAGCGATCTTAATTAACATTTACTTACAACAAAAAAGCTCATGCTTTTGTCCCCGTAAGGTAAAGCAGAATGAACACTATTGCACCGACATTCCGCCGAGTTTACACCCGTCGCATTATTTCGTTAAATCTTGACATACAATCAAAATACAAAGGTCACGAAACTCAATTTACAGTATTGGAACTTTGATCATTTTGATAATAGCTGTATAGGTACTGTTACGTGTTGGCATGACCTCGACTATTCTCGGTACGTGTTGGATTTAAAAAGTAATAGTTTATTAGACTTACTGCAGATTTAATGTTGTGCCCCTTTGTTGACGATTTCTTAACCTAAATTATTATTAAACGTGTCAGAATTATACAAATAAAATATAACCTGTAAGTATTGATTGTTGTATGAAGCCCTATGTACTTACAATTTAGATAAAAAACATGATGAACTGACACTAAAAAGATCAAAATGTAACTTCAAAATATACCAAAAGATCGAGAGTGATCAAGTTAAAACACGTTGATTAAACACAACCTTTACAAAAAGGCAAGTAAACAAAAACAATAATGTCACTACAAAGTAACCATTTCCATTATGTTGTGTCGCTAATGATAATGCTCACTGTAAACGCTACTTCGTAAAAAAAAATTATGTAACATATTATGTAATACTACTACTAGTATAAAAATAGGCTAGAAAATATAACTAATAAAGTTAAGCTTATTGGGACTGAAACATCTATTGGAAAAACCACAAAAACTACTGTATACTAAGGCTTCGGCTCGTCGGCCTACGCCAATTTTTTTGTATTCGGAAATGCTGCGGAATTCTATGAATTTTCTGACATGTTCTTTTAATATCAGCTTGTTCAGAATACCTATGTAGGCTTATTTTCTTTTGAAATTATGAAACCGCCTAAAATACTTTAATAATGTTTGGAAAAAGCGGACCTTTGCCTTCCACAGAATAAAGGGATTTAGAAGAATCAAATAATATAGGTTAGGCGAGTTATTTTCCAGTCGTGACAATGGGGTATATTGTACCCCATTTCACCTTTATATAAATTGGGTAAAGTTATATGGATGTACTGCCAGCAAATATGGGTTTTTACACCTTTTGAACGAAAAGGAAACAATTTCCTAAACTGCTAATAGTGTTATTATACCAATGTTTCTAATTATGTTCGTAGCAATTGCGGGGAGAGGTTGGTTTCATAATAGAGGTGTTTACTGTTAAGTAGAGCTATGTTTGGAAACAAGCACAAAGCTTTGTAAAGTTCCAAAACAAAACCAGATTTAAAGCGTAACCCTGTGCATTTATTCGTTCGTCAATAGGTCATATTTTAAGGATAACTATGTTGGAACATAAAATATGGTTTTATAACCACAACAATTAGTTATATTTACATAAAATAATAGAGTTACTTCCCTCACAACACACGGTTGATGAAAAATAATACGTTAAGTTGAAGTTATTATCCTACTAATAAAATACATCAGCAATTTTTATTTCTAAGTGTAATTTTAACGGGTGTAGTTTATGTAATTTCGAGTAATGTAGATTTAGTTTTGGAGCTAATAACTTATCATTTATGTCCCTGAGTATGATTCGTTTAGTAAGGAGTTTGTTATCAATAAATTAATGTCAAGTGCGGAGAGAGTACACGAAGCCTACGAGTTATGAAGTAACTTGTCCTAAATAATAAGATGGATTATGCGAGTCAAAAGGCGTGAATCAAAAAGTTGCTGTAATTTTAGTTATTCTGTTACCATTACAATTAATTTACTAAAATCTATAAATTTGTTATAAATATGTTTTTGCTTATGCAAAATTATTTGAAATTACTTATGTAAAGAAATAATAGAATTCGAAAATGAAAGAAAAATCCTTATATAATTCTATTTCTTTTGCACGTCCATAATGACTGGAAACATCGACTTTCAACATTCATAGATTTGGCAACGCATTACCGTAATTGTGCTAATCTTTTACTAACCATGCAGTGTGTGAGGGGCAGCCTGAGGAACAAGCAGCCTTAAACTAAATAGGAACTTGGACCTCATTTCAGCACAAGGGACACCAAATGTAGTTTTGTTTAAAGCCGAGAAAAGCCAGGTTCATGTTCGTTGCATATTTTCCTAATCTTAAGGAGGCTAACATATAATATTTTATGGATTTTATTGAATTACGGGAAATCTTTAGGTGAAACTTCTTTGGGCTATTATATTTCGCCCAATTACTTATAGGGTTCTCTGTATATAGCATCTGCAATACCTTGATCGCTGCTGAAGTATGTAATATAACAAATACCTGTTTAAAAATAATAGTGACATTATTGTTATAACATAGAAACCTAGTTCCAGTAATGTAGAAGATGGAGGTAGGCATTACGGGTAGACTTCAAGTTGTTTGTTGCAAAACCTAGTAATATTATCTTTTTATCAGCGATTCAAACGTGTCTTATTGTTATCACTGCAATATGAAATTCTTTAACTGGAGTACATCTTGAATTCTTAAAGAAACAACAAAGATATAATTAATAATAGTTGACGTACGTGGTTTCTCTTGTAGTCGGTCTGTGTAGATATTACAGCAATGTTCCCGTCGACCAGTAGCAGTGTGCATGCATACTTCGCTATACTGCTCTAGTTTAAGGGCGGTCGTGTCGCTTACCATCAGGTGTTTATTCATTCCGTCATTCTGTTGTGGGAATAAGTATATCAAAGAAAATGCGAAGAGATATCGCAAGTCGAAAATTTGCGACAGTGTATGTCATAACATCGGTAAAGTTACGACGTATGTTTTAATATGATTTTAGTTTTTGAATGCATAGGATCGTTGTTCTCGATAGTGTCAATTTTTTTGTATGTCCACCGATAGTAAAACCTGAATACCGAAAAATATTGCGAAATACAGATTTTGTGAGGTAATGAAAGAAGAGTGATCCTATTTTTCTATTTCCAACTTGTTGCATAGCGTTATTTTGTACAATAGTGAACATCTAGACGGGAAAAGGCATGTTCATTTGAAATTGAAATAAAAATATTTTGTAGGATTTTTTATAAATTTATACGTGTCAACGTGACGTGTAAATACAATATGTGGTTCGTTTTTAAAATCATGTTATAGGTATCTATAATAAATAGTGTACATATTACCAAAATTTGAGCGTGGGCTTTTTATTAGTACCTAATAATGTAATTGATCATCCTATCAAAAAAACTACATAAAATTTAAATACCAGTTTGTGATGATAAAATAACTGGCTTTCTGGTTATACTACCTAGATATTTTTATCATGTACAAATAGAGGAGCAGTCAATGATAAAATCAACTAAGCTGAAACAATTAACCGATCAAAGTTTTCGCAACACATCCACGTTTCCTCTTCGTTAAGAAATGTTCATGTGCAGTAGAATAATCGTCGGTTGACCGACTTGCTTGTTTGTCAACCTTCAATTATTGCAGAAACAATCAAGTACCTACATAATTTTGTTTTTTTCTTTTTAATATAGGCACAGCGAAGTTATCCCACTGCAACTGATTGTGAGTGAAGTGGGGTCCAATAGAATGTTGACTGACAGTCGAAACAATTATGCCGGCCTGTTGGAACCGGATATACACAGCCAGATCCCAGAACGCTAATCGCCACAGGTTATAATATTTTATGTACGGTGATCGCTATTCGGGCGCATACATAATAATATCGCACCCAGAGCTTTCTATTCTTTATTTCACTTCTTTATACTCTACTAAGCCGGAAATGTAGAGAAAAAATAGTGTAGGTTTTCCGTTGCGGAGATGTGAAGGCCCTGCTGAATCGAGATTCGATACTGAACATAACGAGCAAACAAAGTCGATATAAACAAGCAAACGACTTGTTTGTCCTCTGCTCGGCACATTAGTCATGCTTCTTTAGTCACTTTCTGGATGGTTCAAGCTTTTCTAATGAGGGCCGTTGAATTTACTTATTCCTCTTCGCCTTTTTGTATTCATTACTTCCATTTTTATCCGTTCTGAGTGTATTTTATAAATTTTTTGAATGTAAAATAAATACACTGATTGTACAACCGATGTACAGGTATCGTAATAAGAGAGTAGCGGCCATAGGCTCATAATCTTTCATATCCAATATAATGTGCGTATGAAATTTTGATATAAAAAGGTTTTCGAAAAGTATCCTCTTTGATTCGGGCTGAATAGCAGACCAAATAAGTTTTAAATGAGAGTAATGTAGTCGATGTTTACACAGTTTAGGTATCTAATTTGCAAACACAACAGGTAAACTTATTTGCGAAGGCCGAACAATCCATTTTTCCCGCGTAACGGCCGGCATCCTATTTCTAAACCACATAAGTGCCTATGCAAATCTTTATTGACAATAACCCTTTTTAGGATTAAATTACAATATATGTTTTGTTAACGGCAGGTAGATTTATTAGCGTTTGATACAGTATAAACATTGAATTTTCAAATTACCTCTACATTGCGACCAAATGGTCCAATATGTGATAGACGCCATTACCGCTTTACGACATTTTCGAGTGCAATTATTTCAGTTATATCTGCTCGGTTGCTACGGCGGATTTAAGTGTAGGTGAGAAGTGACATGTTCCGTTCATATTGTAAGCCGTGGACTCTCACTTTCTGATCGAGTAAACATTTAAAATAGTTTCTGTCAACTATTTAATATTTAATCTTGAATCCCAGTGTAGGATATTAACGTTTTTCATCTGAGAGTAACGTGTTGAATTTTGTTATAATGTAATGATAATGTAATGTAATGTTAATTGATTTATTTTGGTGTTGGTAATTTGTTTTGAAATTTAAATAAGTACCATAAATTTTTGTAAATATTTCTATTTTCAATAAAATTACTGCCTTTATTTTAATTAATTTAATTAAAATTATTCTCCTGTCTCACAAGGGCGTCATAATTTTAGTTTTTATTGTATTTTCTTATCCCTAAGGGCTAAATGTTGTTGGGATAAGCTCTAATAATTAGAGGTTTGTTGCATTAAGGATTTAATTATATTCGACACCAGAATAATGATCTTGATTTTTATGTATTATTTTCGGCAGGCGCCGAAATAATACGTTCAAATTATAATTTTGGGCATATGTATAAGTTGAAAAAAGCCTGAACTAAGGCATAAAAGTACATAAATGTAATATAAATTAAAGCAACCTTTACTGCTTCTTTAGAATTTAAAAAGGAAATTGTGAGCAAGAAAACGTTTTCACACGGTTGGTTACAAAATTGTTCCCACGTTGCAGACGGAAATCAGCGACAAAATCTGGTGCAACCCGTATTACAGTTGATCATAAATATTTCCTAGGTACGAAGGTTTAGACTAGCTTGCTAGATATCTTATTTACTTTTATATATATACTTTTTATCAGTAGAAGAGGCTAGTGACCAGCGGGAAAATAATATGTAACAAAAGGCTTTTTTATTATTATGCGAATGATAGACTGTTATGCTACAATGAAAATTCTGTGTCCAAAACTTATACGAGTGTAAAGCATGCATTGTAATTTCATCGAATGTTAGTTATGTAGTATTAGTGTTTACTTTGTCATATAGATAAATGGGACAAACAAGGCTTATTGAAATGTGTGCGATATCCCACTGTGTATTGTGTTACAAGCAAGGCATTCGACGAGATTCAATAGAATATTTTAGACTCGACGGGTGATAAATCAGGTTTGAGCCTAATATGACCCCTATATATACAGGTAACCATAAGTGTTAATATGTTATTGTTGAATAACTAATGGCTTCCCTGGTAAAAGTCCGATATCCTGTTACCTTGACGTAAAAATAACGCAGTTCAAATAAACATTCGAATAAGTCAACTGGAATATAAAAGCTACTGACTGCTAAAGACTTTTGGTTTACTTTTTTCGCAGGGAAATCGGTTTATAATCCCGCACCGCCTCAGGGAAATCGAGGCGGGAATGTCAGGGTTATCGAGCAACTATTTCGTTTGTTGATATCACCATGTACACTTCAATAATTTTTACACGCGAAAAACTCGAATCACGTAATAAAGGAAGATTTAGTATTCATCTAGATCAATATTGCTGGCTTATTGGAAAAGGCATAATTTTAATTTGGCGCTGAGCCCAATATTTCATCCATAATCCTGTTTAATAAACGTGTGTTACTTGTTTTTAATACAACTTATTGATATAATTTTTTCCACGGAAATATTATTAGCTAGAGAGCGATATACGTCAGGTAGATCTTGGAAAAATACAGTTCCTTGAACTCTTATTACCTAGAAAAGACTCACACGGACGGAAATGTGAGCATAAGGTATTTTAAAATGAATGCATGTAATTTATTTTGTTATAATGTTCCCTTATTTTCCTAGGATGTTATATTATTTCCAATTATTTATAACTTTCCTGCATAAAGATGTTTTGAGAATTTATATTATTATAATTCACAAACGCATAAATCATTACAATACTAAAAAAACTTGTAATTTCAAGTTCAGTTTAAAAAGTTATCTAAATGAATCCCATTTAGTAGTACCTGTAGGTAGGTAGGTATATCCAAAATTTACTTCAATGTAAAAAGCAGAATGATGTTTATAAAGGGGAGTAGGGAACCAGGAAAATCAATAGCATGCTTATCGGCAATGTATGTAGTCACGTCAAATCGGTCCGCGCACAGCACGGGTAGGTATGGACTATGGACGGCTTAATTATATTATTGAGGGGCTCAATCCACTGTTATATTTTGTGCGTGAATTAAGAATATTTTGAGTTAAAATCATTTCCGACATCAACAAATGTTTATAAACAAAAACGAAATCTAAGTTAACTAATTTAAATATTCACCGACTTTGATGAATAGGGAAAATAATAAAAGAGAAAGTTTCAATTCATTTATTCAAAAGTGTACCTAAAACGCAACACATCCCCAGAAGTAAGACAAAGCTGCGTGACTAAAGTCTAATTAAAAGTTGTGCTTCATTTTACTTGCCTTTATGTTAATCTCCTAACCCAGATAGATATAGCTATCTGTATATTATAAACACATTTTTGTGCTATTTGCTGCATCTTATTTTATATCTACGTATTTGCTTTGAAGATATTTTAGGAGTAATAACTCCTATATTGTAAATGTTGTTTACTAAATTCTCTGGCGAATAAAAAATAGCATTACATTACGTAGTATTTATCAATTTTATCGGAATGACCAGTGAATTATAATTTGGAGTCAGCAAATATGTGCGTTTAAATTGATTTCAATCGAATCACCTGAACATGTTTAATTATTTAGCAAATTTTAGATATTATTGGGATTTCGGACATTTCGGATTATCTTTTTAAAATGATTTATCTCACATTACTCATCATAAGGCCTATAGAGCTTTTCAGCTGCGTGTATTTTTTTTTAAGGTGTAGTTGTCTGGGCAATACACTTTTACACGCAAGTTGTAAAACGTACTCAACCTGAGAATCAAACTAAAGAACGTTCGTTATCCCTATATACTGATTCTAACCTAGGGGGCGATATATATAATTTTCATATACTTACTAAGCAACATTTAAAAATTAAAATTTTGTAAAGATGTTTAAATTTACGCAATCAGAAACCTACTGGACTGATTTGGATGAAATTTTAACTATTATATCGGAAAAGTATGGAATGGTAGTCTAATTCCTGTGAAGTTTATTAGCGCAGACTGAGCTATGAACAACGAGGACGCAAGGACTCTATACCAATATTATTTCGATGGAATTGATGTTTCCCGACTTCAGCTACCTGGCCTAGCTGCTAATTATACGCGGCCGCTCTCGTGAGCGTCGTCAGGCATAATAATTCTTGTATTTTTCGAGTAATCAAGCCCCGTACTACGTTTTTTTGTTGGCGTTTTGATTGAATATTTAAAAAGGCTTCGCAAAATCATACTTATTTCGCATTTCTCTTAAGCTCTTTATTTTATTTATTATATATTATATACTAAAACGCAGGCTGATATTAGCTTGGTATGCTTTTATTCTTGACGATTATAGTATGTTTCGCATAAAAGGAGCAGGTTACAGGGGCAGCGATAAGGCATTTTTCCCCGCAATAAAAAGTAACAATCCTATATTGGTATAGGATTAATGATTATCTTAAGGGCTTGTTTCACACCTTCTGAGTACATGTCACACGTCACTTCAATGTATTAAATCAAATACAAAAGTCACACTAATCTATGCTTCCAAATAAATTGTAATAAAATAATAGTACTATCAACATATGTTGTTAAATACGACAATCGATAAATAAAATTTGACGGTTATCGTTTGTATAATATTCATAATAATTACAGATAAGCTGAAAAATGGGCCTGTTATTTTTTATTTTTTTTTAGTTTCTTTGTAAATATAACCAAAAATTGGAGTCCATGATTTGGCACATGACATTTTTAAAATCATCTTTAGCTTCGCCATTTATTAAAGGTCGATTTGTTTTCATACAAAGTTTACTGGCAGACAGTTTGTCTGAAAAATAGTACCAGAGTTGTTCAGCTTGTTATTAATGAGCTTGCGCTTCACGTTTTATATATTTTTTATCTTTATCCAAAGCAAAGAATAGCGGCCAGTTTATTATAGGATTACCTTGAGCAATAGCGAGGAACCCAGTCAGTAGATCTGGCATCCGAAGCTCGCTGCCGGCTGGCAGACAATACCACTATGACGGCGAAGGCGATACAAAGGAATACATACCAGCTCTGAGATCTTTGTCCCATACTATTTGTTCATCTTACACTATAATAGTGCCACACAGAGCATCGCTTGCGTTGAGAAAATGTGGGAGCCACACGAACATAATAATAGAGCTTGAGAATTTCTTTATTAATTCGCGTTTTGTTTTGTTTCTTCACTTAATGTAGTTGGTCTTTATACAATAGATTCAATACTTTGTGGAATTGGTATTATTATTCTCCTCGATAATGAGAAATCCAGTTCCTAGATAATTGTATTATTCTTTATGAATAATGATGATAATATCGTACTAGTGCGAAAATTTTGAAAGCTATTTACCAAGTCGTTTTTCATGTAAAGTTGCCTTGTTCTGTATGGACCATAAAATTTGACACTGAAAAACAGACTTGTCGCCACAGCTTTATTCCGTCCTTAGATAAAAACGTCTATGAATAAGGGGGTAACAATATAACTATCTTAGAGTTTGTTATAAAGTTCTATAAATAAGATTGAGTTAAATTGAGTAGAAGCTGTAAATTCGGTCAACTTAATGACCAACCTGCGCAAATCATCCTTCGGGACATATAGTATTATTTGTTTATTACGAGTAGCCCTTATTGCCTTTTGTGCTTAGAGAGCCAATGTACTGAGTAAGTTTTTATAAGGTAGTGTCATCGAAGAAAGCCCGGCTCCTAACATGGCCCACTGTGCATGGTTTTGTTTTTTTTTTGTGTTGTAATGAAAAAACATGTTACGCAGAAGGTGGCAGGTTCGATAACAATTAAATTTCACGCCACGAATTTAAAATTTTAGAAACAACTCAATTTTATTTATATTTCAGAACGATGCGGTGCGGTAAAAGTTGCTCGCTTGATGGCAGTCGTACGACTACATATAAACAGTTGCATTACCTGACAGTACAAAACATATTTTAAAGTAAAATGCATAGGTATTTTAGTGTTCAATACTTAAAGTAGCATGTACAATCAACCACAAGAGGAGCTGAACAAATTCAAAAGTTTGAAACGGTTTTATACATAAACTTCAATTATAATGAAGAACAACTATTGTTGATAAGGACACAAAACATTAAAGGCGATGTGATTTTTTTTTATTTGTTTAACTAATTTTGTGGTTGACTGTACCGAGAATACCAGCAGTGTGGCCATCATGGCATTAGGCATTATGATATAAAAACAAGTAAATTATTGGTTCATATACAAATTACTTTACATAAAGAATTGTACTGTACTATTTTTTTTATATTTAGTATAAAACTAAACCCAGACTTTTTCTGTCATGCGATATCTTCAGTCTTTTTACTTATGTAGTTTATAGCCGGTGCCAAAAATACTTAGCTGATTGGATGGTTAACAGAAAAAAACATCCCGAATATTACCTACACCGTATGCATAGAGCGACTAGATTACCTTCCTAAATGGAAAAGACTTTGATGGCTTACGAGCTCACGTTCGCCTATTACCTTAATTTTAGTTCCCAAAGTATCATTGGCAAAAATAACACGTAAAGAAATTCACCAATACGAGAAATACTTTGAAAATAAACATGAAAAATGTATAAGAACGTGAAGCATATGTGAAAATTAAGTTTGAGGTAAGGTTAAGAAATAAAACTTAAAAACCGCAACCCGGTTCCGAAGTTACAAATCTATATGAAAAGTATGGAACAAGAAAATGTTTTCTAGTCATAACTTGAACTAAGTGGGGGAATGTCTAGGGACTATACCCACTGTCGCCTGTCGTATGTAATAATGTTGGCACGTACAAATGGCATCTTCATCACTGTCCTTATTACAGGATATGAAAACTCGGACCTCCAGGTTATTGCTAAAATAAAACGGGAACATTAGTTCCATAAAAGGTGGTCTTAATGTTGAGGTTATGGTTATAATGTATAAAAAAATGTAAAAGCATTTTTTACTGCAGATAGGCAGCTGTTAGATGAAACTACGTTACATGAAAAGTAAAGCACATTAGGAAATTACTGAAAGGGGTTTTAGTGATTTTCATTTATTATTTAATTTGTTTCAAAATGTCGCATTACGTTTTTTTTTTATTTCGTGTAAATGGATCATATTCGTTTAAAATTAAACACTGCTCATCTATCTTTTTATTAAATGCAATCCAAAACCAGGTTCAGCAGATAGCAGACTCTCTAGATAATTAATATGAAGATACTAACTAAGGTTGGTTGTTTAATTATACTAATATACCTATAAATAGCTATTCATTCACAAAATAAGACCGTTACAATAAAGTAGAGGGTGCATGCGTGATAAAAAACTGAAATATTACATGCCATGCATAAATATATGCCAAATTAATCATCTAACAACACGCGAATACCAGGTTTAACAACATACCTACCACATAGTGTTGTTTGCTTCTACATTATCATTTTACGCTGTATTTGATTATTCTTTTAAAAAATCATTAAGTTTACTACTTTCACGAGGTTATACAATGAGGTTTTTGTCATGGAAATGTATGCATTAGCCTGTGACGGACAACACGTACAAAAATATCAATACATGACAGTGGTACGACGCGACCTCTCTACGCAAAACGACGAAGCCGCACCGCTTTGATGTTTCGAGTGTTAATTAGCAAAACCAATAAAATTTAAATATAGCATTACAATGAATTGGAGTCCTAAATTTATCGAAACCTTTGCGTTTGTTTTATATGATTTTACTAGTATAGAGCTATGCTTATACTTAAAAAATCACCTTATTAACCTTATTCCATTTCTTTATAGTCGGCAACACATCGTGATTTTTCCGAAATTGCAGATTTTTATGAGCCGAGACATGAATTAAAAAGACCTGGACATATATTTTACCTGCTAAAAGAGAAGGAATGATGTCCTAAGTTTAAATCTTAGAAGTTGCTTTTTTAATATTGAAAATTTCATTAAAATTTATTTCAAAGTACAACAAGAAATAAGTTTGTGTTTAATGAGTGAATAAAAATTAATAACAAAATCTAATTAACCCTTATAATATTACAGAAAGTAAACAAAGTATTCGCTACATTGTTTTACTAGCAGCTTTCATTTGCTTTAGACTGTAGGTACTGAAATACTCAAAATATATCTCAAGATTATTATAGTTATATTGTTAGTATCGATAAATTCACATTGGCAATTTTAACGATACTTTTGGTGAAAAAATAATTAACTACTGCACACGGCCAACTCACGAGTAAATGGTTTATCCAATGGGAGATGATCTTATAATGTGTACTGTCATCTTTTAGTGGCACAGCCGCTTAGGGCATGGAATGTTCATTTGACTTGGGCGTCCAGCAATATCATATCGGCGAATATAACAGCTATATTGATTCTTCGGCCCCTATAAAACCAGTATTGGGCCACTGACATAGTGTTAATCAAAGCGGGCGACCGTATGCTCGGGTCTCTAATACTCTGGTGTATTATAATGTCTGTACTAATATTCTCTGCCGGCATGGCGTAGGCTTAAAACACGTTGATGGTAAACTTCACTGCAATATAATTAGTGCTTAGTACGGTCGCAATACCCGGCTGAAGATTGCTAGTAATAACTTCAATCGCTATGCAGTGAACAATGTTATAATTAATTTGTAGAACTAGATCCTAGTTGACGTTGGTTATTAATTTAAACAGTTTAATTTAGCTAGCGGTGTCTATTTATCTTCTAAAGCCACATAATTAAGGAGAGCGCCGTCTGCGATAATAAATTCGCGCGATATTTTGTATATAAGTATAATATACATAGTACTTAATACATACTATACCAGGCTATATTTCCCTCAAACTTTTTACTATAAAAGTATAATTTGGATTAAATATCACGTATAAATAAATCGTATTGTATACAAATACCTCTTGTAAATTGTAATATTTAAAATTTTATAAATATTATGAACCTTTTACTGTATAATAAACACGAATACAAAAGCGAGTACTAAAGTTTCTTATTTACGGAGATGAAACTAGTCTTCCATAATTAAATTAATAGTATTATCTTAATTAATTAGTTGGAAAAGAAAGAAGGTATTAACAAAAGTCTTAAGTCAGATGTAAATATACGGAAGGTACCCATATTTTGCGAGATACTGTCTTCAGGTGATGTTTAATACCGACACATCAGTATGTCACGAGGGATTTTCTCGGATTCTCCCTATATTAAGCTCATTATTTATCTACGCCACAGAATCCCTGAATATGTAAAAGCCTCGTAGATATTGTATTTTTATACTGTTGTATAGTTATTACACATATTTGTATATTTTATTGACGTTGAAACTTGGTGGAATTTTTTTAGCCCAAACATTAAAAAGCTTGTTTGAGTTTAGTATATATACGAAAGTTATAAACATAAAAGAATTGTGTCTAGTGCCTGAACGTTTTTAAACAAGTTTATTTCAGAGAATATAATAATGTGTTGTTTGCATATATTATACTGTTTTTTACGAATTGACTACTTTTAATGTGTTTTAATCTGAAACATTACTTACTGTGTGACTAGAGTGTTTTTACCGGGTATAATGTTGCAAAATGTAATTACTTAGAATACAGGATTATAAATGAATTCTTTTGAAGTCACAATTTTTGATAGCCTTTTATAAACAGCCCCTTAAGTTCTTTATAAATATTAATACGATTAGTCTTTTCATAAAATGACCTATATTTTAGCAATGTTAGTATCCTAATTAAAAAGTAAAAAAATGTATTTCACAATCAACTCATTTTCCAGCTCAGTTTCAAAGTCTCCGTGCAGGTCATTTTTAAAGATCCATCGAAGCTGGGAAGTCGGCTAGTTTGTCTGCGCCAAAATGGGTTACTGAGTAAATTTGCAGCATCCATTGTCTTATTTAATTAGTTTCGTTCTAGCAAGAAAAGGTGCAATGATACTCTTTGAGTTTGACTGAATGCTAGCGTTTGTTTGCGACTCTGCTCGCTTCGTATGCGAGTATTGGAATAAAATACACATTATTAATTTTGCCCGCAGTCACGACTTTTTAATTTGCATGCCAAATTTAAATATATTTTAAAAGGATTGAAAATTATAGTCAAACAAGGTCAAGCCTTATTAATACCCTTCAGCAATTTTTTCTTTATTTTCTCCATTTCTTCCAATTTTCCAAAGAACAAATAACTAATTCTAGCCCGTTGCTTCGAAATTTATTTATTGGAGATACAGCGATTTAGTCAATGAAGGAATTCTCATTATGACTTATAACCATGTTCTTTTCTGCACCGTTGACGTGAATTATAATAAATATTTAGTAATGTTAACTAAGATATGATCACAAGTACGAGCGCAGATAGTGACATAAAACATTATTTTCGACTCTCGAATGTTTCCTTACTTCGCTACATTCTTTATTTAAAGCCAAGAGAAATATTATTTGGCATTTTAAGAAAATGAAGACTCATGTCACAGTTGAACCATTTTAATTCAACTCCACCTTGCAAACATTTGTCAAAGCGCCTGCTCTTACGTCCGTAGCACACACGCTAAAGAATAACGACGAGTGCTTGGTATGTCAGGCGCGCTCACCCCGTATCATATTGAAGCCGTGATGTCACCGTGTAATGTAACTAGAACAACGTAGAAAAGCCAAGACGGGTCAAAGGTACATGTCTTAAGATAAACGTGTCTGCCCTTTAGTTGTATAGCGTCCACGTCGCTGCAGCGTGCGTGCTCGACAAGTTTAGTTCAAAGCGTTATACAACTTCTAAACTTAAATATATAACCCAACTCACTGAAATTGTATTGTATGTTTAAGTTTCTCAAGCATGTTTGAAATCATGATACGCCCATTACGTACATAACATGGAATTTATATAAACCTTGAACATGCTTTTTATTTATTTACGGTGTCATTAACTTCATGTAGAGCTCGTGAATATTGTATTAGTTCCTACAAAAGTGATTCGTCGTGTATTTCTGACCATGCATTGTAGCGTATTTATATTAAAGTTGTATGAACAGTGAGTATACCGAACACCGCCCTTGGTTCCTATAATCAAGACTGAATGATGTATTTCCACATATTCCTGGGTGTTACGAAAATAAAGTTATTTACTTATTTTGTCCTTACTAAAAAAAAAATATCTAATGATACTAATATATTATTATAATCAATATATTTTAGCATCATTAGAAATATGTGTTTCTTTGGCAAAAAGGTAAATTTTAAATGAATATAACTTAATTGCAGTTGTCTTGCGTAATTTCTACCCGACTAAAGCTATGTACAACTACAGCCCTGGCAGGCATCTCCAATCTGTATCGGTATTATTTACTGCAACTTTAAAGTCACAAAATCAATACTGCAAAGATTTTAACGAATCAGATTAAATGAAATTTTACTGCGCAAAACTTTATTCCTTCAATTTCGCGGTGGTAGAGAACTGTTCGCAATTTCTGAACTTTTATTAATAGCTGGTTTGAAGTTTGTCCACTAAATACTACCCTATTTAAAACAGAATATTGGTTGCGGGGAATGGCATAATATTTAAAAGTGGTGAACCGCAGAGAAAAATATACTTTTAGTCATGATCTCTATAATATTTTTAACTATTGTAATATTGAAAAGTAAAATTCTTATTTACTTACTGAGTTTACTTACAATCGACAATATAATATGTAAATTATATATAATATCAGTTTGTTTATACTGATAGTTTAAATAAAAACTTATGTGTTGCTTTTACTCCATTAAAGAAACATCATATGAAGTATATTTTCTATAATTACCAATAAGTAATTATTACATTTTTAAAAATATATTTTTATTTACACGTGACATTAATTTTTGAAAATCATTTTATAAAACTATATTTCGTATGTAAGCAACAATTTTATCAAAGAGAATACATTCTATAAAAACAAAACAATGTTGGTACTTATTTCTAAAATACAAAACAAACGTTTGATTTATGTTGGTGTAATCTAATAGTCATTCCTAACCATCGGAGCATGATACAACTGTTTCAATTTTTGCGCTTTCGTTTGATATCGTGTTAGCTGAATCGGATATGTGAATAAAATATTTTATAGAAATAATTTTAATAAAATTCGCATGGGACATCAATCTAATAAATTCGCCAGAGCAAAAAATTGTAGTTGATTCATATTATTCTTTTTATATCTTATATTATTTAAGAAAAGTTTCTTTATTGGTATACGTTGTTAAACAAAAACCTGCAACCCCTATAAATGATTAACAGCACTAGGTTATAATTATTTCTTATATTAACGCGAATGTTAGCCATCGAAATAAAACTATGTTTTCAAATTTTATTTTTATATTATGATTTTCTATTGTTTTGAAGACTTTACAGCAAAGTCTTCAATCTTAATAAATGTAAGTTGTAGGCAGATTCTGTAACTTTAAATTTTCAGATGACTGTGAAGGCTTTAAAATCTTCGAAGCGGGAGTATATTATAATGTAAAAAAACTACGAGAAAACCCAAAAAATAATAAATAATTTATTTCGAAGCATTAGGCCAATTATATCGTTCCTTAATCATGGGGTATTTAATTATAAACAGATCAAAATGGTGCGATGACACAATTATATTGTATACCGGTATGAATTATCCGCTCGTTTTGATGGATGTACTGGCCGTTGACCCCTATACATTATGTGCCGCTGGGTGAAATATGGCACGGGTTTTTGGTCTAAGATAATCAATAATGACCACAGTGACACATAAGATTAGCTGGTTTTTACAAATGAACCATAGAACAATGGAAGTATAAAAGTGTCTCTAGGATTGTATTACTATGTGTATTACGTTGTTGATTGTTATTTAAATAAAATACTTTAAAACAATCTTTATTTATATTCTATTGTATTAATGTAGTAAGCTGATTATCGACCGGTCGCGTATATTGAAAGCCACTTTAAGGAGCCCTGATTTAGAGCAAACCAAGCTTGCCGTTTAAATATTTACTGTGACCTACGTGACTGAAGTGATTGAAGCACGGATCTCGTTGAAAGACGTCGCAGCTCCTGTACATTGAGAGACATTCGCTATTTAAATCAGATATTCGATTCGATAGTTTAACTCATTCAATCGTATTAGCTGTGGCGATATATGTATATTTTCCTACACACACATACGCAACATTACATTTGCGGCGCACGAGTATGTAATGTTGTGTATGAACACCTAAAATTGATTTTATTTAAAACTAGCTTTTGCCCGCGGCTCCGCCCGCGTTATAAAATTTTTCAGGCTAAAGTTTTCCGTTATAAAAGTAGTAGTTTCCCGGGAGCCTATGTTCTTCCCAGGGTCTCAAACTGTCTCCATACCAAATTTCATCTTAATACGTTGCGTACTTTTTGAGTTTAACACGTTCAGACAGACAGATGCAGCGGGGGACATTGTTTTATAATATAATTTTTAGAACTTTTAAAGTGGAACAATCCCGTCATACATCATTGTTGCATAACTTTAACCGTTTACGCAGCGCAGGCAACGGAAGCTCTCAAAACTTATAATTTTCCCCGTTTTTGCAACATGTTTCATTACTGCTCCGCTCCTATTGGTCATAGCGTGATGATATACAGCCTATAGCACTCCAGGAACAAAGGGCTATCCAACACAAAAAAGATTTTTTCAGTTCAAACCGGTAGTTCCTGAGATTAGCCATTACTGCTCCGCTCCTATTGGTCATAGCGTGATGATATATGACTTTGAGCAATCCACAAACAAAGGACTATTCAACCCAAAAATATTTTTTCAGTTCGAATCGGTAGTTCCTGAGATTAGCCATTACTGCTCCGCTCCTATTAAATATAGCGTGATGATATATAGCCTATAGCACTCCACGAACAAAGGGCTATCCAACGCAAAAAGATTTTTTCAGTTTGGACCGGTAGTTCCTGAGATTAGCCATTACTGCTCCGCTCCTATTGGGTATAGCGTGATGATATATAGCCTATAGCACTCCACGAACAAAGGGCTATTCAACACAAAAAGTATTTTTCAGTTTGGACCGGTAGTTCCTGAGATTAGCCATTACTGCTCCGCTCCTATTGGGTATAGCGTGATGATATATAGCCTATAGCACTCCACGAACAAAGGGCTATCCAACGCAAAAAGAATTTTTCAGTTTGGACCGGTATTTCCTGAGATTAGCCATTACTGCTCGGCTCCTATTGGGTATAGCGTGATGATATATAGCCTATAGCACTCCACGAACAAAGGGCTATCCAACGCAAAAAGAATTTTTCGGTTTGGACCGGTAGTTCCTGAGATTAGCGCGTTCAAACAAACAAACAAACAAACTCTTCAGCTTTATATAATAGTATAGAAGTATAGATTAGAAACTACCGAAATATTCCTTATTGAATTGTCTATTTAATAATGTAGGTTGCAAATTAAAATGATATTAGGTACCTACTTTAAAAGTAGATACACGGAATGAACAATTTAAGTGGCATTTTTATTCTAAAATTAATGATATAATATCAACATTATAAAAAAAAATTAACTACTAAAGTTAAAGTTACGTATTCTAGAAATATGACGTGTTTTTTATATATATGTTTTATAAATATTGAGAAGACAGATTCCAAAATACGGCTAGCCGGCCTTTTTGCTAGGGGGCGAACCTTAAAATGAGATTACTACAATTAGCTAATAGGGAGAAATAGTGTAAAAGTTAATAAAGATATTTTTGTTTTTATATATATGTCGGAGAAGCATTATTTCCGTTGACATCATTATTAGTGGTTACAAACTTATTGGGCGTCATCAGGGTAAATGCGAGCGCAATGATCACAGATATTTTTATATTTGAATTTAAATTAAACATTATTTTGTCACTTTACAATAATGACGATAGAAAAGTGGACAATTAAGACCAAGCAGCGGGCTTAGGGCACCGATCTTACTTTCACCAACAAATATTCTCAACGATCCAACTCGAATAATCGCTATCGTGTACCCTCCAATGTGTGTCCGAAGCACTCATAGCAAAACTCATGGTCTACCTATTGAAGCACGTGCCCTGCTCTGATTGATCGTTTCGTAAATTATAATTTTCATAAACTTTTTTTACATTATGGCTAAGGCGTAAGGTTTTAAGTCATAGAAAAATGAAACAAATAAAATAAAATAAAATTAACAATTCTAAAAGTAATTACAACGTAATCAAGTAATATTGAGCGTTATGCACGCAAACAACAATCAACCCGACTCAGCTTCCTCTGATATATATACTTATAAATTAGTTACTTGTGTAATGTAGATTTTCATATAATAACACGAAACGATATTGAGATATCTTACTAATATTCTAAATGCGAAAGTATGTGAAAATGTTCAGACTTTTGGATGTTTGTTAAAAGTAAACATAGAAACATCTGAACGGATTTGGATAAAAATTTGGCACACGGGTAGACCGGTTCTTAATTTTTCTGATTATTACAGCTGTGCTAAATTGAGACGACTGAAATTTATTATTCACGACAATGTTTGTCGATAATTTGCTTAACGATGTTTACGGATCGCAAATATCCAAACACGGGGCCTTTGATGAGTATCGGCGTTAAAACAATTTATACAACAAATATTTGTTTAATTAACAAGTATGTCCAAAATAAGGTGAATTTCGGAAGCACTGACGGTTTAAGTTTTTATTCCACAAGATTATACATTTGTATGGGACTTAAACATTAGGATAGGCGGTTTAACCTGGACCTACGAGATTAAGTAGATTTTGTGATTGGTTGACAAATGTATTAATTTATTGTCAATACATGGTGGCAGAAGTAAATATAATTTCTATGGTTAAAATTTCGTATAATGAATCAGAACAATATATAATGTACGTATTGATTAGTGGTGGTGAAGGTGGGGTGCGCGAGGCGCGCGGGTGGCGGCGGCGGGGCGGGGCGGCGACATGAGGAGCGCGCGCGCAGCCCGCCCCAGCCGCCATGCAACGCCTGCGCACCACTTTCAAACGCTCACGGACCCCAACACCCGCGGATATGAAGACGCAAAGCAGCCTCGAAGTTCCCAAACAGGTAAATATTCTTAGCACATAGATACAATAAAATTCATAAATAAATATTTATTGTGGTAGCTGAAACCTTATTGTGATCAAAACTATATAAGGATTTTAATGCCAATTAGTTTAGTTCATGTGCATAGTACAATTAATACACTAGTATGGATTACTGTATTAAAAATGAAGCACATAAACCGTGGAAAATGTAATTAGAAAACATAAATACGATAGATAATAATACACGTAACACTGGCCCCACATTATTATTAATTGCTTTATGAATGTCTTATGAGTGAGATATAGTCACACGATACGACACTCAAGATGATTAAGTACTTCACAAGTAGTTGTGGTGAAACACTGCATTATACATACAGGATATAACTATAACTATAGTTATTACAAACTATAGTTATAGTTGTAAAACTCGTTTTTTGGATACAAATGTTGTTGAAATTATTTAAGCTTGTAAAAAAGTACACTTAAGTTAATTTTGAGACTCTGCAACACAATAACGCTATTTAGGGCTTGTAATACATGACATGTAAAAAATAATAGACGTGAATGAAATTCTGTACGATTTAAAGAAATATGTGTTTTAATAATATTTTTTTTTTCATTTGTGCATTTCTTCGTTGTAGAGTTTTGTTTCACGAACGTGGAGACGGTTAGCTATTAGTTATTATTTCATCTGTAAATCCTTATTGTATACATGGGAATAAAGTAGTAGAAAAATGATACATATTATAAAATATAAGTATGATACAATTGGAGCTCTCTTCAAAATAATAATATAACAAAATAAAATAGTATAAAATCATTCTACAACAAAATAATATGAATGAAAAATGATTTATCCACAAATTATGTAGAATGCACCGGCATTTTCAATCTCAAGTTCTTTGATGTTATGTAAAGTTTATCTTGTGTGTCGTACCATATATCCAAACGGGATTTAATGTAAAAAAGGATAAATAAAATAATAAAGAATACTGTAAAGCAGTGACAGGATGTATGTAATCTGGTAAATACGTATGGATAAACACAAGAGTTTAGCATGAAACTTGGAAACATCATATGTCATTTGTGAAGTCCAAATATAAATAACTCGAGCATAGAAGTTAATGGCGCTTAAGTTTGTTTAGTTAGTGTTCAGTTAGTTCTCCGTAACTATTTTAAAAGCTCCCAGAAACACATAATTTTAGGATGTGCTTACATTTAGAAACTTTAAACATAATTGTTAAAGGTGCGGTCGGCGTCATTTGATGAGATCCAATTGGAGGCAGCCCGCGGCTCCGGCGCAAGTGTGTTACTAGCTGTGCCGCAGCATGGAGCACGCAGCAGGTCCTTTGATTCGGCGGGCTCCGACGACTCAGGGACATATCTGGAGGTATGTTCGGTTCTTGTTTTTAATCCACAAAATATTATGAATAATATATAACGCAGAGCTAGTTAAGAATATTAACTATAAGTAAAATATATTTTGGCCGAAAATAAATTATATTATGACTGTCTATATTCTATGTAGATTTCCTAGGTTTTATTCTTAGTAAAATATCATTTATAGTTTATGCATTTCATTAGAACGGTCATGGGTATTTTGAACTTTACGCTTCTGGCCTGTTGTTTTTATAGTTTTGTTGTTACAACAGTGTGCATACATAGTATTTGACTTGTTCCAACCCAGCGACGCGTCGCCATAGTTAGATAGTCACAATGTGATAAAAAAATCCTCAAAAAAATTTAATGTTCGTTGAAAAACGTTTGCTACGTCATAACTCTAGACATTTTACACTTTTACGTGTTACGATATCAAAACTCGTCTGAAAGAGTTTCCTGTGGGCTGCTGGCGTTGTAAAGCGTAGGTCGAGTGAGTACAGATTTACGGTAAATGACATTAGACGTTGTGTCGATTGACGATGACGTTATTAAATTTTGCTGGGCCAAACGCGTTGATATGGCTCTCTGTACAGAATATTGCTTTGTAGTGCCTTCGTCTTTGTAATATGTTTGGTAATAACTTATAATAAATAATTGGGCTCAAGTACCTATTTGCGCACACACTGTTACAATACTATACGCGGTGCGGATCGAAATCCGTACGTTTAGAAAATATGTATGTATCTAAAAGTATTGATGTATGACAGGATAGGTAATAAAATAAATCATACTGAACTATAATCTTGTTGTATGGTTATTTAAAAGTAATTAAACCGTTCATTTATTTGTGGATGTAATCTACCATTTCTAAAAGAAAAGAAAATTCAATGATGTTTCATTATTAAATGCAATCACATTCCACGTCCTTTTGCTTAGGTACTTTTAAGTTACCTGCCTTTGACTTCCAATAAAATAGAAACTATTTTAGATTTGCTAAAAGGATTGTTCTTAGTTGTAATGTGAGATAAAGTAACGTTTTATAACTTGTTTTGTCCATTAGGTACCGCGTCTGTGGTCGCGTCGTCGGTCTGGCAAAGGCACGCCCCCGCCATGTGTGCATTGTCGCCACATGGAGACCTGGCTGGCCCGCCGAAGCGAAGAGCGTACCACGCCTGATAGACCACTTGCCTCATCTTCGGCAGAAGACGACGATGACGAAGATGAGAGTGACGCGGAATCCCCGAGAGTCACACTTGCGCCGCCGCCGCCGCCGCGTCCGTTCTTACCACCTCCACAATCGCCGCCGCCTTCACCTGGAGCGCCTTCTTTCGAGCTACAACCACCAATAGACGAACCGCCAATCTTACCGCAAAGAAGACGTTCAATTTCGCGACAAGAAGCATTCTTTATTGAACCTACGGGAAGTTCTCTCGAAAATGTCCGGGCCTCGGAACAGGGAGCCGCCGATGCTGCGAGAGATTCACTTGTACACGATATTTATTTAGCTGTACCCGATTTGAAACGTGATCGTGCCGCGTCAGTCGACTCCTGTTTTTCTAAAGTGTCTGGTGGTAGAGCAGAGGAATTAAACGGGACTCAAAATTCGTTAACTGTCCCCGGGAGTGGGCTTCGTTCGCGATCGGTGGATATTGTGTTGCCGACAGCGGAACAGTCGCGGTACAAAGCTTTGGCGCTAACAGCGTCGCAAGCAACGCCTCCAGTGCATAAACAAGAAGAACCACCACAACCAGCAGTGCCACCATTAGATTCCAGGTCAGTTTACCTTTATATTGAATGCTTATATGATTTATATTATCTTGTAGCGTGTTTTATAATAAATTTATTATTATATTTCGAATTTCATTAAAATATTTCAACAAATTACAAAATAAATATCTACCTACCCTCAAAATATTTTCTACTGTAATTCTGTCGCTAACAGCATGTACAAGCACTTTGTGTACCAGCTTAAATAATACTACAGAAGATAGCACGTGGCCTATACCATTAGGATAGTGAGTTGTTTGTATTTATGTCTTTGAGTTTTCAGCATTAATAGTTATTCACTCTTATGGGTTTATACAGTTATTTTTTTATCTGATTAATTATATACTTTCGTTGCCCTTGTATCAAGTAATATACATATAAATTAGCATTTCATTTAAAAAAAAATGTTATGGAATGCGTCGCGTTGTTCAAACACCTGCAAAAGTAACACATAGAGTTTCATTAGAAAATGTTGGAAATAGTGTGAAAGTTATATGAAAATAGTTTACCGGATTTGACTTCTAGCTTGACATAAATTTTCTTGAAATCACCATGTACATATGACGCTTTAATAATCTATAATTACCTTATCATATTGGCATTGGTTTAGTTCGTAGATAATAACCTCAAAGTACATTATCGTCTGAAGCATTCCAATAATTTTGCGGCTGAATAATAATCCGATAAATTCCTATGGTTGTGAACACACACAGACTCCGCCACAACAGTGGTAACACAAGTTTGCTCTCGTCGTAAACATTCATATAGTGTGACCAAAATGTATATAGAGTTATAGAGCGTATAGAGATAACATTTTGAACACATATTTCGTAACGATAATCCCAGCGACTGCTGGTTTTCTTGAAGTCACGTCACATTTTGAGTAATATTTTGAAGATAAGAAATGAAGTCTCAGTTCTTGTTTGACGTTGAATAACGTGCTTGAATCTTGCGTTTTGAACTAGATTAGTATTCGAACGGATTATGGTAGTATATGAAAAGAAATATTGGTATGCATATAAAAAAATACATGCTTTACAATATACATACATACTATCAATATCTAGCAAAGGAAAGTTATTCATAAAATCTTGTTTATGTCATTAATAGCCTAAAATCGATACGTAAAAAACACAATAGTTTTCAATACATTATTATTTCTTAAGGCATATTTATTTAGGTTCAATATAGATGGTAGATAATATTGCTAACGGTAGTCAATAAATATTTAACTGTATATAGTTGTCGCAGAACAATCTTTTTTATTTTAACAGTCTATAATATATGGTACTAAAAGATAAAATATTTGTTCTTTTCTTCCCCTTAGGCGAAATTGTGCCAATCGATATCTATAAATAATTGACGGACCGAAACGCGAACCTGATATATTTAGATATTTGTGGAGTATTATTTAATTTGATACCTATTGAAATAGGATTTATGTGAAATTGTTGTTGACTTAAATAATAATTAGTAATACCGTAAAAATGTTTGGTACGAATCCAAAGCATAAGTTAATATAAATTATGTTTAGGGTAGCACACACATTATATTGTAGCTATAAAGCAGCTTGATATCCAAGCACGCATAATGACGAGTGCTGTGCAGTGCCATGAAGTATGGCCGGTTAAACGGAATCCTTGATGGCATTTCTACAGAATTTATAATATTTTATGCACTATAAGTATGGTCGAGTTAATGTTGTAACTTGATTATCCTGACATTAAGATAAATATCGGACCATACTTTACGTAATACATCCCGGTAAATTCATTTTGGAAAATTCTACTCTTTCACAAGAAACTAGGAGACTAGACTACGTTTATATTTTGTAGATTTTTACAACTGCGCGACCTATCGGATCCAAAACTATTCTAACTATAAAACTGGAGCCAACCAAACACAATCACAAACTTTTTTTGTAATCGTTTAGGTGGTTTCAGAGATTAACGTGGACAAAACGCGCCCTATCTTACTCTATGTTAATATAATGTATTATGCTTAGGTCCTATCCTACCTATATCTTTCCGCAAATGCAAGCAATATCTTCACAAAGTTTTATCTCAATTGGTAGAACGGTATGGTTACGCATAAAATACTAATAAATATTCATTTTTATAATATAGCCTTTGCCCACGGCTCTGCCCGGGTGAAAAAGTTTTTCCGGAATAAATATTTTCTCGGGATAAAAAGTAGTTTATAGGACCCACGAGTAATGTAGATTCCTAATAATAAAAAAAATCAAAAACAGTTCAGTAGCTCCAGAGATTAGTCCCTACAACCTAAAAAAAATCCTCTTTACAATATTAATATAGACTAGATTAATTTTATTTTAGAATTTTAATGTTAATATTTTAAATCGGTTATAAAGTTTCAGTTCAATATACCACAACTCCAATATACTGTAATCTGCTTACGAACGTAGTCAGAAACAGCTATTTAATGTCGCTAATGCGTTCTATTGGCAAATGAATCATTCAACATAACTTTATATCATGCTTTATTACTATACACAAATCGAAAATTCTTATTAATTATCTTTGTTATATTAAAATATTTTTAGATGAAAATTTCTTCTAACTAAATATTATTTACTTTATTATTAGGAACGTTATTGCTTTTCCTTCGTTAAATAAAACTTAGTTCTGACTAAGATCCATAAAGTTACGCAGATATAACATGCAAAATAAAGAAATTAAAAAATATTTTGCCTTGTTAGTATTGATTATTGAGATAGCTCGGAAACAGTAAAAAAGCTTTTAAAAAGGTTCGTAAAAATGTTTGCTCTGTAACTTATGCATACGTAATTTAAAAATTTATAAGTAAAACGTAACTGTTGTGGTTTTCATAGAACATTCTGAAATGAAATGATATTAAAATTTTGTTGCAATGTGATATCTGGAAACTGAGTGTAAATAAAACATTTCGCTAGCATTTTGTATTCAGCGTGTGGAGCATGCACAAGCTATGCCGAGTGCCGACTGGTCGAACACATATGATATTCCCTTTGGTGAAAATACATGCCTGTTATTCTTTATTGCAAAGCAATTGCGGAAACCCGACTTCATTTTCATTTGTTTTTAATGGATTGTGTTCAACGAATGGGATAAGGGAGACAATGAAGCCCCCGTTGTACAAATCCGCATATAATAAATACAATTCTGGTGTAAAGTTTTGGTCATAAAAACTTATAAGGAATTACGTGACCAACTGTCACTGGTTATTATGTTTGCAAAGGTTTTTATAGTTCTCTAAGGAATAATATTTCATTTCAATGAGTTTCTAGTTGTGGTAATACAATGAATATGAAAGGTGTGATTAAATCTATCACATTGCCAGATAGTTATGAAATATGTGTTTCGTATACGAGTGGTATTGTGTTTTTATTATTTGCACGCTTCCAAAAACACAAAATATTATCTTTCAGACCTAAGTACTTTCTGACAAAACTGTATTAAACTTCAGTACGTTTCGCTGCACAGAAATATATTCAAGTAGTTTTAATGAGAAATAAGTAACTTTGTGACTGCTACGAGTATATATTTTATTAGTTATAATTATAATGTATATTGATGTGTTTAAACCGGCTAGTCATAAAAATAATTCTACCTAGTTTCTACTATTATTTGCGTGATATAAGTAAATGTATCAACTTAAAAGATATACGATAGTTCTCACACTCCATGTATTGTGTTCACGTAGACTAACACATGGGGAAAATATTGGATAAAACAATTTATCGTCACCCCCGATGGAACCAAGAAGCTCGGAGCTATTGAGTACAAGTGTCACGTCGAGCTTTATAAGGAGTTTATTTGCTACCTTATAAGTGGAGCTTACACAAGTTTTATCCAACTTAGATAACTTCTCCTTGTTGCTGTTTAGACATAGAAATATCACTAAGTTCGGAAGATTTTTTACCGCATTAGATAATGGGATGTTGGGCGCACAAACTCCGATACAGTTGCGACTTTCTTATTAGTTAAATAAACTCCCGCTGTGGTAGAATACAAATGAAGTTCTTTTATAACTGTACCCTAGCATAACTAATCAAATCTATTAAGTAAAACATAACCATTGATGAATATAAAGGTTCCTTGAAGTAGATTTCCAAAAGCTAGATAAGTTTATTAAGAAGTAATACCCGAGTAAAAACAATCCAGTCAAAATTTTATAATTCTACAATAAATCGAAGTCGAAGTAATCACATTAAAATTTATTTAATGTTACGTTTGAATACTTGCAATAATACTTATTTTATGAGAAAATCCGTTATGGCAAGCATTTTTTTGAAAGCGATATTTTAAAGTTCTTATAATTATTATAATTACAGGTATGTTTCACGAACACAAAAATTTATTATATTATATGAAGTATGCTTATACGCTATTAATTGTTGTTAAAAGTTGTCTGTACGTGTACCTGCGCAGTGTCACGACTTACAATTCATTGCACTTGGCCCCAGATGCAATATACGCTGTAACTTTTGTCCCATTTATTTGCAACTCAAGAAAACCTGTGCATTTTCTTCATTTAAAGTTATATTTAAACATTTTATTTTGTCAATACAAAGGTATAAACATATTCATATTTAAATATCCATATCCGTGGCGTTTTGGTAAAGTTTTCCAGTTTACATAAGCACTAATTTTTACATCCTGATGACATAATGCTTAATATAAAAACATTTTATTATTAATCTCATAACAAGACCACACATAAAACAGAAAAATCGTGTATTGTCATGTCATGCAGAGTAGACAGTTTGATTGGGAAACGATTTTTTGTAGGTATACAAGATCATACGTAAAGTGGGTAGTGGGGTGTGGGTAGTGAAGTGGCCGTAATGTTGTTGCTTTGGTAAGTTATCTGGAAGCCTCCCATCCCAATTTTCCTGCCTGCTCATTAAAAATGAGATACGCAATAGTCATTTCACTGGTAGTATATACGGTACTTATGTAAGGGGCGATGGTAATCACTTACCACCAGGTGACCCATTTCCTCGTTGGCCTACCTTCTATAAAAACCTATTTATTATAATAACACACTCATGCGAACATGAAAAATTATTCATGACACAATCGACGTAATTAACAACATGGTATGGTTCTTTTCTTTTTTTCTTCATAATTCTATTATAAAAACACAAAATTATTTACATTTAATTATTATCTTTCCATACAGCCATGAAAAACTAATGAGTTAGTGAAGAAACTTTATGTTTATTACAAGAGGACTCCTTATGACTTCGTTATGTGTTATTAACAGACTGAGTAGATGCTAATGAAGGAGCCAAGCTATTAATGATTCAGCGGGCACTCCAGCCGGTTGATTACCGTTTCCCGGTTTGACTCTCGACAGATTTTATGAAGTAATAATGTTAGAATCGGCAAATCAAAGACTTCACTTCTCATACTTTGCAAGTTATATTGGAATATTAAGAAAACTTTTTGGTGCTTAGGTAAATGTTATATCTACTGGTGTTAAACTATTCGTAGGTTTTCTCTAAAGAAATACCTCGATTTTAACAACATTTCGGAATCTGGAAATTATAATAACTCTTATAGGTATTACATTCTATGTTCAATAGTTAATTATTAAATTGCGTAGTTCGTAGATAGCGCGGGTACATTCACAGAGGTATGGCTAATGGCGGGATTCACCCAAATCTTTCCATTTCACGTGTCGTGCATCTAAGGAGATGGAACGTGATCGAGTCTCGCACTGATAACCTAATAGAAATTGAAGCTTAGTGGAAACTCCATTCAATGTATGTAAATCTACATGGTAAAGGATGGCGTAAAATATAAAAAACCAGTCTATTGGGAGTTTTACCTCTTTAGCAGGATTTGTACAATGTATATTTCATCATACGTCTAAGAAATAACTGATGTTTCTTGAGTGCTCAGAAAAACACAAAACGGTTGTGTTTTTCTGAGTTATACGATAGCGATACAACTTTTTCTTAAGGTCGTCGGAAAATATATTTTATAGCTTGTGATGCTCGACCAAAATAACAAAAGTAGTGCCTAAATTTTATGAGTTACTGAAGGCATTATCATTTTTATAGCGATGTCAAACTATCATTGTTAAAATATTAGTTTAATTGCATTGTTTGCGAAAGCTATCTTAAAAATTGTTGCTTATTATAGCATATTGCATACGTGCAATCTGGGTGAGCAAGTGTTTATTATGTCAACTCGATTTAGGTGTTAATTTTACAATCATTTAGTTAATGCGATTAATTTCGTGGATGGCAGCCAATCCGATTCTCCTCAAAGCTGATTTCCGTTTTCAAAGCAGTAAAGCGCTTTGATTTCAATTAACCGCTGGCAAATTTTCAACATTTGCATACGGTGTCCTTACATTTAATAACAATACAGTTTGTAACTAGTACCAGAGATGTTATTACACGCATGAAATAATCCTTTAAACATAATGGATGACAAGAGACCCGTGTTCTGTAATTAAAATTATCAAAAGACACGTCAAATGTTTCATTATTACACGCTCGACATACGTATATATTATACCATATAGTTTGATGGAGCCTTGTATGACGTCATTACCTTACTAATTGTATACTGCTGGCTTCACATTACATACCAATAAATCCCAATAGAAGTTTACATACATTTACGTGTTTTTACTTCCATTTGTAAAAACCTTGTATTAGGTAGCGATCAATTAATCGTCAATTATTTAAACCATTTGGTAACCGAAGTGAGTTACTACTTCGCTTGGTAAGATATTCATTTATAACGGCATTAATCCTGATGTGGTAGTATAGATATAAGTCTTTTAGAAAATAAATGACTGCAACCAATTACAATGGATGAATTTCATTACGTTTAACTCTAATTTTGAAATAAATTATAACTTACATAAACGAAATGTTACACATTAAAATAAAGTTGTTTAAACTTCGACTGTTATGTATAAAATATTTAAAGGAATGTGGTAAAGATAACCCAATGAAGAGAATAAATGGTTTATGTTAAAAGTTTTAAAATAAACTTTTAAAACATTGTTGCTTCATGGTTAAAACGTCCCTAGGGTCCTTTAAAAAATTGAGAAAATGATGATGTTCAAAAGTGTATGTAAATTTTATTGTTTGTTCTATGTAGTATTTTATAAAACTCTGGTAGAAAGCGATGCTGCGGTTCAAGCGACCTCTACTGGTCCCATTACAGAAAAAAAATCACCAACTTAGATTTGATGCCTTACCTGCGGTATCACAATTAAGTCTTAAAGTTGATTTCAAATGCATATTTATGAACCACATTAAGGATTATTTTTGCCAACTTTGTAAAAATAAGTATGCGCATTATTCTTACATTAAGCCCCTTAAAGTTATGAAATTTTCTTTTGAAATGCGCAGACCATGTCTAATTTTTTGGCATAAATTATTACGTAAAACTTCTAAAATAAGATGAAGCTCCAACATTTGATGGGCTGAATTCAACCAATTTTCCTTTTATTAAGAAAAAAACTGAAGGTTTTAGCTATATCATTTTAATACAATTTTTTTAGAAATTTATGATTTTAATTTTGCTTGTATTAATAAGCTTATTATTAATACAACGTGCACTAGCTAGTGCACGTTACACTCGGTAATATTTTTATATTACTTTAGTCTATTTTAGTTGCTAAATTATACTTTCAGTTATTGTTGGTGGAAGATCATCTCATAAAATATTTAACAATGTTGCTAATCAAGGTAGGGGTAATTTTAACAATTCCCTAAAGGTCTAAGACCGTATGCGCAAAATCAAATATTACAGATGGTAATAAGAAATTCCAAAAGTATCATTAAAATGGTTATAGTGAAGTGACAGTATGATAGGAAATAATAGCATTAAATTTAAATTTTAGTGTATAACTATGCTGTTATTTATGAAATTTCATTTGACCACGAGGGCTGCTATCTCTTCGAAAAATCGGGAGAAAAGTACAATACAAAAACCGCGATAAAAGCCGCAAAATAGTTTACATCAATGTCATTTGCGTTGCTGGTTACGCTATTGCTAATTTTATCATCTTAAATAAAATATGTGTCGTATATAATATTCAAGTGAAATAATAATGTATAAATATAAAATAATAAATTATAATGTATCCTTTGTTGGAGGTCCTTAAATAAATAAAAAAAAAATAAAAATAATAACACCAAATAAAGTATGTATATTAGGCATTTTTATTAGTTAATTACGTATTGTACAAAACAATAACAAATATAAAACCTCTCTGCTCAAAATCTCTCATAATTTTCTTCAACAATTATACACAAAATAAAAATTGTACCATAATCTATAAATATTATCTAATAACAATATAAACTCTATGACGAATCTCAAGGGATCGGCCGTTTTTTCCATTATAGGGAGTGAGGAAAGAAACATAAGTACATTAGAGACTTCAATAACTAAGTCCTACATTTTCTGAAGACGATATAATCATAGAATAAGGACTTAATGAGATACGACTTCTAGGGTATTTACTGATTCAATTCACATAATATTATACGGTTGTATTAACTTTAAACAAGTAAGCAATTAACAATAATATAACCTTGGTGGTTGTTTATTTTCTCATGTATCTTATAAATTTCAGTACCTCAAAACTTAGTCAAAGCTTTTTAAAAGCACAAAACTTTTGTAATTTATTAATTCTATTCATTATTATTAACCAAGAACTCAACTATTATAAAAAAAAAAACATCTCTTCCGAGTTATGTATATCCTTCTTAAACAGATTATAAAATCATAATAATATGCACTATCTTGACACTGCGATTGTATTTTGACGTGATATTAGGTATTAGTGTTGACATGTATTTATCGTGACGTTTTGTTGACGCTTATTTAACAGGCAGCAAATGTGTTTCTCTATATTATTGCAATATCTTTCTTGCTAGTATGTACACATTTTTCGTAACATTAGTTTTTCGCTGCATTTGGTGCTTATAAAATTGCCAAATGTCTATTTTTTTTATCGTATGTACGTACACCAATTTTAGTGTTTTTCTATAAATTGTTCATCGTCTACGTTGTTTAAATTCGAATTGTTAAGTATTTGATAAAACTCAAAATCAACTATAGTAATATATTTTTACATAACTGACTTTCAGTTATTTTTGTTTTATCATTTGCTAGCTAACTTTAAGCTGCGTTTGTTTTATAATAAAATATTTTTGTGAATTGACGGTTGCGATCTTACCGTTTAGGTGATGATATATAAATCTGAAGATTGTTGATGATGCACAGTAACATTGTATGTATTTGAGCTGTACTGTATTTACCAGTAGGTGTGCGGAACTTAATTCGTCAAATGGCAGTATAAAAAAACCCTTCCAGATATTCTACAAAAGACTTCAATATGCTTCACTAAAAAATAAAAAAAAGTTATCTAAGAATTCTCTTCGATCTGAAAATATCTATTTGTATAATTGCTCGTTAAAAGACTTTAGCATAGTGTTCAATAAAACTGTTCCTTGGACCCCTTGCTAATAAGGGTATCTAGTTAAATTTATGACGTTTATAAAATGGCACACTCATTCCATAGCTTCTTTTCTTGTTTAACGATCCTATTTTTATGGAAACTATCACGTAGCAACGGGGAAATTTTTATTTATGAGGCATAAAATTACTTTAAAATACTTGCATGTCTCTTGGAAACGCTATTTTACTTCTCACTGCACTAGGGCTCAGAAATATGAATTATATCTTAGATTTATAAGTATAACATTTACTCTATGTGCAATCATGTTGCACATTAATCTTGATTACTCGTTATTTTAGTATTCATTATTAAATCTATATGATAGAACTCTGAAGATCCATGACATCTAAGAATGTATTTTATTTCATTTCCTCGTAATGGACCGCCAGATTGTGGCCGTATAGGCGTTTACGGTGAATGATGATTTGTAACTACGTGTTTTATACTGTTAATATAAGTATCAAATCTGAGAAAGCTGTAGTGATCGTTAATATTAATACCGACCATTAAAAACTTCCATAAGGTGATATCATTAATGTTTTGATATAAAAACGAGCACAACACGAGCAATATTAGATAAGCCTTACAGTTTTTATTTTACTTCTTTTAAATCTGCATGAACTGTTTTCCAACGCTTAAGGGAAATAACTTTGCTCAGCTCAGGAACTCAGGGATCATGAATAATAATGCATGGCGAACCGGCTCGCTCCCAAGGTACTGGAACGAACGAGGGTTGTGACTTGTGCCCTGCGGCCTTATTTTGATTAACATGTTAAAGTGTTATTAATTTACGGATGTTTAAAGAAATGGGAATGAATTTACAAGCTCTTAAAGAAAATCTATTTCACAAACAAAGTAGAAAAGGAATTTACATTTTATTTATTTAGTATAATATAAGAGTTATCTCCAAAGATTTGGAAAAAAACATCATAATTGATATGATCTTGGGAAATTATTCATAATTTAAGAAATATTTTAAAAATAACTCCAATTCATTTGTTAGAAATTCGTTCTGGGGTTTATCTTTCCAATAAAATGAAACAACATTTGATTTTGTTTTATTATAATGTGTATAGATAAAATTATGCGGGACGGATTTTTATACACAGATGGATATTCTCCTTTGATATCTCGATATTTTCTATATTGTTTGATACAAGTTACAGAATATTTTATCGATAATTGCTATACACGGCAGATAATTATTAAGTTTCTTATAATGTTTGTACATTGTTACGCGTTGTTTACATTTAACATACTCAGTAAGTTTACGTCTGTAAAGCCTCTGATGCACTGGGGTGCGGAAACCGCCAGCGTCCTGAATACATTATTGACTTAGTGCCGCAGTTTATTAAGCCCTTTATTATATTTGTATCTAGTTAAATACAAATACTGGCTATAAACACAATTTTTAAATGATATTCGATTGTCGTCTAATGCGGTTGAATTTGTAGGTCAGTATGTTTGCGTTGGCTGATGGAAGCTAATGGCTATCTTATTACATTGTGTCCAATCGCAGTTAATTACGCAGCCAGCTCCAGAAAAGAGTTAGATAATTTTATCTAACTCTTTTCCAATATTGCTATTCTTTTCCAATATAAGCTGAACATTCAGGAATTTTAGATGCAACAATTATCATTAGTTTAGACTAGTAATTCTCTCATTACTAGTCTAAACTAATGATAATTGTTGCATCTAAAACTTAGGAATTTAGTAACCAGATTGTACTGATTCATATTTTACTAACCAGTACTGAGCAGTGACTCGAAGTACTGTTAAATACAATTAACTGTGTCTTTTATATGTTAAGTTATCTCTCCATACAGCTCATAGCAGAGATTATTATATCCATTAATAGCACATTATTGCCTTTACGAAATGAATTTGATTGATATTATCAAAGACCGTAATGGCTTTACATTGAAGTCGACTCCCGAGCTTAGGTAGACAGGCTAATTATAATCTCAGATTAATAGTTTATGTAGTTGATTAGACTTTCATATTATATATTATATCATTTGCTAAGACGGAATGGGGAATAATATAAGAATTAATAAAAAGTGCACAAAATTCGTCAAATAATTTAAAAGTAAAAATATTTGTAAAATATTCCAATTTATCTGTATTTTCTTGTTAGATAATAAATCTCTACGTGTGAGGTTTTATGCTAAAATAGATGATAATGGACGCGAGCAGATACAATTAAAAATAAGTTGCTAGCCCCGATATTTCATAAAAATGGTCGTTTGTCTTGATTACTTTTAATAGATGTCCTCCTGAATATTTTGTTTTGTAGAGTATGTAAAGTAGTATAACTTAAAATGTAGATTGATTTAGAAAGCCAGGTTAGGAGTGTCTATATGAGTTTAATTATTGAATAGTAAAATAAGAAATTTTAGGTTTTTCGAAAAGTAGGTTCCAACTTTAATAGCGAGAACAGCCGAAGTATTTGTAATTATATATTTATAATCTGCTTATTTATTTGTAACTAGCTTCCGCTCGCAGCTTCGCCCGCGTGGATTTCGGACTTCAAAAATGGAGGAGGTGCTCAATTTGTCGGGATGTTTTTTTAATGTATGGTGGTATGCAGGTGGTCCGATTGTCCGGTCAGGGTCTGATGATGGGATCCTGGTGAAATCGAAGGAAGCTTATAGCATGATTCAGTATTCACGCGTGATGGCTTATTATTAGCGTATTTCATGTATAACTTTGGTGTTTCTATATCGATTTCTATGATTCTTTTTTATGGAATATTTAATAATGTTAACTTTTTTAATTAGGGATGACTGAGAGTGTTATAAACGTAAGAGTAGACAAATATAATGAGAAAGCTTCGAACTGCTAAGCTATCGGAGTTACACGTGTTATTGTGAGTCAACCATAAAAGATAGACATATGCTGTCGTGGGATATTTTTTACATAATTTTAAGGAGAACATTTCCGTCATACATGATTTCTGCGTAGCTTTAACCATTAAGGTTGCACACGCGAAGGAAGCTTAAAAAATGGAGTAACTTCTCCCGTTTTCCCAACATTTCCCTTCACTGCTCTGCTCCTATTAATTGTAGCGTGATGAAAAGTATACTATAACCAGCACAGGAGTATGACAAATAATTGTACCAAGTTTCGTTAAAATCCGTCGAGTAGTTTTTGTTTCTATAACGGTTATACAGACAGACAGACAGACAGACAGACAAAAATTTTACTAATTGCATTTTTGGCATCAGTATCGATCCCTAATCACCCCCTGATAGTTATTTTGGAAATATAAGTATTTCATATACAGAATTGACCTCTCTACAGATTTATTATAAGTATAGATTATATAATAACAAAATAGCGAGTAACTAATTTTTGGCACAGCGAACCATAGATTACAACTAAAATAGAAATAATATTAAGTCACGTCAATTTTGCATCGTTACCTAGATACGAAAGGCAGAGGTTTAAAAAATATTTAGAAGAATCTTATATTTTTTTATTTAAGCGTAAAAGTGACTGAGCGCCCTACTATTTATCTTTCCGCGATTCCATAAACACCTCCAATAAAAATATGTTTTATAATTGAACAATGTCAACTATGTTGGTATTTAGGTGGGCTGCCAAATTTCTTCCGTGTTTATCTTTGAAAAGTTCATTATTGTTCGTATTGAAAATAACTTCGTAGCCAGAAGTGGTCGGTCACGCGCATATTTGTTGGCTATAAATATCTTTATCATTTGGCAGACGTGGCGCTTGGTGCGCGAAAATGTCGCGTGTTGATGCGCAGCCGGCCCGCCCGAGCCGCCCGCCCGCCGCGCCGCGCAGTTTGCTATTTATTTTTACCCACTGATATAGCGATTGACGCGTTATATATATTATGTATGTCGACTATTACTATTTCTGCTAACGTGCGTGGTTAAATTTTACAAATATCTGCACATTGTCTGTGCACAGTATGGACAGGTAATTATCGTTTCAAAGTGTAAACACACTTCGCGTGAGAATTTTCGTGCGCCGCGTCGCCCAAGAGCATTAGCGTTTGGTAGAATGCGAGGTTGGCATTTAGATCCTAGTCAAATGTTTTTGCAATGTTTAGCACACACAAGACAGACACACAGTATGTATTATTGAGAGCCTTCGTGGCGTAGCCGATGTCATATGATGATAGCTGATATTATATATTATTCTCCGTAACATTATTACAAGCAACTGTTCTTTTGACCACCGTTCAAAAGAGTTCATCTACTTAGCTACCGTCTAAAGCATTTTAACAATACAAAATATGATGACGGTGAGTTTTATTTTGAAACCGCGCTTAAACCTATTGAGTATTCAAATATCACCCCGGTGGTATTGTGTTTGTTTAATTCATGTTTCATGTTACCCGACTGCCCAAGGACCGTGGATCTTTGGTGTTTAGGGTCTTCCCCAAAAATTAAAGACATGTGGAAAGTACCTACACAGTCGAATTTTATTCACACTAAATTGGTTTTAGTCTTTAATGCTTTTCTGCTGCTCGTTTTTATAGCTTCGAAAGAGTTAAGAGCGACTTTGACGTTGAAACCAGAATAAAATTTGAATTAGATTTTGAGAGCTACGAGCTCAAAGGCAGATTCCGGCGTTTCGAACCTTTACTAATACAATATGAAGTAGCGAAATTGCGCAGGAATTCAAAGGCATCGCCTTTATATATCGATATTTCAAAATTAATACTATTGTTGATCATTTCACAAATATTGAAGCTGAAAATCATGGATATATCTTCATGGCTGGTTGTGTTGTAATAAAGCTTTCCCAGTAATAGTTCAAAGAAACTTTTTTTTTAGGAGAGATTATATTTTATTTACCTTACCTTTGGCCACGTACTAATGCGTAGGGTCTGGGCGCTGTTACAGAATAAATAATAACGCCGACAAGACTGTTCCATTTAAGGTCTGACGTGAACAAAGGTACCACAATATCTTTATACCACATGAATAACACTACCCCATAGTAGGGCAGGTCAAAATATTGGCACATAATTATTGTAAACCATGTAATAAACGACTATGGAAACCTTGAGCGGGTAAATATCAATCCGAAGTTGAAAACATTCACAACAAGCACGAAGAAAAACTGCTTTGCTCTGCCGCCATGCTGGGTATTATAATCTGACATTATAGTAGTAAAGTGTCGACCTCAGAATAATGAAAAGCAGTGTCGACTTTATGATATTATGGACATTGACTGACAATTTATTGATAGCATCGAAGCGTGGTTGATGGAGGTGTCTGTTCACATAAATGTATGGGTATCTTAATCATTTATTGTACTTATGAATTTATTTTCTAAAATGATTGTGTTAATGTTTATTAAACCTAGTAAATAGTAACTTTTTATATAGGTATTTGTTTTACCGCACTGACCGTATGACATCAAAGATCAATTTAATTTATTAAAAAACAACACATTGTTTAGTAACATAACATTATTGTTGATTACTACTTTATGTGGAATTTACTAACACTAACAAGTAGCTACAACTGCTAAGGAGCTTAGAATTTTAATGTGTGTGTTATGAGTTAGTTCCATAACATTGTGAATGTTTACTTTAATTTTGTAAGTTAGTAGAATTTCAGATGTTATACGTATAGCGAAAATCGCGTACATCGTTGCAACACTGATAAAATATAATCTAATGTCTCAACTCTCCACTGTTGACACAGGACAAAGTAAACTGAAATCTATTTCGCCTTATTTTGTAATGGGACTTTTACGACATTCTTTTCGACTTGCTCGGGCTGTTTTCTTACGTCGATAAAGGTGACCATACACGCAACTGTGGCATTTTTATTTCTTATATTCACCAGAAAGTTAATCATCGAAATAAAACTAGTTTTCAGATCTGTCGCGGTTTTATATATATGTATCTAATTATAACATGTAGGTAGACATTGTAACGTTGACTTTTTGATCGCCCTTAGTCCACCCCGTGACCATCAAGACTGCAGTCTTCGAATCGTTGCATCGTTAGAAAATTATAATAAAAAAACCGCGATAAAATCCTACAGCCAGGTTTAATTCGATGTCGTATGTTTATTAAGACATCTGTACACACTGTCTTTAATAAAATAATAAAGAAACAATTTCGAGTCAACATACTATATAAAAAATGATTTAGAATATTTATACTACACTTTGGAACAACGTGGAGATAGTCTAATAAAAGCAATAATCCGCCACCAAAGGTAACTGAGGAATAGAAGAATATATCGTTATATGCAAGGTTAAGCCGACGGTGCCACCGTGTATAAATCTTAGTGAGGCCAAAAGCGTTTGGATTAAGGTTTTTTAAAAATAATTATATCCTCTTCATTCGTAAGTTCTTATACATAAATAATAAACACAGCCTAATAAAATGTTACAATACTGAGAAAAGTATTTTTTGTCACTATGTGCAAATTCTGCTACGAAGTATAAAATTTTACCAAATAACAACAAACTAACGATGTCACAAATACATTACAAGCGTGGTTACCCTAATAGAGCCAGTCGTTTTAACAGCAAGGGTGTAAAGTCGGCACAGTTCTTGTTAAAACAACGCTGTAGGGAACAATTTGGTTCGAGATGCTGACAACCTTCTCTTGTGTTTCTAAGGCATCTGTCTGATCGATTCCGAGAGAAAAACTTCTAAATTATGTGCCCTTAAATGAATGTTGTTATTTTTACTTTAAACTCTTAGTATTCCAACAATAAATGACATAGACCGAAATTGCAGCAAATGTAGGTTTTGCACTGAAACAATTGGTTGTTTTTATTTCCTCCTAAACGAGACTCGAATCGAATCTTCTTTTATATTCAATTGAACGGCGATATGAGCTAGTTTCTGGACTAAAGTGCAGTGTAAAAGTGCAGATAAACAGCCGCGATATCATTCGGAAGTTAGAATTTTAGAGAGTTGCATAGCGCCATAATGATTTTGTCTCCGAGACGCATTAAATGAATGGGAGTAAAACGCTCTTTAAACAGAAAAACGACATTGCTTGCATTGTGCCGCTTATCCATCCTAGATGAGTGATATTTCTGAAGGCATTTCGGTTACGTCATGAAATATGAAAAAGCATTAAAAACCTCTAAATAAAAGTATGTCATGGAAATTTATAACAAAGCCTTGCAATTTACAGCACAATTTATACCGCGAGAACAAAAAACCACAGATCGTAAATTAAATCCATCGTCCATTTTGAACCGCTAAAGTAAGTTGTTAACGAAAACGTAAAAGTTACTTTTCTCGAAGTTTCGCGTGTTATAAAAGGACCATCGGCCAAGTTAGTGAAAGGTTCCCTTGAAATCTGTCTACGAAATCGCCTGAGTAATGGTCTAATGGCCGCTACTAAAGTAAAGTAACATTTACTTAGATAAAGCAGAGATAAGGAAGATCCGCGTTGATTTATGCGTTTGTTAAAACCTTAAACTATGTGAGTTTACCAGCACTTTAGACTATTTTGTAATAGATGCTGGAATTAAGCTGTGAAAGTTACACTTGTTTTGTTTTACTAAGCAATAACAATATTTGCAGTAAAATAGGTGTTCTTTCTATAAAAAAATTTGTCTTTATATTCAATGTTTTTTCCTAAAAATTGTCGCGCAAACGTCACTCACGGTGTGAGTGATTACACTGTACATAATAATTTATGGAAAGAATGGCTCTTTGTTTATATGTTGACAATACAAAATCCAAACAGGTTGCTGACATAGATACCGTGTGACAAATTACTTCATATGGTATACTTCATGAGTAAGCGTAATTTTTGAAGTTCAATAAGCAACAGGTGCTTATATTTTTATTGCTTTGTTTTACTTTTATGATTTATGACTCATATTTTATGTAAATAACGTTTATTGAGCGACCAGGAAAGTTAGATACATTATTAAAAAAACTTCATGTAAAAAGCCCTATTGAACGATTCTTTAATTTTATTTCGTCATGTTTGAACATCGCCAATGAAACAATAATTCACTAATTTAAAGTATGCATGACTTTTACACTGCATTAATATTATCTCTAAGGAAAATGTGAATGTTTTGTAGATTTTGTAAACTGTGTTACACTATTTAAATTCCGTAAATGTTTAAATCCCCGGGACGGCATTTGGACAGCAGTTTCAACCAAAGAATAGAGATGAAGGGGGAAGAAAGTCTATTGTCTATGGGACCCGTTTACAATACAACGACAAAATCAACATTAAAACAGTTTAATTTAAAGCGACTAAGTAGGTAACTTATTTTAAATTTAATTTAGTTTTATGCAAATAAATTTATCCTACCTCAATGTTTTAATTATTTAGCATTCTGTTTATGAGCAAAAATCTTACTTCTTACTAATAATATGAATGCGAAACTTTGTTGAAATATTTGTATGATTGTTACAAATAAACGTAGTAACAAACGGATAGGGATGAATTTTGGGACATGGGTTAACATGTCTTGGATTAGAACATAGCCTACTATTTATCTCGGTAACTTCCTTCTGTGGGAAGCAATTGAATTCTTTTATCTGTTTTTTAATAGATGGCTGGGCGTAGTACAATATTTTTATAACAGGTAAAGCATGAAACGCGAGCAAAACCTAGTAAGTCATAAAATAAACTCATGCATTAACTGGAATAATATACATTAACTTGCCCATTAAAATAAGTTGGTGGACTTATAAAGTTAAACAATAAGCACTAAACGCACTTGATAGATCAGTCATTATAAGCAACTCTCGTTCACGAATACCTATGACAAATAATATTATATCACATATCGACCTTCTGGACTCAAGCGCAAGAAAGTAACAGTTGATGCTGAAGCAAGTACAGGCAATTGGCCATGACCTACAGAATTTATTTGTAAAAGTCAATTAATTCGTTGAATCGCGACGTTAAAAATGGAAAGTCATAAAATCTCATAGCCAAAAAATATTGTGATATATAGAAAACAGTACCTACACCTTTCGTTCTTTCTAAGTATTTATTTTCTTCAATAATTAACATAATTTTCTATCTTCGTTTTCCTTTCATCCTACGTATTTTCTTCCTTAAATAGTTTTATTTTTGTATGTTCATTTTAAATTATATCTATTTCCTAAAAATATTTATTTTAACTCTTAGGTAATACCTTCTTATTATTTTTATTTATTTTTTACCATCTGTTATTTTCATTTAAATATACCTTTTTCTTCCCTAATATTTAAAATAATTGCATGTCACGTCGCAGATTAGCGTGGGGCTGCGCCGACGCGACTAGCAGGGTCACCATGTTATGGAGGATAAGTATAATATGTTGAGACGTGTTGATGGTTTAAGACTCTTTATTAGACTGCACTCATTATACTGACAATACGTTACATATACTAAGTACACACACAACGATTATCAAAATTTATTAAGTATACAAAAACATTTATGTCTTATAATAATGTTACCTTACATACGCATATAGTTACTTTTTTACGTTAAAAGTTTGTTATACAACTTTTCTTCATTACAAATTTAAACCATTAGTTTATAACTGACTAGCTTTTGCTCGTGGCTTCACCCGCGTGATAGAGTTATGCTGGGTAAAAGTCTCCCTATATATTTGTTCGGGATAGAAAGTAGTATTATGTCTCAAACTACCTCCATACCAAATTTTATCGAAATCCGTTTAGTATTTTGAGTTTATCGCGTTCAGACAGCCAGACAGATGGGACGGGCGACTTCGTTTTAAAATATATTTTTTAGAACTTATTAAGAGGAACAATTCCTTCATATATGAATGTTGTGTAACTTTAACTCCTAATAAGAATTTCACAGTGGACACAATCAAATTATGTTGTCTTTAGATCGTAGAACTCTCCAAAAGTATCATGGAAATCCCATCAAACGTCAAACATATTATGCGTAGCGTTATGCATGTTTATTAACAGCATCAACAAACATTAGTGGCCGAAATTAGTTATAAAGCCGTCGTTTTCAGTATCACAATATTTATAATCGTATTGTCAAACTAAAATCCATTCAACTAAAAATACAAACAGGAATACATTTATGTAAATTTAGCATCTACGTTTTATAGAATTACATATGGAATATTAAATTCATATTTTAATACGACCGAAAAATAACAAAGATTTCGGCGATATTATCATCTTATTTACGGACTCCGATGTCTAATAAAGTTCAATAGCCATTTTTATACTTCAATGGCTACACAAGCTCCAAGCTTTCATGAATGTTCGTTATGGCATTTTCGGGCTGATAGTACTATAACGCGCATTCGTGTCATAATATCTCTCAGCAATAGCTATGTGATGTACTCTAAGTAGGGAAATAACTGTACGTCGAGTATAATACTTGGTTACTTCATCGGCGCAAGTCATTTCTTAGAATAAAAGATAAATGAAATATTTCCTATGTTGTTTTATCGGGAAAATAATTTTTATTATAGGTTTAGGAGTTCCATATTACCCTCTTTAGACAATAATATAGAGAGTGCGATCTCAATATCATTATACCTAGGTTATATCAAAGTATTGAATGAAATCGATTTTAATACTTTAGAAGTGTTCTTACACAATTTATTTTCTTTTTAACATGTATACTTTGCAATCACACTCGAAATTAATTAGTATAATTAATTTCGAGCTTGAATATAAGAAAAACACTTTATTTTAGTATTGCAAAATAAGAATTAGAATGATGTGTATTTAGGATTAAGTTTCCATTTCATATTGAGAAACTTAATTTAAACTAAAATGGAAGTTACGTATGCGACTTCAAGCTACGATTAAATCTTTATGAACATGACGCTAGGAATAAAAGTTGGTTGTTATGTAGAGTTAGACAAACAACTAAAACTCTACTAGATGACGTAATACTAGATATGAAGCGGTATTTACTACGCGCTCGTGGGCATGATTACTCTTGATTCCTGCGCGTGTTTTATTTGTATCCAATACACTGATAGATTAGCCATCTGTCACGTCTTTAACAAAAATAGATTGCGCTGAATTGTACGTAGGTGATTCACCTCAAACTTTTGTAGCAACTGATTGAACTAAAAGCAATAGTAAATAATTTTTTTGGCGTTGTATTAAAATTTAATAAATTCCGTGCATCGGGTCTGCCTCAGCGAGTTCTTGTGACATAATATTTTATCGTTGGTTAAACGGCGCCAATATCGACTGTTCGTACCTACGTCATGCAATATCACTACCCATACGATGCGTCATGTACATGACAGCTATGACTTTTATATTAAAAAAAGCCAATTCTGTCGACGGGAATAATGTTGATAGTAATAGTGATGCAACTTAGAATTTGTTTTAAATATTATAAATCATTTAAAATTGTATTTATATGGGTTTTTATAATTTTAGGTTATTACTTTCAAGTTCTTATACATATATAAGTATTATTCGAATAGGTAATTCGTACAATTCATATTTTACCACTACTGCTGCGGCATTTGCTTAGTATAAATTTATGTAAGATAAATTTACGAACACAACGAAATAAATAAACAATATTTAACAATTATTTCCAAAATATATAGTCTTTTGTCTTAAAAATTCCGGTTTAAAGTATCTAGGTTTGTGGATATTCATAGTTTTTGATTAACGTGGTGGGCACGTGGCCGGGTCACTTCCGTCAAGGTTACGCACGAACAAGTGCGGGGTCTGAGCAGGCGAGCGTGGCGCAGCATTTCTATTTCGGCACGACGTTGTGGTGACGATGACGACTAAGGCGCAATGCACACGACCGTTTTTAATTCCCGACTATAGTCAGACGAACTGGAACAATTATAAATACCCTACGTATCACCGCAGTGACCCACAAAGAACCGGTTCTGCAAAAATCGGCGCAAGTCGGGTTTACGTCCATCGACACGAGTCGTCGAAACGGATAAAAGAAAGGAATGAAAACAGAGTGCTTTCAACAGCCGGCGCGGCGTTTAGTCTGCCGCCTACAGGCACCGGCTACTTACGTAGCAGTTATTGGTACCTCATGGGCCAAAGTCAGCTGTTGTAAGATGCAGTTAGGCGACCGAATAAAATCCGTCATCTGGGCATCGCCTTAGTGGTGGTGGTTCAACGTCGCGTCGCGTACGCTTTGTACTCAGCTCGGTTAGTCCACGCGCATGTTTCCCGAATCGTACACGTCCAGTCTATAAAATCGGGTGTGAATATCCTCGTAATATTAAATCATGCGCCGACGCGAGTGTTGTGATACGATACGCTCTTAATTTACAAGTGAAGTTCATAATTTCTATCTTAAAGTGAATGTTATAACCTTTTCTCATTAATATAATATGACGTTACGCAAAATCGTATTTAAATACATTTCAATAGGAATTGTGTTACTGTTTTAGGATGTCATAATGTATTGTGAACAAGGCTCTGCGCTGTGATTCAAACTGTAGGAATTGTTGTTTTGTGAATAGGTATTCAACGAATAAATAAAGATGTCTCAGTAATTCAAGGAGAAGTAGAGTAGGTAACGTTAACAGTATAATGATACAGGTCGTGAATCAATGCACAAAAAAATATTTTATTCATATTTTATTATTTGTTACAATATGATATAAATTCACTGTAAATGTAAAACCTTTAATGAACTAATGTAATATTATTTTATAATCCTATTAAGTACAGAAGCAAACAACATGTAGATATTAACGGCGGCAGTTTCACATGTATGAAATTAACCATATTGTATTAAGTATTTTTCCTGTTATTACTCACACGTTAGTAAATACAATAACAACTATTTTATATTTATTGACTTCTGTCTTGATAATCTGTTTTATTAATGAAGAACGCTTGAACTACGTTACTCGGACATCTTATTTTTTACTAATATAACGGGACCAAATTATAAAAAGCTGCTCAGAATTGTCGCGAATGTCTGATTATAGAATTGAGTGTTAGGAATGTATGAGCGTTAAGACAAGCACACATTACTCGACTTTCAAATAGATGTTCCATTATTAGAACTATTCTGCCTGTCTACCAGCAAACGATAAAAAACACCATTCCAGTAGAGCATCTACTATAATTTTTACTAGTTAAATCAGTTAAAACAAATAAATTTTCAGTAATTTTCTTCACAGCCTGCAAGAGAAGTCTTGATTAAAAATTAAAATTATGACTCGTTAGATAAGACCGTGAGCTAAACAGACTCTAGATCAGATGATATCAGTACAAAACCCGCATTCACGAGCATTCACCGCTAATGTATGCGCGAGAGATAACAGTGTTTGTAAGTGATAATGATACCGGGAGAAGTATGCGCGCGCACGCTACCTGCTTACTTTACATTCTTTGCGTAAATTAGACCACGTGCTTTTCGTGGTTGGAAACAGTGTAAAAGCAAGTGATAGCAACGTAAAGTGTGACTGTAGCATGTAAAGCAGCAAATCATTGAGGTTGATGGTGTACAGTGTAGGTGGTTTGTGTGAGCGAAGTGCGTTGGAGTGTCGGCGCGGCGATATGTTGTTGCATGGCGACGGCGCGCGAGGGCCTGTAAAACGGAGACGCTCAGGTCGCTGCGGAACTCCATGCTGTCCTGGGGGAGGGGCGCAAGCTCCGCCAGCACCTCCAAGCACGTGGCCTCGCCTGCCTCCCTCTGCCACCAATACGAAATATGCTCCAGCGTCGAGGAAGTGTTTAGTGACTTGGAAACCGAAGGCCCACTGCTCGCGGGCACCGCCGCCCTGGCTCGAAGGCGACACGCCATAAAGATTAAAAGGAAATCTAAAATAGCCTTCAGAGTAAACAACAGGTCGGTTTATTTTATTACTCCATTAGTCGGCTGGGAGTTTACTTGCAACCGAAGTCAATAACATTTGAAATACAAGGAACAAATACCTATTACTAACAGTAACATTTCTCTGTATTTCTAGTCTTGGCTCAAGCTGTCGCGTAAATATTGTATTTATAGACTCTATATTAAAATGTAATACATTTTAATCATGAATAAGCATTATAGCGTCATTTCATACAAATAATAATATACCTATTCACCTATTTAAAAATACGTTTTTTCTACCTACCTATATACATACAACTATACATTTTTCTTTAAATTATTTTTGCTATTAAATATTACATCGTTTTAGTACCTACCCATTTATTAATAAAAAATATTAACAGAAAAAGTTTTATGAATTACGACACCGATAGCAGCTTTCATTCTCAACAGCAGTAGGTAATCAATATTAATCTCAGTTCTACACATTTTAAATAACCCTTACATAATTGGCGGTAACTGATACGTAATAACTACGTGGCTTCAACGTCCGAGGTGGACAAAAGACATCCCGGTGAGCAGAAAGGAGCCAGTTAACATTCCGGTCACGTCTGGCGCGCGTCATTCTGCAACAGGTACGATGTGGCGAGACGCACCTCGCCAAGCTATCGAATAGTTCGGAACGCCGCGCCGCGGTCACGAGCGGCAGCATCGCGGCGCGACATCCGTTTTCATAAAAGGAAATAATAGGAATAGTCTAAGCATAATTTCCAGCATGGCCTTACTTTAAAGAAGTCTTTATAAAGAAGTTTATAAAATACTGTTATTTTTAAGTAAACAGGTCCTTCTTTTCCTTATAATATATTAAACTCAAAAGTAGGAACTAAGTTATAAGTTAAATCAATCTTATTGGGACTCCTATCAGCTTATATACCATGCGCAAAAACCATTGGCATACTGTAATATAGTTTCATTTATATACCGTTTATATGAGGCAAATGCTTTATTGCCCCGTTTTCGAGCTCGCAAATATAAACACATAAGCTTTAATAATATATCACACAATTTATTTCCAAATTTTGTTTAAATAATGTTGAACTTAGGGCTCCGAAATCTCACACTATTGTAACAACCACTCTTGTCGGATTCATTATAGTGGACAAGATAGTATTACATGTATTTACCCAGGTAAATGTAGATCTATTTCTCTTCCATAAATATGGCAGAGCTTAATATCAAATTTCTTATCTTACTTAATTTAAAATTTTCAGTATTTTATTTACAAGTTGTCACAGTTTCAATACTTAAGTTTTAATTTTAAATTTTTAACATGTTTATATCAAGTAAAAAACTGTAGCACAAATAATAAAGGACCGGAATATTTTTTGTTTTTTATAAATAAATAATATGAGCACGTTAATAATGTAGAACAGATAAATTATTTCAGGTCAGAAAACCTATTCAGACATTTATGAACTTAAAACTATCTTATTTGCACAAATTTGAATAAACACAATTTAGGTCATCGTTTTAATGTTCATTAACTACCTTCAATAAGTCGGCGGTGCTTTAATAAAGTTAATATAATAGTTATTAATTTGCTGAAAGAGCCGTAATCAGTTACATAGTACGTCAAAAACTGATAAAGGTATCGAATATTTCATTAGCAAAGTGGTGCCGAAGTAAGCTTCAATCAAAGTGAATAGCGGGCTACGTCCTCTGGAACGTCCCCTATCGTGATTGAAAATTAAATTGTACCGCCAATCAAGTGCGCCCGTTGTGTGGTATTGAGCTGACGGGCTACACGAATTTCGAAATATCAAGTGACTCCCACTCGCTGATGTCGAGCATAATTATTAATACTTGGCTTGCCTGGTGATGCAGTATCCTATACCTCTATAATGATCACCGCACGTCCGCACTAAAACTTTTGCGTAAATTCAGCTCATCGTAACATGCATTTGTAGAAGAGACGTGTTCAGGTTGTAATCTCAGACTCCACTTGAATGATCTTATGTGCTCGTTTAACCTGATTTGACGGCCTGTGACGAGTTTACGGTCTATAACTTTTTTATTAAGTTTATTGCTAGAGAAGGGAATCTATTGGTTGGCGTGACGTTGAACTGTGATCATTATATTATCTTCCGTACGAACACTAAAATTTTGTGGCGTTAGTACGTATAAGTAGTGGTAGCTCATAACGATTGTGAAGCGTCAGGTTCTTTTGTTATTACAGATGTTTGTTTTAATGGTTTGATTCTTTGTTACATGGCGATTGCTATATAGATTCTAAAATATAAAATTTTATATAATAAATTTTGTCTCAAAATGATAAGTGCTGTATAATGTCACGCATTACTTCGTAATTGAACGTTTGGTTGATGTTGCTATTATTTATGGCCGGTTACTTATTATCATACAAGAGGCTTACTTATATTAATCATTAATTATTCGTTTCACTTTCATTCAACATACTAATTGTGGAGTACACGAAAAAACTCTTTCACCCCGTGGTAATACTGTACATATATTCTGTGGTACTGCTATCAACTTGGCCAATGGCATGTCGACAGTATCATTCATTATATTATTCGTAATGAATTATAGAACTACAGTGTACACAGAAAACGACTTCAGACCGTTAATTAGTGTCATAATAGCTGCGGCAGCAATTTACCTTCTTTAATTTAACTTGAAACGTTCATAACGTCGTGCCCACGGAAGCTTTGTGAAAAAACGCTGCATGCAGTCTTTATTTTCTGCGAGGTTTTTCCCAGGTACTAAATATGTACGGCCAAAAAGTTTACAATGCTTATAGAAGCCTGTATCTACCAGTGGTCCAATTAAATACATTGAGCGGTATTATTATTCGAGTTTGTAATAAAATAATAGAAAGAACAATAGCCGTTGAAATGGCGGTTGCAATTGTTACTGTAGTGGGGTCGTAAATAATATTGCATTAGTTTCTCTTTCAATATCATTCTTATACTTATGGTAACAAACTAGTGTTTTACTTGTTCACATAATATGATGAAAATGTGTATAATAGAGTTATCGTAATACATAATTAATTTGTAGAAGGCGCATTGTCAGCGAGTGCGTCGCGCCGCAGTGGTACAAAATCCCATTCAGCGGGATTGCACTCAGCGCAGCGGTTTGCGGTTTGAACAAAAAGTAAAATAGCGCGAATTCCACAGATGAGCGATCATTGCTATTTGTTCAATTTAAGTTTTATTTTAAAGTGTTTTAATGTTAGGCCTAATAAAACAACCAGAGTATGTGAAGATAAATATAATAAAAGTATGAATTTATGTATGATCATGCCTATCTATAAAAAGGCTTTATTCTTAGTAAGTATATTAAGCTGTTATATAATGTTTTGTTCAAAATATTAGTATTTATTTTACAAGTACGATACTAAAACGTATTTTTCTTTACGAAAATGGTTTCTCTGTTCCCTTTTCTGTAGCCCATATAGAATTTTATTATATTATGCTTAATTTGTACACGCATTATCGACATATAGGTATATAATCTACATCTATATATCGACATATATATCTGATGTTTAAATACCCAGATGCACATAAGGCCAGGTCAGTGAACAACCATACGGTTATGATGAGTGGTGATCAGATGACACAGGTGTTACCTTAGCCATGCTTTGAAAAAAAAAACCATCGATCAAATAGCGCAGTATGTACAAGCCCCACGTCTAAGTAATATTACTCTGTCATTTCCTCGCCGTATTCCTCTGGAACCATTTAGTCGACCATCTGCGCCCGCAGCAATAAACACCTCGCTTCTATCTCATAAAACATCTAATTAATCCGACAAAATTAACAGGGACGAGACCTCACTGGCCTCTTTTAATTTTACCTAAAAGATACATTTCCCGTGTCACCTTAAATAAAATTAAGGACTAGCCTTCAAGTTCCGCTTCCCAAGGGAATGTTTTAAGAAATGTTTCTCTTATTTTCTTTGAGCTTGGTGAATTTTAAATCCAATTACATTTTTCGTTATTACGACGTTTTAGCATTGACGATATTTCGCGGAGCTTATGATATTATATTTAATCCAGGTAACTTGTAATTTCACTAGGCAATGTATTTTTATAAGAAGAAAGAATCTCTTATTATATTTAATCTGCTATAAAACGAATCTTTGGATACTATATTGAATAGTAACAAACATAATCTATATTATATTACACATCCTTACCAATCTAATGATCTTCCAATTGTTCTGAACTTATATTCGAGTACGCATGCTGTCACGCTTCAACGAGTTTTATTCGAATTGATGTGATCTCGACTCGGGTGTCTTTCAGGGCAGTTTTTATTTTCTTTATTGCTTACTATATTTATTTATAACATTAACCAAGATTGGTAGGATACTTATAATCCAATTTTCCATCATTAAGATATTCTGAAGTCCTAAGCGATAGACTGGGAGACCTGCCACGTATATAGTTCAGCGCCTATAGAAAAAATGCTTTTTTACAATCGTTGACGCTAATAGAAAAGAGAGAAAATGTTTAGGAATTACATATTCTATCGATAATTCAATCGCTTGGATATGCCATTCTCATACATAAGCTGTTAGCGTTAACGATTGTATGAAGACTTATTGACTACGGCCCCCGGTTGAAAATTGAAACAAAGTATGAAGAATGGTTTAACCTCACGAGTATTCCATCGATCTTATTTAAATGACTCTATGAGTGCTGTAGTCTATGTTGTGTTGTTGTATACTTGTATGTATGTTAGAACTTTCCGTTCCAAATTAAACTTGTATTGCACAGATGTTGGTACATATAAATCCACAAAGGAAAGGATTATGAATTTACAATACCTGCATATTGCACAATCCGTTCCTTTGTGGATTGTTCTTTCAATATGATGTCTGTATATCTTTGGTATTTACAAGAGTCCGATAGATATTATGAAAGAAAATATTTCTGACATTGCATCTCTCGATGGTCGGAATTATTGAACATTATATTTTCTTTTTGGCTTTGTACCGGAAAAACCGACGGTAAAGCTACCGTTCGCAACTAAGCAGTTGGGAGTGAAACGGGATTGCTGAGATGAATATCTGCAGGTTAAAAATCCAAGGGTACGCACCTACGTACATGCCTTTGGGTTTTAAACCTGCAGACAATTAACTCTACAGTTATGTAGTAGATTTAAATTTCTACAGCACTAATGGCTGGACTTGACCAGTGTCATTCAAAATAAGGAAAAAAGCTTGCTTTTGGTGAGTGAAATATTATTTGACCCATTTAGTCATATATCGACTCCTACTATAAAAATAGTACTTGTAAAAATATCTGGGTATAAAACTCCAGAATGCAATGAAAAGCTGAAACAAATAAGAGCTGCCCTATTGCCGGCTATATCCTTGGGGTAACAAATGTAACGGTATTTCAGTTGATGCACTTATTTTTAAATGTATCCAATTTCTGACGAAGTATTTTTCTGTTACAGGTAAGATTATGTTCGTCTTTCTAACACGGCCTTTTGGTATGCAAATATGCTTTATATTAATATAATTTACGGTGCAATTTAGAAAATAATGATTAATAGAATAACATCGGAGGAATCCAATTACTATTAGAGCACGTAATACAATCTAGCTGAGCTTTCAGTTTACATGTTCAAATGCATAATACGCTTTATGAATGTGCATATTATGAGCGGTAGAAACTAGAAGCAATATTCATATCTAGTTAAAATGTAGAGTCAGTGTTGTAACAAAATTAACCTGGAAATAATTCAACATATAACAGTCGTAAGGGCAGTAATACTGTTTAAATGTGTTTTGTCTAATCTCCCAACTAATTTAGTTAGATGTAAATCGGTTAACCTTTTAATATATTTTCCTTATGCCCGACACAATAACAAGAAATGTTATGACAATTATTACCACACAATTCTGTATAATGAGTAAAGGCAAACCACACGAAAATATAATAAACAATGTCTAAATATAGGCAACGGAGTGTTTTTATAAATCCAGTAAACAGTCGAAAAACATGGTCGACGACACAAAGTGTCCGAATGATCACACTCGTAACAATGCAGAGGCTTTGCGTATGTTAGTATCATCTGAGTGTCGTCACGGATGTCACTTTCCTTACAATACCGAACAATGAACATTGTAAAGCAAAACGGGCTCTGACGCTATCTAGGACGGCGCGTAACAATAGTGATTATTAATGCTTTGAATATACATTTGTCAAGATATAAGTAAATGTACCATGTAAACTTGCTGTTTTGACTCTCAGAAAAGAAGTAGTTCAGTGTCTAATATTTTGTATAATAGCTACTAAACAAAATACTAGTAATTAAATTATTCTTATCAAATCCATGTCATTGATATTGTCGATATCAAAAACTTCGTTTGTAAAATAACATCTATTTATATTAATCCTTCTTATAAGTAATAATTTAATTTAAAGTTTATAAAGTGCTTCTAACAATATTTACTTCACAGAAATGTTTGATATGCTCTTTATTGCCGGGTGTAAGTCACTCGGTATTACGTTGAAAATATATGGTAGTTTCTGGCCTATGGCCTGTACTGAATCGATCACATCATCACATTGAGCGAAAATCTCGTTCTCTGTATGCTTTTAATATTACGATAGATAACTAGTTTATATTTTATATAAATTAGCCTCTTATCGACTATCTATGCATTAGATATAAATATAACAATAGAAGCAATACGGCGAATTCAAAAATTGATCCCGAATAAATTATGTTCAAACTAAGGTTTATTTCGGGAAATTGAAGTTGACTCATTCGGGTAATTTAGTTTCGGTAGCTTACGGGATATTTGAAAGAATATAAATAAAATAAATAAACTAAGAAGAAAACTATGTCAATCGAATGCGGAAACGCGCTGAGTAATTTGAAATGTTATTATTATAGGTACCTAATATAAGTTAGTAAGTAATATGTTTGAAAAATAAATGGAAACACAAAATCGAGGCGTTATCCCCTAGGTATTTTATATCTGTAACAGAAAATAATAGACTCTGGGCCAGTTTCACAAGTTTCAACAAAATTTTATTTGACAGTTATTATATTAAACAGCTAATGTAGTTAGAACTCATTTTATTACCACTTATAGATTAAAGTGTGACTTTTGAATCGATTCGGCTTATATATGTGTGACGATTAGAATTTATGAAAAGTTTTGAAACAGGCCCTCAATAAAAATAATGTATTTTTTAAGTATTCCTTTAAGTTTTTTTTTGAGCTGCTAAGTATTACATTTTCGTTTTGTGTTCCACCGTTAGTCCATACTTAATGTTACCTATATTATATGTGATAACCGATTCGTAAATGTAGCATTTGAAAATAAAATAATTAGACTTAGAATATGCTATTAGTATACAATATAAACAATTCATTTTTTAATAAATCGCTGTAGTTAGGTTAGAATGTACCTTATTTCCTACCACAAAGTGCGAGATCTGCAGGCATAACAATCAGACCTCTGTAGACCTCACATGTCATAAAAGCTTAACACTGTCTGGGCTTTGAATACCTACTAAATTATTCGCGCAGCACTGAACAAGGATACCGACATAATATAAAAATATTCTCTGGTTTTCCCGAGAATTCGCTTGTTCGAAATAATACGCCTCAAGTAACGGAATAGATATATTGAGTACCTATGTATGTCACAAATGTTTATGTCGTATCATTTTATTCCTCAGTAGTCGTGAACGTTGTATTTATAGCATTAAAACTGATGGTACGTATTATTATGTGCCAACTGTTTGGTAGGTATGGAAAATTCACAAGTTATTGCATAATATTATAATAATGTTTGCATTATACATACAAGTAATTATTATATTATGAGTTATAGTAACACGTATGTTGTATATTAAACTCACATATAACCATAGCTTATGCATTGCGAGTGAAATAATGAGCGATTACTGTAGGTAGTCGTGAATTAATGATAATAATTATAACATAGGAATTTAGAGATGATCAAATTAATTGCTGAATATAATATTCTCCTTATAGAGTCTATGGAAGACTCTTGTAACTTCAAAATCATGTAATTAAGTGCAGTCTGCTGCAGTTACAATGAAGCTTTTCTTCGTTGATTTAAAATTATTAACAAATTGAGATAGACTGTTTAAAATATGTTTTAGTTAAAGAACAAATAAATTCATCATTCGAAAACTTAAAATAAAACTATTTTTCGGATTTACCGTGTTATTTATAATATGATTTTCTCCCGTTGTTTTGCAGACTGCAGCTTTGGTCATTGTCTCACATTCGCGTAAACATTAAAAATCATTAAAGCTATATACATTAAAAAACGATACAGCGAAAAAAAAAATTGGTTTCTGCATGCCTTATCCAACTGTTCCCTGTCTTCTGCTTTTAGGCAGACATATAACATAAATAATAATAGTGCTTTATTATATATATTATTTTCTATAACCTATTTATACAACCTTGCGGTAAATTATTCTTTAGCAGTTGATGGCTCACATACATTTCAAGGTCTCGTACACGACAACTCGTGATGTTAGTTATACGATTCATAATAAATGATAACGAAGTGCTTGTCGAACCAACCGGCTAATATAAGATTCCTTTTGTAATTTCGTACAGACGACAGAAATGTTATACTTTATATTCTCTAATCATTACAATCTACTAGAATCGCAGAATAAAAAAAAATGCTTTACAAGATAAGACCTGAATGTTCCTCTCAAAAAAAATATTATTTGATAGTTTATTAAATACATGCCTCGGTGGCGTAGTTGTATTGCATGTCTGGTACAATAGCGCTCTGAGGTCCTGGGTTCGAATCCCGGGTCGGGCAAAGTGATATTTGGGTTTTTCTGCTCAGTATCAGCCCGGAGTCTGGAATTTGTGCCCGATATGGCGATAGGCTCGTCCCCTATCACATCAAGGGACGGAACATACTTGGCGAAAAGTGGGTGCCCTAGTTGCGCCTCTGCATACCCCTTCGGGGATAAATGCGTGATGTTATGTATGTATGTATGTTATTAAATACATACTATTTATTTATATGCCACATATAACATAAATGTATGATTGCAACAACAATATTTTGACAGATTTCAAATAAAAAAAGATTTTAATTAAAGCTACACTATCTAGTCTGTATGATGCCACAAAATATTACCTAAACTACTAACTACCAATGCTTCTACCTAAACTAACGCACGGCGACAACTGCGCGGTCTAAAAAGCACTGTACATAACTTTGTGATAGCGGCGATAGCCTAGTTAGTTGTGAAACGCACTGCCGAGACGAATGTCCGCAAGTTCAAAACCTAAGGGCACACACCTCTGACTTTTCTAAAATTAAGTGTGTATTCTTTGTGCATTATCGCTAGCTTTAACAGTGACGGGAAACATCGTGAGGAAACCTGCACACCTGACAAGTTCTCTATAGGAATTTCGAAGGTGTGTAAAGTGTACCGATCCGCACTGGGCCAGCGTGGTGGACTAAAGCCTAATCCTTCTTAGTAGTAGAGGAGGCCCGTGCCCAACAGTGGGACTGTATATAATACAGGGCTGATATTATTATTATTATATATAACTTTGTGCAGATGCATCTTTGCTTTAATATTGTGGCCATGCTTTCTGTCAAAAATCAGCAGCCCTGCGTGAGAAAACATTCACATTTTAAACATTACATTCAAAAATGTATTTGTATATCGTGGACTAAACTTATGACGTACATAAGCATGATATAATATAATAGTATTATACAGTCTGAAATCACCCTTGAGGTGGTGAGATTCAGACTCCGGCTGGATATAGCTATTTGCCGGTCTGATTTTCTGTCGCTTAGTTTAGAACGCCGTTCAGAGTTAAAATAGAGTTCAGAACTCCCGATATAAACATGATCGAAACGAGACGTTTTCTGACGCCAACTTTGCGATGTTTGTTGTAATGTTTTACTTTACTGGCACTATGATTCTGTTTTGTTATTTCACGCCCCAGAATCAAAGTTGGGCAAATAGTCCATTGAAATGTTACATTTTTTAGGCCTTACCTTGCGTTTTTTAGAGGACACAATTTTATTTTTTTGAAGTGTAGGGGGGGTCAGTGTAAAGCTAAAACCAAGTTTGTGGGGTTGCCACCCTTGTCCCACGGCCGCCATCTTGGAAATAGGGGTTGAAATGGTTTTTACGATGTATCTCTTAAACTATTTATCTGACCAAAAAAAATTATAAACATTTCTTGTTGCAAATTAAATTCTCTACAACTTTGGTCCAGTAACTTTTGTCGTAGAACTATAAATAAAAAAGTTATAAGCGAAAATGTTAAGAAATTCAATGTTAAGCAATGTCCATTGCAACGTCATCAGAACGTGTGTTTATAAGGTTCATAATACTTTTTTTGTACTCTCATTACGTACAACACAAACCCGCGGTTGTCGGCTTGTACGCGAATTACTTGGATCCTGAATCCTTTTGGCACAGATGAAGCAATTGTTCACAAAAACAAATGTTTACGAACTGTTTCGGAAGTTACTGTACATATTGCGTGTTATTGTTATTACGTGGACAATCGAACCGATAAAATCAAAGTCCGGCTCTGGAGCTTCTGAAACTGACGATAAACTACTGGAGCTGCTGCTGCGATGACGGACAACATTATCGGTTCGATTGTCCACGTAATAACAATAACACGCAATATGTACAGTAACTTCCGAAACAGTTCGTAAAAATTTTGTTTCGCGTACAAGCCGACAACCGCGGGTTTGTGTTGTACGTAATGAGAGTACAAAAAAAGTATTATGAACCTTATAAAAACACGTTCTGATGACGTTGCAATGGACATTGCTTAACATTGAATTTCTTAACATTTTCGCTTATAACTTTTTTATTTATAGTTCTACGACAAAAAGTTACTGGACCAAAGTTATAGAGAATTTAATTTGCAACAAGAAATGTTTATAATTTTTTTTTGTCAGATATTAGTTTAAGAGATACATCGTAAAAACCATTTCAACCCCTATTTCCAAGATGGCGGCCGTGGGACAAGGGTGGCGACCCCACAAACTTGGTTCTAGCTTTACATTGACCCCCCCTACACTTCAAAAAAATAAAATTGCGTCGTCTAAAAAACGCAACCCCAAATGTAACTTTTCAATGGACTAAAAGGATGTTTGGCAATGTTAATTATTTCTCTTTAGAAAGGTTCGACTAGACAAGATTGCATTAGGATATTGCATTACCTACTGTTTCGATATTTGGTTTTACAATATACAAAATTATAAAATCTTAATTATGCAGTCTTTCTTTAACATTGATAAATTTTGTTTTAACACAATTTCGCAAAAATATTTCATAAGCCTTTTCATTGCAATATTAGGTAAGTACTATTATTAATATTTACACTCTATTATGAACAAAAGTAATTACTTACTCACAGCCTTACATACCTAGTCATTAGCACAGAATCATCTACGAGTGTGTAGCATGTGAATTATGCTCACCTAGTGTATGTATGCATGTGAATAACCCTACATTCAATACAGACTGGGTTATTATGCGTGATGTATTAAAAAATGTTTCTCAGTGAGTGGACCGCTGTTACGTCTTTGTGCTGTGTCTGTAAAGATTCCAGACAAAAGTTCGAGGTCGACTGGTTACGGACTTCGGTTGTACAATACTTTAACGCCAGATAAGTAGGGTAATCATTCGAGCTCTTGTAATTTGTATGCACTGAAATATTGAGTAAACAATGTAAATTCACTATTGTGATGATTAATCTACTGTGATACAGTTCATAAAAAAAAAATATAAGTTCTAAGACTATTAGAATTGTAGTTTTTTATATGATCACAGTAAGCTTACCCAACTTCACTAGCATGCTGAGCGGGGTCTAGATAGACTGTTGACTGATAGAGATGATTCCCCTCGTCAGTCGACACGATTATGGCGGCCTGTTTGAAACCGGATATACATTGGCTGATCCTTTCACGCAACGAACGCATTTATGTGGCCTATTATGCCGTTTTTTACACCTGTATACGATAGTCGCTATTCGGTGAAATATTGTTCCATCACTAAATAAATGTAGTCGTTTTATGAACCGATTATTAAAAATTGGATACTATTCTATTCTTATAATTACTTAGCACTATTTCACACTTGTGAAATTTATTCCGTTATTCGTCAGAATTACGAATCGACTTGAATTACCACCTATGGACAGATAGGTACCTACGTGTCCCTACGTAAATTTGAACATAATATTAACACATTCCATTCAGAATGTTACAAAGCTAACATGAAAATGACGAACGTTAACTAAGGCGTTTATAATAGGCATAGGTAAACAGCTGTACAGAATTGGCAACCAAGATTAAATGCATGTAGTGTTTCTGTATAAAGATTAATGTCAAACGTATTGTACAGTGAACGCCTAACCGCCCATTAAACATCGCGGTCGCGAGCTATATTATTTGAGAACGTCGCGCGTCACGATTGTTCAAACACTTATTACAAGGACCCATGCTGCACGTAAAGAAAAAAACGGTGCGGGTGCGCATGGCGGAGCAGCACGTTCATTGAAGTGCATCGTGTGATGCACGTGGTGACACTCGGTGCTCGCTAGTCGCCGGTGACTAGTCGCTAGTGCAGACTCCGCGGGCCCCTGTCAGGCCTACAGTCTCCGTGGCCGCGCTAATCGCTTAGTCACGGCACACGTCGCCTCCGCCGCGCACCTCGCCATCTGTGATAAATATCGATTTTACTACATCTGTTTGTGATAAAATATGTGATATATCATTTGTGATTATGGGTTTTCTGGACGGTGTGTCTTTTTCTGTTTTTAAAAAGTGTCCGAATCTCAAAATCCGCAGGAAGCGCCATTCACGGAGCAGGTAAAAATTCATAAACAAGGTAATTTAGATGAAGGAATAATAACATTTTAAAATTAGGTTACGTAAGGGTCACTCTGTCCCACGCAATTCAAAACATGACCTTAACAAACAATACTGTTTAACGCAAAATTATGAATAACGTTTTGGTTGTAATATTGTTGAGTTATGAATGTTCTGAGAATATCATGATGATTTACTTACAGTAAATATTTGAAAATAATACTTCATTCGTGCGTTCGCCGTCAAGTAAATACAAATACCCTCTTATACACATATTGGACACATATCAATTATATTATCAGATACAACAATGATCGAACCTCTCATAACCACGTGCGTTTCTTATCTTCGATGATACACAATCTGACTGACAGTCAAATAAGTAGGTGAGTATGTTACTATGTTTTCTTACATTCTTTAACGTATGGAATTTATTGGAAACCTTGAAACATAAACTACATGGACCCATTAGTGGTTGTTGTATCTCGTTTGACCGTTGTTGATATGTCACAGTGCTGTTTTGATGACTTGTAGGCGGTTAATAAGCTACTTCCAGCCAGTTAAACGATGTTTTGTTATTAATGTACTTTTAATGACGTCGCGATCGAAGTTACAATTATTGTAGTAAGTAATGTCTGGAAAGGAGAATACTAATGATTTTCAAACGATTCAATGAAATATCGCTAATATTTTCAAGTTATATCTTTTGTTTTATTTATTCCCATTTACGTACAGTTACATCGCTGGCACGAACATTAGACGCGTTGAACGTAACGGTATAATGACTAAAGAGACCTGCATGTGTAGGGGTGTCTTATACCTACATAAAATCTATCACGGAACAATTTTCTGCTCAATGAAGCATGCCGTCCTTTATTAAAATCCCGTGGAATAACGTAGCAATCATTCAATAGGAACCAATGTTTTCTTTAACGAGAATGAGATTTGTCGACTTGTTTCTAGTCATAAAAAACTAAATGTACCTACTTGCAATTTAACTTAACTACGCGATTACAATTAATGATAGTTTAAATTGTTTTACGATAAAATCTATCGCATTAAATCGTCAGTACGGGAAGACATGAACGATCATATTAATTTGCGAATAATAATTTAATATCTGATCAGAATGTTCTACTGTGATGTGAAATTAAAATGGTTTATAAAGTTCATTCAGCGATAATACACGCACGTTACCTGACATACGGAAAGCGTTTATTCTCCGGAACCATGGTCGTGAACCATGACGACGCGACGGATCGGTGGGTAGCCATGGCCACACATATTGTCAACTTTAATTGCATCCCGTAAGGTGTATCTTTGTCCAAACGTAAAAAATACATTTGCGAGGGGTACATTTTAATATCGGTTCGCCGGCACCCCTATCATACAGACATCGATAACATTTCATAATATTAAAATTAACTTGTATTCTCTGTATTCCGTTTTATGCTATTTTAGTTGGGGCTCTTTGTGTCTAGCTATAAACAAGGAAACAAATTAATTCTAGACTACGGCGCATAACCTATTAATTGCGTTTCTGGTAAGATAAATTTTCCGTGTTAGAATATATTACCGGATTATCAAGATATGTTTTATATTCTTTTACTGACTTTAATTGCATCCAAATCTGATGGACTTAGCAACTATCACTATCAATAATTGTGTACTAGCTTTTGCTCGCGTCTCCGCCCGCGTGAAAAATATATTTCCGGGATAAAAATCCCGCTATATATTTTCCCAGGATAATAGTAGTCTATGTAAGGACTTTAGAACACTCTGGGAAGGCCCAGTATCACAAACTAGCTCGATACTAAATTTCATCGAAATAGGTTCATTAGTTCAGTCTTGAAAGCGTAACCAACAGACAGAGTTATTTTGCATTATATCTGGATTACTATAAAATGTAATGATTTCTTATGTTTACGCGAATGTTAGACATTATAATACATAATATTAAGAGAGGGGAGGGGAGAAAATTATAATATAATAACCGCGATAGAATCCGTAAAATAGTTTTATTTTACTATTAAGTCTAGACTCGGAAACATTGTAACCACATATTTTATTGTTCCTTTCGCCAAGGTTATATTAAAAAGCAACTCGATAGTCCGGTACAAGTAAATACTCAAACATGTTGTCCCGTTCCCTTATTTACATCAACAATAATACCTTAACACCGCCTACTTACATCGAAGTGGAACTTATAAGCTTCTATGCGTCATTCTTACAGACAGTATGACATCAGAATGTAAAATAAGTCAGATATGGAAATAATCTACGTGACGGAAATTACAAGACAAGGCAACCGCAACACAACATTAGTAAAACACTCAAACAAAATATTTTTAGTAATCTTTGAAATATTACAATAATCTCCCAGAAGAGTTGTGGCTAATGGGAAAGGAGTGACTGAAATGACATAAGCATTCGCGTTTATTCGCACATTATTTGATTACAAATATGACGGAAATTTTTTCATTGACTTTTACGCTTTAATTATAAAAGCCATAAAGATAGAGTAGTAGGTACGTACTACATATTGTTTATCATTATAATGTTTTATATTTTATGCTTTAGGATACCTAACGCTGATACATATACATTATATTATTAATTATAATTATAAATAAGCTTTATATTTTATGTAAACGAAAACATACGTGAAATAACGGCTTTGTTGTTTTTTATGCGATCAAAGTGACATTGTCGCAGACCGAGACAACCCTCTTCGAATAACCATTCCTTACTATAACGGCTTACAAAGCGCCGATAATACTTTTGATATTATTCGCATTGAATAGTAGTGGCGATTAATTAAATATAATACAATTAGGCGTATTACCATATTTGCCGAACCCCTGTTTTAAACAAAATAATTACATTGTTTTATTTTCCATCCACTAATGTCGATATTCACGAATATGCAAATTAATAAAATGACATTTAAAGTAATATACTTACGACCATCTTTATATCGCCATAGACCCACATTGGTACCTACGATCGCTCCAAATGGATGTATAATATTATAATTTATAATACTTCTTTTTAATGTGAAAATATCAAAGTTCTCGCCTTTTATTTTTATGTAATAAATTTTGTAGACAAGTTCACGACTATTAGAACCAAGGTCGGGACAATATTACCACAGTTCGTGGAAATATTTGCGAGTACGTTTATTATCACTAAAATGTATTATATGAAAGGCATGAAAGGCTCAAATTGGGGAAGACGTTTAGATTTTCAATCCATTTATGTTTTAAACTTACCGTGGAGTAAAGTTCTTACCTTATACTGTAAAGGCGACTTCTTAGAAATTTATTTCCAATTATGTATTTACCGCAGCACAGAATACAAATGTATAGTAAACAACAATTAATATAGGAAAACAATTGAAGATGAGATCAATGAACTTTTATACAAGTCGACCGGAGCATCAGTTATAGACTTAGGTCGAGTATGCACGGCTAGAACCTGCATCACCCTCTCGACCCAATACACAGGTCCCGCAGGATTTACAAATCAATACGTATGTTGCACAGATATATAATCTAACTGTTGTCTCACATATATGAGTTTCAATATTTGATATAGATTTGTAGTCAAACCACAAAATTATTAATGTAAATCGATTGTTTAATACCTATTATACATGTAAGTACCTATCTACCCACCTCATCAAAACATGCAGTCACTCGGAGATAATTAAAAAAAATCATATTCTTTGGATACCAACGAAGTTTTTGATATATCAACCCACCCTGTGACCATGAACGCTGCAGTCTTCGAAATGTAGCATTGTAAATAATAATAAATTCAAAAAACCGCAGAAATCCGTTAAGTGGTTTTATTTCAATGTCGAACATTCTCGTAAACATAAGAAATGTTATAAACATGTTTTCCTTATGTGTATATGAGATTTTAATTTAAAACCGAGCTACTGCTGCATAACACGAGTATCAGAAACAAGACCTCAAAAGTGAAAGGTTTGCATATAAGGTCATTGTCGAATATAAGTCAAGTGCATCATACTTTAGGTCGCGTTGGGCCAGCGTTTTCATCGTACTTAATTATAAGTTTGACGGTTTTGATCAAAATATGGAATTGCAATAATTTACTAATTAACCTAAACTAAAATGCAAATAATTAGCACTACCTCTTTACTACACTAGCTTTTAAAGTTGGACATCATTATTTGTGTATGATTGGACTTTCCAAAAACATGATCTTATACGGGAATCCAATAGTTATTTTGAATAGTTAATAGTAAAGATATATAGTTAATATTTAATATTTCAAATAATATTTCACTAGTTATTTAGTACATGGCTTCATGGAAAAAACATGTTTATAAGTTAAGAAAATCGTATAAAAAGCAACTGAGACTGTGATTTTTGAATTCCAACCAAGCTCGACCTAAAGGTGACTTTAAAAACGATATACACAAACAGAAAAGGAAATGTCAAGAGATGAATCATGTGAATTGTTAACATAATAATTATTAACAGATTTTCGAGATGGCTCACATCGCTGTAGGTATCGATTGGCAATAAACACACACTAAGGCCTTATAGAGTAGACAGAAGCCGAACTAGTAGATCCAATTTTCACCAAACTTCGCCGTTTCATTATGTGATAGGGGTCTACCATCATGTCGTACACAAATTCCTATGACTGAAAGCTTAGGTTTATTTTACAAAGAAAAAACCATACACACATTTTGGTTACCAATTCTGGGAATCGAACATAAATCCTTACAGTTCACAGCTCTTGTGCGCGAAGTCGTATTATCGATTACATAGATTCCGATATGACCATCAACATTTAATTACCTTAGTTCTACAAGACCGATGAAAACTCCAACATACGGCCCATGATACGAATGACGTGTCGTTTCAAAGGTTGTTTAACTTTAAGTACTCGGGACACATGTTCGCAGATCTCAAATATGATGAAGATGTCAAAAGGGAACGGGTCTACAGAGGCTCTATCTCCCCGAACTTGATAGGTCGTGATCCTAAGTTAACATATTGTTTGGAAGACTTAGACTTAAATATCATATTGTTTACAGGAAACCCAATATAAATTTAAATAACATTATTACATCACTTCTTATGGTAATTAGCTAATAAACCGGAACGTATACGTCGTTTGAAACTGGAATGTTTGACGTAAACAAACAGGTTTTATTATGTGTATATAATTTAAATCACGTAGTGCGGAATTGTCAATTTTTATAAAGTGCGATTAAGCTTAATTGTTTTCGTTTTTATAAATATTAAATCCTCTTCCTAGGGTTAGCCTATGGCACTCAGTGGTAAAATAACTTCCTGATAGTAAAAGAATTTTTAAAATTGGTTAATTTTTTTTTATCTATTACCCACAACCATGCAAAAAAATCTTCCCTCTTTAATTAATTTTCATAAGGACAAACAGTGATAAGTAAAGATCCGATTATGATTGTGTTTAGTATTTTAAAGTATATAATTACAATTCATAACATTTGTAATAATATGTTAATTTATATCCGAATGAATATTATAATTACCCGTATGAATAATGTGAGAATGTCCTATAAAAATAAACGGAAACGGAATAATGGAAATAAAAGGAACAGCTGCGAAACCGCCCACGTTAAATTCTTAGAGGTACAACGTAGAAATTTCGAGATGGCTAAACCTGTTTGTGCAAAATTTTATCACAATCAGTCCAGCAATTTCCTAATTGTTACTTATCTTCTACTTTTTTTCTATGTCTCAATAAGGATTGATTGAAAATATGATGATGCATTCTCAGGGTTTTTTTAACTTTGGTTTAGCCAGTTATTCTATACAAATATAGGAGAATGGAATTATTTACTAAGTCGTTATTAGGCTTTCCTCTTAGTATATTAGGGGGTGACCAGTTGGTCACACTGAGTGTACTAATAGTACTTCTATATAACTCTTAGTAGCGAGACTTTGAGCTTACAATCCACAATGTTTGAAATTTATTACACTACAAAATATTAAAACGTCATACGTGCATTATTATATTTCATTTTAACTCTTAGGCGTAGGTAATAGTCGGCAATACGGGGTTAATGGGTTTACGTAAATAAAACTCCCATTACAGGTTTAATGTTTCTGCATGAGAACGGAATTTCACGATTATATTGATCACTAAAACTTAATAAATATATTAATACAATGTTGAAAGCTAGTTTAAAGAATATATTGATTTTATCTTATTTACTTAAATATGTAATTGTCAGGTTCGTAGTTCGATATGATAGTATAGGACGAAACCTAAATGTTATGTTATCGTCACTTTTTGTGTACTCTTTTATCACGTGGCATAGTATTTGTATAATATGTTATACGTCATATTTTTAAACACCTTTCGTATGAATATATGAATGTACCATCAGTATTTTTTTCCATATTAGTAACAATAAGTAACAAAAAACCTGTATTCTGCGTCATTATTTTGTATTTATTGCTCCACAATATTCAGTAATATGTTCATATTATATCAATAAATTTATTTGTAGACATCCAATTGACATAATTAAAAGATATTAACGATAAAAAATATTAATGATCAACAAATTCAAATAAAATGTTCTTGATCATATTTTTTTTTACGTTAACTTATTCTTTATCTTCGGCAAGTCTGCTCATTAGACGGATTTAAGTGGATTACAGGGTGAGTTACTTTTATAGTAGGTGGTAGGGATGGGTGGGTTTTTGAAGAATGCGAGTTTCATCTATTGAGCGTTAAGAGAGCTCCGGAATAAAGATGTACTTAGAGAGTCATTTCTGTACTAAACCAGGATATTGTTCTGTAATATTTTCTAAGCTATAAAACTTCCTTCTTATTTAGTTATCTTCCGCGGAAGCCAACTCTTTATTATTCACCTTTAATAAAGACGGAAGGTATATTTTTGTAATAACATTTGAATTTATTAACACCGCAAGTACACTCAGGTAAACTCCTACTAATGTTTATCTAGAGGTACTGTCGTTTCTAGTTAGATACTTATTAAATACTAGGTGCTGCTCGCGGTATCATCTGCGTCAAAAGCCTTTTCCGCTACAAAGTCCTTAAATCGTCATACGTGTTTATATAGCTATCTATATAAACACCTGTATGACTACAGCGCCGTCTATTTAAGAAATTAAACTATTTGTCATGGGAGCATATTACTGGGATAAAAGTAATTTATGTGTTAATCCACAATGCGCTTTACTCGTGTGCCAAATTTCATCCAAATCGATTCAGCAGTTTCTGTCTCTTTGAATTTTCGCATTTATAATATTGGTAAGAAAGATAGTAAGATTAAGTGAACTTTGTAAATATATTTGAGAACATCCAAATTTTCCATATCAACTTTTAATTTAAAATTTAATTTTCGTTACAGTACTTCATTTTGACGGACAACAAAGTTTTAAATATTCACCACGATCTCAAGTATTTATGAAACGTTTCAGCCGGCGACTGTTTGTTTTTAGACATTAAAACGTACCCGGAAGCAATACTATTTGATGAAAATTTAATATCGGAATATTGCATCGTAATTGCCACATTCTGATACATTGCATTACGTGTTTTAATGTTAAATATTACTTGAATTTCATATTTACTGTCCAAATATACTATGACGGAATAAATAGCAGGTTTAAAATTATCAACACGGCAGTTTGCTCACGTTGCCAGGAAGCAAACAATTTGTTGGTTCCAAAGGCAATTTTACAAAAAAAGACACTTTAAAAACTTCCGGTATTATTTATTATTTTTGTTCAAGTCACGTTTTCTTACGTATGAAACATAATAAAAACACACTCATGGTTAAATTTAGAGAAACGCAAATCAAAAAGGAAAACTTAATTTGAAATGCAGATCATTTTCATTAATAATTAATCGTATGAAGTAAATCGTTAATTCTAACATTTTTGCACTTATGAATATCCAAATGTATATGAAATAAACAATGGTCAAAATCATTAATGTTGTAAAAAGAAGGCAAAATATTATTTTGGCCATTAACAACTAAAAATAAAATTTTTATACAGTGGCTTCTGTATTATAGGCATTATCTCTTGATTCCAAAATTGTGTGCATTTCGTCTTGGCATACATTTTTGAACATATCAATACTACTCTTTGACACGTAATTCTATTTTCTTTACCAAAGCACTTCTGAGGTCTCAATTGCCTGCTGTTCGATTTCCTGTTTATTTATCTTCCAAGTTTATTTCAAACATGCACTATCAGATATATTCCGGAAAGCATTCTGACCATCCTAAACTTCGATTTCAATATCTTTAGGTTATTCTAAAACAGTTTCTACAGTATATGATTAAGCGTTACCATGCAAGTCTTAAAAAAACAATATGAGAGCGAAAGTACCAAAAACTATGCCGAGATGTTAGTTACGTATCGCCTGGTAATGGAGAACCCTTTCCAAGTTATGATGCTCCGAAGATGTTCCTGAAAAATGTGTCCCCAAACTATCTTAGGCTTCGAACATAAAACTCTCTTCGAACAATCTTACATTATGTTACGCGCCTCTATCCTAGCCGATGACATCGGGCGTTTGCGGAAGTATTCGGCTGCGCGGGCAGGCTGGCAGAAGAGAAGATATGTCACGCGGCGACTATTCTATTATTCCCTCTGGTTGGACGTTGTCAAAAAAATATCTAAAATTGTATTCTGTAATTATTTTGCTAATATAAGGTTTACTGTAAAAAGAGCGTTTAACAATTAATTGTATCTTTCTCTTTACTATGTCGATGCTTTGTCCCTTTTATCTCCTATCTTCGGACACTAAGAAGAGTCATCAGTGGCATAACTCTTCACCAAGAATCATCATTCCAATTTCGAAGTGAGCAAAATTTCAACGCGCTACTTGACATTCTCTATAAATGATACGGTAGTAACTGACAGTATTCTGGCAGATGAGAATGCTTCTTGACCAGGTACATTCAGTCATGTTCTTTAGGTTTTGATGGTAATTGATGCTTATCGAACTTTCTGGAGTTTATTTTTATTTTAAATGTAGTTACAGAGTAACAAAAATGAGGTAGTACAGGCGTAAAAAATCGCACCACTCGGTAATTTTTAACAGTATGAAGCGATTATGTCTGTTCAATCATTAGATAAATTTCTCATCGTAATCAAAATAATATTAGAACGACTTCTATAATAAGGAAAATTAACTGTTAGTGCACGCAACTTCCCCATAACGCAATAACAAATTGCCAATCACTTAGAACAACTCTACATGGAATAGAGCACGGCAGATTGACAATTGTCCACTTAAAAGATCACCACGGTGTGGAGCACACAGAGGGATCTAAATAAAATTTCTGCAACAGTTTCCTTTATAAAATTGAATTTTAATAGTTCGGGTTTGTTGAACTACCTTATTATCACTTGATAATTGATTTTATTATATTGAACGTATTTATTCGATAATGACGATAATTTATGTTAAAAACGCTTCGTATAAAGCAGATCATAATATTATTGTTAGTATTAAGTAATAATGCAAATTTTTTCCGCGGAAAATTAATTAATATTGTGTGATGGCTTCAAAATTAAATAAGTGTATTATTTCACATTAATACTTGAAAGGGAAATTATGGATCTATCATTTGTGATCTAAAAAAAAATTATATATTTAAAGGCCCATTATTGACATATTTGGTGGCCAATAGCAGATCGTAATTGTAATAAAACTAGTTGGACTAGAATTACGAATGCTAGGTCCGGAGGTTCTGGAGGCCGAAGCACTGCTGACAAAACCGGTTTTAAACATTATATCACCGGCAAGCTCTGCACTGTCATTGTCAAAACCAGTATATCATAAGAATAATCAATTTACAACTTTATGAATGAAATATTTTTAGACGTTGATTACCATAAAAATAATGTTTTATTTATTTACGCTTGTTACGGTAGCTGTAACTTTTTATAGTGTGAAGGTTGATTTACATATAGTTATATAAATATACATTTACCTATCTAAGTATATCTTATAACGGGAACAAGTCTGGCCATTTACATAATGAATGCCAAATACTACTTCCCTAACACGAATAGTTGATTTAATATAATTTGGTATTTTAATTTTTCATACTTTTTTTTAAGTTACATTTACACTAGTATGTTTTTCCAGACGCGTACACTACCGTCAATTTATTTTGTAAGTTGATAATGTTATTTTGCACCAACTTCATGTTATATTAATAATGATAAAAAATATTATTTTTTTATAACTTTAATTCTGTAATAGCTTTTAAAGTCGATTTATCTTTTATTATTCAAGTGCCTAACTGTAATTGAATGAAACTTATTTATAGATACATAATAGTTTTAATAAATTAAAATATTTTACATGCTTTGATTTATACGGCCATTGTTTCCTGCTTATTGATTGTCAAGGTTATCGAAGCAATCACTCTGTAAATGAATTTACATCGATTAAACATACCTTTACCTGGCGCATTGCAGTATTTCTATCTTTATTTATTAGTTGTTATTTTTATGTATAGTTTTGTACTATATGTATTATTTTATAATAACTGTAGTCGCACATAAGACGTAGGTCGAAACAATATGGTATTATATTATAGCTATATATATTACTAAGAATATGATATATTATGTTAGGATTCATTAAACAGTTCAAAAAGAATAGGTAACAAAATTGTATGAGGCGACGCATACCGAGTGCCGTCTGCGGACGCATTGCAAGGTTTGCATCCCATTAAAAACATAACAAATAAAACATAATATTCATAAATAAACGCATACCAATATCATTCATTTAAACACCTACATTTTTCATATAGCCATACAATATTTTTCGGTTATAGTCAGAACACAATTGCAAACTAAGAATGGAATCATTTTAAATCTAATAATTGTTAAACGCTATTTTTACAGTAAACATTATATTAGAAAAATAATTGCAGAATACAATTTTAGACATTTTTTGATAACGTCCAACCAGAGATAATAATAGAATAGTCGCCGCGTAACATATCTTCTCTTCTGCCAGCCTGACCACGCAGCTGAATACTTCCGGAAACGCCCGATGTCATCGACTAGGATAGCGGCGCATAACAATGTTTTTTTTATTACTTTGGAAACAGTTTGAGAAAAACGTATCATACAAGGGAGATTCCAATAGTTTCTTGGTAATTATTTACTAGTTTAGTTCTCAAGCCTATGAAACACACGAATGAAATACCTCGTCTCTATTAACTGTAATTTGGAATAACGATAAATGCGACCCAACTCATTTCCTCTTCTAAAGCAAAAGTGTCATGATAGCAAAGGCGACTTCTTTTTATCATTTAATGTATGCGGAGACTCCAACATTTTTAATTAAACCTGTAAAGTTTACCACAGAAGGAAAGAGATTTCAGATAGTTTAATTTGTGATCTGATATCCAGTGTTAGTCGACCTTAAAATATTTTTTTAGCGACAAAAAATATTTCTTTATAGCCATTTTTAAATAACTGTTCTAACTAATAGCGTTACCTTCAGGGTCTCTGAATAATAACGAGGTTTAGTTAGAACAATTACGTAACAAAGGCTGTAGATACAATATGCAGTAAGTTGTTAAACGCTGTTTTTACACTAAACATTATATTAGCAAAATAATTACAGAATACAATTTAAGACATTTTTTTGACAACGTCCAACCAGCGATGAAGAACATATAAGTCGGGAATAAGAACATATAATAATAAGTCGGAGACAGGTGGCCACTCAGGGGACGAAGCGATACGCTTTGCGTGTGTTCTGTGCTGCAGAGATATATCGGTAGGGGTACGCGATAGTTAACGATACAAATATCCATGCAGACGATGTGGGCACAGCTAGTAAAATATTGACTATTAATAAGTTTATTTCAAAGATGGATATTCGCCTCCTGAGTGAATCTATGTCTACTTCAATTCTCAATAACTAGTGTAAATCGTAAACACTTATTTACCTATATCGTTTTTTATCAATACCTTCTCCGTTTCTAGGTGCTTAGACGAAACATTTGACACGAACTAGGCCCGCTAAAACCACTGGTATAAACGGCACTTTATTTCTAAGAAAGAGCTTACCTAGTGGAAATAAATACTTATTCAAATTGTAATAAACGCCAAGTATAAAATCCTTAGAATTATAGTAACGAGGTTAAATTACACAAGTACGTCGTACCTGCCAGTTCACGCTATGTGGTTTTATCAGTAATTAAGAATTTAGCTTCATCACTAAACAATGGTTTATTCAGGTAAAATGACAATCAATTTTACAAATTTACAATAGCACAGACGCTATGCACGCACCGCCGCTTCGACCTTGGGCCCCAACACTGCACAGTTCATGGTTTCACATCGGTGACACCGCCAGCTGTTGGTGCTAGGTACCAGGTGCTCACTGCTCACGCACTCCAGGTGGTACTGCGACGAACACAAACTGCATTTTATTGAGGCGCAGCCTTCCATGGTACGGTTACAGCATGCACAATCCATTTTGAAATCTGTAACAGACGAAGTATAGTAAATATTTGCGTTATGGAATATTCAACATTTAGTTCACACTTTAAAAGAATATTATATTATAGGTACTTTCACAATTTTATGTGCGGGTTGTTAGTTTTATATTTTTATAAGCTAATAAGAAAACTTTAATTTTTTTTGTACGATTTTAAATATTGTATCTTGGCCAACGGAATACGAATGAATTTTTTCTTGACAGAATTTTACTCGTTCATGTTTTCTAGTGTTCGATATTTGAATGAGACAGAATATTATATTTATGTATTCAGCCAGTTTTACTTCAATTATAATCATTACAATACCTACATATGTAATTCATTAATTATTTATTATATTTTTAACAAATAATATCAATACCAAATTGACAGAAAATAGTAAATAGCAAAAAACAAATTAATTCAAAAAATTACACATTGGTTGTTACATGCGAATTTTCTACACAATTTGACCTGTACATGGAGGCACGTCTTGAATATAAATTCAGATCAATAAAAACATACACCGATATGTTGCGCATAAATAAAAAGCAAGTCGACTTACAATTCATAAAACTCTACCGAATATTTTAATACATACTTATTAATTTTAGATTAGTAAATAACTAATCCATTTTCTATGGCTTTCCTACAATCGACTCATTTAATTATAAATAAAAAATATACGAACTTCTTCGTCCCACAGATGCTATAACAGTGTAACTGCTTTATTAGGTTGTAATTGTTATTGAAGATGTCGAAATGCGTTCAGTCTTATTTACTCTTGGTCTCGTTAGTTTGAAATTTTGTCCGATCAACCGTAACGTAAGCGAGATATCTGAAATTCTCAACTGAATTTGCAGAATTGATCAACAGATGCCCGTTGAATTTGAATTGTTACAACCCACCCAGATAGGGGGTAACTATATAATAGGCCTTTATGCCCTTTGTTTGAAGAAATAAAACATGCCTTACTGATCATATTTTTTTTACTTTACAAAATAACCTTGGCGTGTTAGAGTTTTCCTACTATCCTTATCTTTATTATATTAAAAAATATATTAAATATACAAAGTTTGAAAAGAAATAAACACATTTAAATCAAACAGATAAACCAATACCATAACGTAATGTTTAAAGTATATTTGTGTCCAAAACCTGTGTTATATGAGAAATTATTAATGTGGAATGTGGGAATCAATATAATACTCATGTGAACTGGCATACAACGTGACACTATGTTCATATATATTTGTTAGTGCTTAATAACTCATTTTAAATAACTACACTGCAACGCTATTCACAATTTTGTATTACATTCATTATTAAACGAGAATTAACAACAAAACTAGAATACAAATTGTGAATAATTTGTTTCCACATAGTGGCTAAATAATTTAGGTTAGCAGACTTTTTGACACAAGAGTATTGTTACATCGTTTAATGAATGTATTTTAATTTACTTAGTGTTAGATTATGTATAAAAGTGTACAGGTGGCCTTTTACTCTTTCTTTTTTTTTTATTCAACAAGAGCTTTTGCGACAGCGAAGATGCAAGTTAAAGCAAGTATATTTTGCTATAGCATAGACTGCTAAACGACCAAGAAACTCGTTGCAAGTACATCCAGTCTCACTGACTACGAAACCCAACAATAGATAGTCACATCATGACAGTTTTCTTTAAAATGTTAGCGCTCCTCAGGTCGATCTAGCTTATTGAAGCTGTAGATAATTATATCTGCAGCGTGACAAATATATCATTAGTGTAGATTATTGTATTTCTGCCGTCTTCTCTTGTAAATATCATATTGGTGTAGATTATTACAATTGTTGTACAAACTATTGTATTTCGCTCATGACGTTTTTTTGTAAAAAAAAATTAAAAAACGAGGTATCATATTTTTTTTCATTCATGTTAACTAATGATGGACACAACAATACGCGCAAAGAGCATTTATAATACTACTGAAAAATAGGCACTACATTCCAAATTGACATTCTCTTTGTATTATTATCTCAGCAACTCAAAGAGAATTATAATATAGTGCTACTTCTATGCTTGTCATTGTTCTGAGGATTATTATATAAATTCGGTTATCAGATTTGACAGTGATAAAATATGTATCGTATAAACAGTAGGAATGTTAACACAGAAGTTTGAAATAAAATTACAGCCTTTGTTATGCTAAATGATAGTTTTCGGATACCAATCAATTTGTAAGTATCCACACTATACCGATTTGTTGTTGAATGTTAATCAAAGTGTACCATTTTGAGTCCACTCCCCGACTTACCGCCGCCTACACAAGGACTTGAACTACTGCCCCGTGCCGTACCCTCTCAACGTACAAGAGGACCTCTATTCTTGAACAAGTACTTGTAGCGTCACACAAAAGGAAGGTACAACACAATCAATCACTTTTAGGCACCTGCTTATTTTCGTTTATTGCATTCCGTCGTTAACAGGGTTCCCACGATCAGGTTTCAGAGATTTTCTTTGCGATTTTTGATCATTCTCAATAAATTATTTTGCTCGTCGCAAGTAAACTTGTTTATGATATGCCTAATATTATCTCAGATGTACTACTTATCACTCTATAAAATATTTAGCACTAAATGACCCATACACTGCAGTGGAGGGAAACTTAATGAGAAAAATATTGGTATTTAAAAAATTACTTATGAGGTATTTCATTATGTTTCAAATCAGTGTTGCTATAAAACATTGCGTTTTTGAGGCTACACGGGCGATTGTATGGTTTTTATAGAAAGTTATATCTAAAATTCTCTGATAGTAAAAAACGGTTTGGTAATGATAAAATATAGTACGGGCCGCAAATAGTATTTCATTTTATCACATCGTGTTTGTAGAAAGGACTAGACAATCTGAGTGCCCGAATTCCTCGTCCTGATTTATTTGATTTAGATTCTACGAGTATACCCTCTTCTACGTATTTGTACGAAATAGTGTTATCCGAGAAGACACATAATCAAATATCACTGTGTGAATAACACATACGTTTATTTTGTAATACCGTAATAAGCTTTTTATTGATTCAGGTGATATTTCAAGGTGACATAAGAGATTTGATACTTTTGTCCATGACTTTTTAGAAAATCGTTGATCTTTTTGTGGTTGGTGCTTATTCAAGATTTGTTCAAGATAAAAATTTACCTGTAAGAAATATTTCTTAAAGGTGAAACAAAATGTAATAATTCGTTTAGAGTTTCGTTTTATAACTTAATAACACGCGAATCCGTTATTATATCCTTACGTACACCTCATGTGTCTTTGGTAAAAGTTATTCCTTTTATATTAAGAAACATAAGCCAATGCTTACATTTTGGTAAATTTAGTAATATAAAACTGTCCTCTTCAGTTTAGCTCAAGGTTAAATTAATCATAAATTTAATAAAACAAGGCAAAGACGCCCAAGATACTGACGAATGTTGTAATTAAGCCGACCGTCCGAGAAGCAAGGATTCCTGGCGCTGCGGAAGGAGGTTTCGTGTGTATTTTTTAGGTAGAAACAATTACTCAAAATTTTATAAACTTAGATGTAGCTAGGCTCTGTTTAAAATTATAATGAATTAAAACAATATTTATCCGTTACCCATTTGTTAAGTATATCTGAATTCTTAATTTAAGGGGCACTATTATGAAGGAGCTCTGATAATATTTTCATGAAAATCTTCGCCTATGTAAACTTCATAATGTTATCAATTTTGAATGCATTCTAATATTATAAAGTTACTCAGCCTATTTGTCGGTCTGATACGCTTTACAGGTACACTATATAACCGATTCTATAAAAAATTATGCGAAGTATGTTCGAACTACAGGAAAGAATTATCGTCTGCTGTATCCTGAAATAGTATTTAGTATGGCTTTTATCCCCATAATAGTTATCACGTGGGCAGGGCCGCGAGTTAAAGCTAGTTGTCTATAATTGCAACCAAGTCCCGCAACTTAGTACTGACTTTTTTACTACTAGAACTATATATAAGTACTATACTTGTTTTGTGCTACTTGATAAACGCCACAATAAAACGTTGAAATTTTTAAACATAGATTACTCTCAAACATATTATCTTAATAACAAACGTTATTTTGATAAGTTAGAAATTCTTGTCTATGGTGTAATAGAATCCATGACTGCCCTCTCGACAGACCTATTTCTATCACAAAACTATCACTGGTATACTGTAATTTTCCTAGAAATTAAACAAATTAATTGCGAAATAAATTCGTTAAATAATTAGTTTTGTTTAAATTTCGAACATTCGCAAAAGATAAGAAATCATTATTAATCTTTCTTCGGCGTAAATACTAAATAAAATGATAATTATAATAACAATATTAAATATTTTCATATATTTTCCAAGCTTTATTTATGATTGGGTGCTATGTTATGTAGATTACTGAAGTACTCTCAAACTATACGTTGTAAATAATTCAGCAACAAAAACACTAAAACATTTCCCCGGTGGCAAGTTTTTTATTCATCATATTGCCTCCCTGTTTCTAGTTGTTGATTTTTCGCCGCAACATAATCAAAATTTCACTTAGCTTATTGTCATAATCCTCGTCTGTGTATACGATGCTGAGACCATCTGACTCAGAAGTTTTGTAAAACTAAAACCACATTATTGTTTTCTTTTGTTCAAAATAACAAGTTTTTTTTTATAAAGTGTAATATAGCCACTAAGAGTAACAAGCAATTTATATTTTTATATTAATTTTTAATATTTAATACTTATTACTCGCTTTTGATAATTTTAATGAGTAAGGGGAAGGATAGATTATAGCCACGGAGTCACATACCCCTGTAATAACGACCTTATGTCTAGAAGCTAATTCCTCACACACTGTACATATAGCATGCGACCATTCTCTGAAAATTACCCTACTGATTTTAACTTCTTTTATTTTAGACGCTTAAAACCTTTCTTGTTACAAACTGACCCGCGATTTATTTCATCTAGTACATAAATCTTGTTCTTGTAAATGACTTGTAAAGTCGTGGGATTGTTGCAACGGAGTGATGGCCTTTCCATCTCGAATGCACAACCTCGAACAATCGCTCTTGTTAAATAAAGAACCTTATACCATAGTAAGACAAATTGCACCATCAGAATGAAATAGCAATATTTTTACTTGCACGCCAAAGTTTCCCTTTGCTCCTGATAATAAATGGAGTACGCCCCCATAGAACGTTGACTGGTGATGATTAGCTCTCGACCGTCGACACGATTATGCCGGCTTGTTGGAATCGGATATTCACAGGCAGATCCCAGAAAGCGACACACGTACATGGGCCACTATGGCGGGATTTAACAGCTCGTGTACGGTGATCGCTATCCGGGTGGATATAAAGTATATCGTTCCACAGCAAATTCTTTCAGAAGTTTTAAAGAGAGTCTTAATGACCGAAATTTTAGGAAGCCTTCTTCTGAATATTGTGCTAATAGACGTAATCTACAATTAATGAGTTTGCTCAAAATGGTACAACTACAACTTCAAAGCTTTAAAAGCTTTGAAGTTTACAAGGTCTACGTGGGCACATTCATAAATTATCTATTTACAAGTAGCTAATTAGCTGAAGAATTGTTAAACCAATAGGTAATGTAAAAAGCATTGGTAGAATAACTTTGGCAGAACTAACAGTATCCTTACCGTCATTACTGTCTATGAAAATGTTTCTTTATTTACTTTACATATTTTTATAAAGGAAAATCTCTCGTCGCGTCTGTCTGTTTGTCTGAACGCGACAAACTTAAAAACTGGTTTCAATAAAATTTGGTATGGACATAACCTTAAAAATAACCGACATAGGCTACTTTTAATCCCGGAAAAATATTATATTATGCACAGGAATATTTTGAATGAAACCACAGTTAGTGTTATTTTCATCTACTTGAAAATAATACTAACTCAAAATAAGTTACCCGAACCATAAGTGTAAAATAAAAAGTGCAAGTTTCGACTAAAATAAATATGAATAAAAAGTAATTTTAATTTTGCCCGCCCTAATGCGATTACTACTACTTACTCCAAGAGTATTTGTCGCAGCGGCAACGTCACACTTTCAGTCAGAAATATTTTCACGCACGCGTCATATTCGCACGAAACTACAAAATAATCGAAATATCAATACAGCAAATCCGAGAGTTTTGGTAAAAATATTCATTAATCATGGATAATTTTTGGCACAATGCTAGCAGAGGGAAAGACAAGTATGTGGTTACTTTTAACAACAAAATGCCCTGTGTAGCGGGACTTTTATTCCAGTAAAACTCTTTCACGCAGGCGAAGCCGCTAGCAAAAGCTAGTTGTACATATATTAATAGATCTGGTAATTACTCTAGGATTAACATAATATAGCTACCGATATGTAGAATAAGTACGACGTACACGACATTCGCTTTTGTAAGAACTTCAGAACAGTAATACTATGCATATTATTAATAATAAACGTATTATATAAGTATTGGTATTGTCAGGCATTTATTTAATTTCGGTTTTGTTGACAGACGAGGCGGCGACGTGGGAGGCGCCCGGGTGCTGCGCTCGACGCCTGACTGGGGCGACGCGGCAATCAGCGGCGAACACCTCTGGTCGCCCACTTCCGTGTCCGGAGATTGCTGTTATGTTGGCGACGCGGAATGCCAGGTTAACAACTTATCCTCAGTCTCCAGTGATATTTTTTATATTCGAATACGTTAAAGTTGGTGCTAAATACAGTCAGTGCTATTAAAACAAAGAACAGTTTTCGAGAGAAATAGGTCGTTTTTGCAATGATGATAATATTTGTATTTAATACTTAGCATGTATTATTTCTTGTGCAAATATTATCAGTTTTGCATTGTGTAACGCAAACTCACAAACACAAAGCAAAATAATTGGCACTTAATAAATTTATTGCATGATGCCATATTATTATGACGGAGAAGCGGGATATTCGTGGAACATAGTAAGTATTATGTTAATCTGAATAGCGATACGCATTACAAATGTACATTTACATACAAATTATATTTGAATTTTGATACAAAAGCTCACCTCTTGTCCCCAATAATTAGGCAAAGATACAACTAGTACTCTGAGCCTATAATATTCACGTTTTCTAATTCCGGCACTATTAAAACATTAAGTGACAGATATATATTTTAAAAATCGAAAACCTCACAATTAAACATAGCTTGCTTCGGGAATCGAACCTGGTAACTCATGGTTTACGGTCCACGTATATTAAAACTAAACAAATGAGACAATTAGTACCTACCTATCAATAAAACTGTTAGCTATGTCGCAGAAATGTAATGGGCATCTACAGAAATGAATTTTTAATGCAGGTCTTCAACTTTAAAAGCCAATACTGAACTAATAAATTATTCAAGGAAAGCGGGAGAGAGTTATAAAAAACAATACTAGAACTTTTCTCAAAGATTATCTATTCTGTGAGGAATTTTCACCGTCCTGCGCCATTAAAAATAAAAAAGGTAAAACGTTTTATGTTCGAAACTCAGAAAGGTAAAAGATTAATATTATACGGCCTTCTCAATTTCAATATGCAAGGTGACTCAGTAATACAATATGTATAAATACATATCGCCTTATAAAATATTTTATTTATATACATTTAAAACCAATTGCGAAATTGAGCATATGTTGGTACCTTTTCTGTAGCAATTCTGCTCATATAAAAGTCCTTTTCCGCTGCGTATGTGTGAATTTAGGGCTTAGTATATATACATACTGAATTTATTCAGCCGTGTGTGGGGTTACTTAAAACAAAACTAAACATACAAATATATTAACTAAGTTACAAGTTACAAGTTACAATATTAGTACTATAACTAAGAAAGGCACGTTGTCTAAAGCCATTCACTTATTTTTAGAAGTTGTTAAAATATTTTTACGAAGCGATAGTTCATAACATAAACATTTTTTACAAATGCAAAACAACCCTTTTTAGTTATATTTCAAACAATTTATCTCCCAATCTAATTATAAAATGTATGGTTGGCGAATACTCTATATAATTCTTCACAATAGAGCTCTTAAATAACAGTGAATAGCGGTATTGGAACGAAAAACCTATTGAGTTCATACAAACAGCGGTGAATCAGTCTGCAAACAATTCAGCAAGTGCTAGCCGAGCAACAGGGTAAGAAATTGTAATTTCCCCGACAACCATTAACAAGTTTCCTGCCTATTGTGTGGACGGTCGGCCGTAGTTGAATGTAAGATTAATGTCCCATGCCCGTGTAGCCTATTACTGTGACGTTGACCCGCTATTGCCGATACAACAAAAGCCTGTCTTCAGGCTTATGTTGTCGATCGCCTAATAACCGAGCTGCCCAAATTAATTTCATACCGTCACCTGCTTCGTATTTTCTTTATTTTAATGTTTTTACTTTTCCACGTTCGATTATATTTCCTTTTATCATTATAATTTATGCATCGTAAGATATTGGTCTCAAGGCATATATTTTATTACATATTATTTCAGTTATTGTATTATTTTAATATTTACTAAAATAATTACATCATTATAATTTTCAATCGCTTAATCAATAAAAGCTTTTATATTAATTTGAATTTTTCCCAAGGGATTTTGTTTAAAATTCATATTTAATAAAATAACATGGGGCTCGTAGAGGTCGTTTTCTTTGTACAAAATGTAATAATGGATGTTCTTAACATACTTCATATTTCTAACATCCCAACGTTCGTAAATTGTAACTTTAAGCAAAATACCAAAAAAATAAATTAGAAATTAGTCTCTACGCACTTTAATTATGTATTAACGAATATTTATTTAGCAAATAATGTATTTGTGGTAACAGAAACACGGTTCCCGTATGAAATGCTCTGCATGCAAGATCGTGGCGCACATAGCGTGCATCGACATCCTGATGGACCGCGTGCAGTTCACGTGCAAGCCCACGTTCCGTGACGTGGGTGTGCGCCAATACCGCGAGCAGACCGTCACGCACCATCACTGGGTGCATCGCCGCTCCGAGAAGGGCAAGTGCAAGGCTTGCGGGAAGGTAACTCCACCTCATTACTGCTCGCCAATACGTAATTTCACGCATATTGGTCCTGTCTGACGTCCGTTAAATTAGTTTACATTGTATTTTATATTTCCCTCAGTATGTTGTAACCGTACTATCTAGCTGCTTATTACAACAACTTAATTTACTATATTTCAACGGACGGCAGATTACCATAAATTAATTTTATAAAGAAGTTATTATTTTAGGTGTTTGTAACACAGTAGTTAACAATTCTGCACGCCTGTGTGACTAAACATTCGCTACATAGAAACATATTTTATTTAGGGCTTTTAATACATTTGTTTTGAACTAAAATAAAACGGTATTCGTTGTAGTTATCACAAACTTAATATATTATATGTTTTCTGTTTGAAATAAATGCCTTTATATCAAGGTTAAAGAAAATTAATATAATTTGTTAATTAACTATTTAGTCGGACCATTCATTAATATGTATGGCTCGAGCTTAGACCGCTGTCATGCAATCAACATTTCTAGAAGTTGCTTCGATAGACAAAGCCATTACATTAAAAGTTCTTTTACTTGGGCCAGTTAATTGGACCGTTAATAATTAAGCACCCGTAAGTAAGTCCGTACGTCGGGTTACAATTAATGGAAAAGTTTTCCAGTAGGTACTTAATGTTCCTTATTTCAGTTTAATTTACAATCGTATCACATTCAATAAGTACCTACATATTATTATATATTTGCCCTTTTATTTTATTCAGTTAACAGATGTGTACGATTAATTTTAAATGTTGCTGGTTTACGTAAATTTATGTAAAATGAAACTATTTAACATAATTGGGTATTTGACAAATTTTCGTAAAGTACTTTAAAATGTTCTAGAGTCACTAAAGATACGCTTGACAATTGTTTTTTTTATATTTAGAGCCATTTTAATAGCTAAAAGACAGTTTTAATAATTACATTTTGTGTTTCCCACTAAAACGCTAAGTCACGTGACAAATAAGGGGCGTGACGTCATGATGTAATACTCTTAATATAAACAATACGTGAGATTCGTTTATTATTCAAGATTATAAAAAGGCCAATACAATAAAATACCTTATAAGTAGCACACCTGATGGTATTATTAACTACATTTCTCCTGGTTATGGTGGCAGGATTAGCGATGTATGTTTGGTTGAAAATTGCAACTTTTTAGATCATTGGGAACCTGGTGCGATTATACTAGCTGATAGAGGATTCAAGCATATTGAGCAACTGTTATTACAAAAGGGATGCAGTTTAGTAAGACCGCCAAGTGTATCAGTTAAGTCTAATTAAACCAAAGTTGAAGCTCCAAAAACTAACCCCCTTATTCATAAACGTTTTTTATCTAAGGACGGAGTAAAGCTGTGATAACAAGCCTGTTTCTCAGTGCCCAACGGCACTGAGAAATAGACATAGGGCCGTTGTGATTGGTTATTATTGTTGTATTTCAATATCAGCCAATCCCAACGGCCCTACGTCTACGCACTGCGAAAACTGCCATGCCGTCAGCACTGAGAAACAGACTTGTTATCACAGCCTTACTCGATCGTTCGATAAAAAACGTCTATGAATAAGGGGGTAAGGAGATAGCAAGTTTACTGATACACATTGAAAGAGTCATCCGACGTCTAAGGGAGTTCTCAATGTTTTTTATAATAAGTTTGTAATTTGTAACCTTTGAAATTGTAAACAAATTCGGTTATTTACAATAAAAAATTATTATTATTATTAATGTTAAAACTGCATTCAGTTGTCAATACAAATTTAATTAAGTTTTTGGACGATTGCATTGTTATTGCACGTGCCTTAATTAATTTACTAGGCTCCTTAATTAAAAACATTTGACGAATAAAAACAAAATTTAGAATATAATGTTTTATTTTCCTATATTAAGGTGGTAGCTCAAGGTCCATTTTCATACATTTTGTTTCGGCTTTAATCTGGGTAACTAAACAAGTATTGGCAAGTAAAGAATTTAAATTCATGTCTAGTTAGTGATTAGTTCTCGCAGTTGAAAGAAAAATGTAAAAATAATTAATAATCATGGATATTTCGGCCTTTAAAATTTAATATGACGAAATTTTAAAGGCAGAAATATCCATGATTATTAATTATTTTTACATTTTTCTTCAACTGCGAGAACTAATCACTAACTAGACGTGAATTTAAATTCTTTACTTGCCAATACTTGTTTAGTTACCCAGATTAAAGCCGACCTTAAGTTATAAAAATAAGTTTTTACAATAGATTGTAAACATTATTCTTCCAAAACTTTACAACTTTAGATAAAATATCATTTACTTTGATCTCATCATACTCTATTGGTATTACATGGACTTATTTATTTTTTTCAAATTCCCAATCTGCCACACAAAATAAACCTTTTGTTAAATTACTCACATACATTTGCAAAAGAACTTAGACTGCAAACTTTTCTGTGATTGTGTTGTTACATATATAGTATATAAAACTTTTTTGGCTTGTTGGACATTTAATTTCAATAACTGTGTCACCCTCTAAAATACCATCTGGCGATGCAGCTACCATTGGGAATTTTTGGCTAATAATAAAACCACATTCTGCAATCTTGTCATATTTTTTTTCCAACTCCTTTCTTACTACTTCTTCCAATGATTTTCCTCTTTTCATGGTTGGAGTATCTGGTACTTTAGCTCCCATTATTAAGGCAACCAAGGATCCAACAGTTATTTTGCATCGTGAAACATCAAATGCTTTTGATGCTTTTATTCCTGAAAAGAAAATTCATTTTTTTTTAAATGTTAAACTAGTGACTATCTGGTGGCCACATATACATTTATATCCCCACTAGGATGCCCTGTAGAATGGGTGCCCAACACATATGAATGTGAACACAAACATCAAAGACTAGTAAAGCTACAAGACTAATTTACATTTTGAGATTGCATCTCACATGGAAACATATAATTCCAATATATATTGATCTAAGACAGCATTTTCCAAACTTTCTTAGCTGTGGACCACTAAATGAGCAAAGATGATCACCACAGACCTCCTTAAATCACAATAAAATGCTTCTCTTAAGCACAACCTGAAACTTCATATAGCTTTAACATTGAAATCAGCCAACTCTAGATATGTCCACAGACCCCAAGTTGGGAATTTTGCTCTAGAACATTGATTTTAAATATCTTATTAGTTCAATACTTACAGTATCAAATCACATTTAAAAAGGCAACATCACATTTAAAATGCAATCAAATACCTATAAATAAATAATACCTTAACTCATGCCATGCTTGAATTTCGTGTTGTGCTCGAGTCAGACTTTCCACAAAATTTATATTTTCTTGTGTAAAAACACCATTAATTTTGGCTAAAAACGTTTCACAGTCACTTCCTTTCTTATGCTTGATGCTCTAATAATGCATCGAGAACTGAAGAATGTCGGGCACTTTGTAATCAGCTTGATGTTTTAGGATTTGAGTTAGCATATGAATTAGCATCATCACCATACAACTGTCTTGATGATCTGTAAAAATAGAAATAAAGCATCACAGATAGCTACAATACGAGAAACTTTTCGTTGAAAAGATTTTACACAAATAACAGGTACCTAACCAGAGTAAGATTCTTATAAGTTATGATTTTATTGGTAACGTAAAAAAAGTATTATTTGTATTTATAGTCTACAAAGTAAACATGTACCTATCATATACATGACACGAAGGTTATTTTATAGCAAAACAAAATAAGGCTAAGTACATAAATCAAACTGTAATCTATTGTGAATTGAACAAAATATCAGAAAAGGATAGTTTTGTACTTACAATGAAGTTTTCACGTTCCTCAATTCTGCAGAACAAAAGTCCGAGTTTGAGGCAAAGAAATTTGCGATCATAAAAGACACAATTTTTGGCAAATTTGCACTGTCCGCTTGAATAAAACCAATTTCCATGTTTGTTTTCGGTGAAGTGCACTTTGGACACGAAATAATCAAATAAATATTAATGAAACCTGCGAAACGCGCCAAAATCTTTTTCGGAATTACAAGACCAATAGACAAGACATTACATATAATACATCGTGACGTCACGTTCTCTAGTCTTGCTCGCTTGAGACGTTTCTTGTAAATGATGCACAGATTCAAAAACTCTTATTTTTATTTAGGAAAATAAAATATTAAATAATTTTTATTTGTAATTTAAGTCAAATATTCTTAATTAACACCTTAAATTATATAATGTTCAATACCAAATTTATTTATTTCTTTACTATGTCAAATACCCAATTATGTTTGATCATTCTAATTTATATATTACACGCTATATTTTATCGCATTATTTAATGTAAAATATAACGTTTACACGTTCTGGAAACCTCATCGTTTCACATTTATAACTTCGCTCTGTTGGTCTTCGTATTTTGGAATAGAGCAATGCAAATATTCCGCTCTGGAATTGCAATTAGGGTGTAGCAGAAACCAGTGCAATATTACGGTATAGAACAAGATGCCGACATGAATGTCAATATATAAAATTAATACAAAGCAATGTACGTCCGTGTTTCATTCCATCATTATATTTTCCATAACTATTCATGAATACTTAACCTACACGTGGAATATGTATTCGTAATATGTATATACAACATTACAGTATGAACACGCAACCGTAAAAACAAATTAAATAATTACATACCTACTTATTGTATGTTGTTCTATTTAACTAAGGGCTTATTCTATATGTTCAAATTTTATTCGTGATTAACGCTTAAACAGCTAATGTCGGCAGTGCTCATCTGGAAAGCATAATATCTTCAGCATATATGGCAGCGTGACTTATGAATTTGGTCGTCTTATGTAATTTTTGACGAGTAGGATTCGTGAAACGTGCGCTTGGTTACATATTAATATAAATTTATTTCGAATAACTCGAACGTCACGCTCCTTCAATATGTTACAGTATGAAATCATGCATTATACAATTAGTCGTCTGTTGAAATTATCATGAATTAATGATGAGATATGTCTATAGTGAGTCGTCATTCTTCATTCTGCTATTCATTCAGTCCCGTCTGTGCGGAAGAGTCGACTCTCTGTTAACTCGAAATCATTTGCATTTACCTCGACAAGTGTAGTTCGCATGCGACACGAACACCACGGCACCAGCTCCACGCGAAATTAATACTTCATTTTTAATGACGCACAGCACTATATGCGGCCACTTTGTACTTAAAAATCAAGGTCTTATATTTCGAGCGTTTCATTTTATTTTAAACTCAAAACTTATATGACTGATTTGTAACTTATTTATCTCTAATACATTTATCAAGTCTACATTTACAAATTACAAAGCTCCGCTTAACCCCTCCAAAACGAAATAAAAGTCAGCATTTTCATTTTAGTTAATATGCCTACTTTAGCCGTGTAAAAACGCGCGTGTAAAGTATGAGGGTGCGTTGTGTACTATATAATTTTAACAGACTAATGAATGTGTCTGAAACAACAATTTAGTCGCCTGACTCGTACGTAAACATACATTAATCATTTACTTATAAAAAATAACATGTTTTAGCTATAATTAAGTTTCTTCTTTCTTTCCATTTCAACAAAGTTATTTTTTAATGTAACAATAAGTAATGTTAACCTTATTTTATTTGTGTATAACAAATAGAAATTTATAATTTTATTTTAGGACAACTTTAAGGTAGTTAATATCGGGCGTCTATTGCAAAATTTTCTTTTTATACTGAATGACATTCGTCAACTTGCCGCGTATTTTCACAAGACCCTACTCTTAATATTTTTCGCGCGGAAAATGTTTACGGAAAAATCACTTAACGATTACTCAATTTATACATTATAGCACCCACTCACGATCACTACCTAAAAGTTAAAACATGTTTTCGCTTCATATCTACATACCTACATACACAAGTAAAATGTACTTAATGACGTATTCATAGCTACAAGTGTTGTATTCGGTAAATATTATACACACACATACTCACGCCTTTTATCCCCAAAAGGGTAGGCAGAGACGCAACTGGTGCACCCATTTTCTGCCGTGTTTATTCCGTCCAACGATGTGCTAAGGGCCGAACTTATTTTGTTATTAAGTTACAAATGGACACAAATTCTAGACTCCGGGTTGACATTATTAGAAAAAACTTAATATCCCCGCCCCGGGGATCGAACTCGAGGCTGCACTGCAGTCGTACCGTAATACAACTACGCCACCGAGGCAACCATATAATGTAATTTATTTATAGGCCCAAGTTTACTAATGTTAAAATTTCTTGGAATTTTGTCGAAAAAATTATAAAATATACGTAGTCATAATGACTACAAAGTTGTAATAATAACGGGACAATGGGGATAAAGGACAAAATAAAAGATAAAATGAAATCAACTAAATGTATATTTGATGACCATTAAAGTGTTTTTGTTTATTTTTAGCTGCCTTATTGTGTAATTGTCTTGTGTGATCGTTTTTAATGTTGTTTTGGGCTGTATTATAGTTTTATTGATCACGTGAGCACTTTGTGTCCTCATTTAGCATGTGTGTTGCATGGTTGTCTTGCTGTCACAGTCATTCCGGCGCAGTTGCTGTGGATGGTGCATACCGTCACGCCACTCTGTAGACAAGGCTATACAAGTAGACAATGACGTTGTCAACCATGTGCGTATATCATACCGAGTACATTACTGGTGCGTTGGTTCTCAAGCACGCTGGAGACAGATATTCCCGTGATCGTTGTAAATCAAAACATGCTTTCGTTTGAAACTTATATCATCGTTTATGGATGGCGCTGATATTGTTGGGGTCAGTCATCCTCACCCACCCAAAAAACATTCCTGGAATATCTGTACTTAAAATCCAGCTTGTTTATTTAATCATTGCTTGCTTTTCATTATAAAACGAAATGATTTTTCATGCATGCAGTTCGGTTTCGAAATGTGTCTCATAAAATTAAAACTGTGACGTTTTTTGTTGACAGTCGCTGCAAGCTAAATTATCGTTCAGCTCGAAAGAGATCGTAGCCTTGAGTTGTTCGTGGTGCAAAGATGCCTACCACAACAAAGAAAGTTGCTTCAACCTTCAGCGAATAGGGGAAGAGTGTTCGTTAGGTACGCTATATTTAGATTTCCTCAATTTTACTCGTGTCACGGATTTTCTGTGAATCGCGGATAATGTTACATTATGTAACTGTCTAAATGTTTGTTTTGATTTTAATCAGGTTGTCAGTCGAATATAATAGTGCCACCCTCGTGGATCGTGAAACTGCCAAGGAGAGGCAGTTTCAAATCGTCCTTAAGAAAGTCACCTAAGAAAAAAAGTGCTTCCAAAAAGAAAGGGAAGGACACCAAAAATGACCAGAGAACATTTGTGATAAAGCCGATACCCACGGCTAGTGTAAAACCTGTGCTGGTATTTATAAATCCCAAGAGTGGTGGCAACCAGGGCGCAAAACTACTCCAAAAGTTCCAGTGGCTGTTGAATCCTCGACAGGTGTTCGACCTTACGCAGGGCGGTCCAGGACCTGGGTATTTATACCATATTCCCTTATTAGAAAGGATGTTAAATGTTTTATAAATTGCAAATAATCTACGAATATTAGCCCCACTTTGTTACGTGAAGGCATTAGGAAATTTACATAATAAAGATCTTTATACCCACTGTTCGACTTTGCCAATAGATAAATCGTTCAAAACTATTAGTCTTTGGAAAGGGGCTTATTACATTATGTTTATTATGGATTCATTTAAAGAATATGGCAAGATTTATATGAAAATTGGATACATCTTTTTTAATGAACATAAGTATATATATATAAAATAAATTTGCAAATTTTGTTGGGCACTTATTTATTAAATGAATTTGGACATACATCGCTTATGTTGTACTTTATCCGAACATATATGTGTATACCTCAAGACGTCATATGCGAATCAGACAAACAACCATACATTTATAACCCAAAATGAACGCAAATGTTAAATTTATTTCTGAAATTAAGCTATCGGTCATTACGCGACATGACAACATACGAATACCGAGCGTCCATTAAAGCTCGAAAATTAAAAATCCCCAGAGGCTAAGTGTCATAACGTGCTTGAAACCGCCGATAATATTAATAACTCCGTTACTAAAATTTCCTAGAGGTTGGCTCTTAATTACGGCTCGACGTTTTATTTATAAAAATCGCACATTTTATAATCGTTACAAATGATACTTCTACAAAAATTATGCACAAGCTATTTATCCCGGGGTTTATTTATAAATACAAGAAAGCAATTTAATTCGGCGTAGTTTTTTGTCTTATTCTGGTAACACACTTTCCTTTGAACAGAAGAATAAGGTTAATGTTGAATTTCAGATTGGAGTTATTTCGAAAGGTGCCTAATTTGCGTGTGCTTGCGTGCGGCGGTGACGGTACGGTGGGCTGGGTGCTGAGCGTGCTGGACCGCATCGGCTCGCGGCCCGCTGTCGGAGTGCTGCCGCTCGGCACCGGTAATGATCTTGCCAGAGCACTCGGTTGGGGCGGGGTGAGTTCATTATATAATATTATAAAATATTTTCCATGACTATGTAACTAGTAAGATTTATAAGATTATGAGAGTAAAGGAACCTGCGTATTGTGCAAACACTTGTTCACTAAGTATAATATCTCTTGCGTACTTGGCTGATCTCCATTGTGATTGGCCGCCATGGCCGAAATTCGGCTAGGAAGGAGTCAAAGTCAACTAGTTAAGATATTTGTAATAATTAGTGTAGCAAGCGTATGCGGTTTCAAACCGGCCGGCATAATTGTGTTACTTGGTGAGGGATAATCATTTTTAGTCAGTTTGTCTTGACGCCACTCCACTTACTATTAGGTGCAGTGCAGTGAAGTCACTTCGCCTTGCCCATATTAAAAAAACGCATCGCATTTGTTTTAGTTTATGGTTTAATAGAAATTTTACTATTAAGACCATGATGAAAGTTAAGTTTATTAAGTTAGCCTGAGTTGAGGATTGACATAAAATTCGTCTTTGTCACGACTGCAGTGCACACGCGTACCGCCTATGCAGAGGTGTAACGAGCATACTCATACTGCGCCAACGGTATTTCCCATTATTTGATGGGAGTCAACTTAAAGCCATATGGGCCACAAATCGAATGTCATATTAATCATGTTTTATAACCGATAAACTGCATATAACTAACCGAAATGGGTTCGTTTTTTATAACTCAGTAGAGGAACATCGTAGCAAATGTAAAATCAGGTGTTAATTATAAAATACTACAATATAATATGACTTTACGACACATAAAATCCGTTAAAAGGTCACTGGCGGATTTACTTATTAAAAAATCTGCACGTCAAAGAGAATCGGACCTAGCTTTTCTCGTTACACAAACTGAACCGCTGAATAATTTCAAAGGGTCCGACACGTTGATGTTTTACCAATATGCCGTTACGTACACTTTGACCTGTTTGTGTTGGTATACGAGTATTTGACGGCTTGTTACAATATCACAATATCGCCGTAAACATTTTAAAGATAGGTAGGTACTTGTATATTTTCGAAGTTATCTTGGAACTTAGTAAAACTAATAACATTTTGTAACTTTTTATAAGTACGTACTGTATTCCAAGTGCTTAAACGTATTTTGTAATAAAAATATTTATATATAATATAAACTTTTATAAAATATATATTTTAATATACAGTATATGTAGATATGCGCAAACTGTATATTATATAAAAGTTGTGAAAATATGTTATTATATTCTGATTCATAGTTTCGCGTCTTGATACGTCGGTTATTTTACACTGTAGTCGTGTTACTATCATTTTATGATTATAACTGTTCACGACCTTACAAAATATATTAACTGAACGGATTTACGTCTCAACCACCCATTACAATATTATAGAAAATATTTCAAACAAAATGTTGCACTATTAAATTGTTATTATCACTATCAAGTTGTTCTAAATTAATAACCAATTGTATTCAAATTAATTGACATTACAATTCTAGGTCAACGTAATTACTTTACGGTTTTAATAACTTAATTTAATTATGTGTCGGTTTTACTAATTTGTCTAGGGACTTCCAAGTTTCAGTGTCAGTTTGTACTTACTGTGAATACTGGCGTGCAGAACTTGCAGTGGCGTTTACATGGTCAAAGTAATCATGGTGGTAGTTATTATAAAGAAATAAGTAGGTTATTCATATTGTTAGTAGTTGTTTCTTGTTTCCAGAAAACGTAATAAAACAAACGATTGCTAAATAACGTGTAGAAGTTGATTCATCCAAGTATCCTTAGGTACATAAATATATTGATTTTCTTGTAAAACTTTTTAATTTATAAAATAAACAAATTGTCTTTCAGGAAAATAAATGGTTTAAAAAATATTTTTTAATGTAACGCAACCTCGTCTTGACAACTCATTCCCGACGGACTAGGTAAATGAAAAAGGGTGAAATGAGTGGATGAAAAATTGAATACGTGAATGGCCAACAATCGTAACGTTGTGCTTAATTTACTCACTGTTTTATTCATATGAATATATTGGAGAGAGAAAAATGTTTATGTAAATAAATATGCAAATTCCATGATTACCTGTTGTCGCTTCGTGCGAGACAATGTGCTTTAATGAGCCTATAAACAAAGTTTATCGCTTTACTCGAGAAAATTTTAGTATTCTCCAAAACGACAAACTTTCAGCGTTACGGATTTGCGTAATATTATGTCATTATTGTTACTCATTACACAGTCTTTATATAAGTTCCGAATTAGATTTTTCGGTTTAGTTGTTTTGTAAATATTTTCGTTTTGTTGCAGATATGAGAACTACGAAATTAGATTTGGAAGGGGTAATATAGATGAAATCAAGCACTTGTGTAGGACAATGTACTTAATAGTTTTATATTATTTAAACTCCGTTGTGTTACATGCGTAAAAGTACATGTCTTGCGATCCCACATTGGAGTAGGTCATGGGATAAGGTTTGGTGGAAAAAGCATTATAAATATTCTGGCCTGATTTAAATAGTTGCTTATATTTCACTATATTTTGTTTCAATTTTTTTTTAAACCATACATGTTATTATTTCCTTCTTATCATTTTCCTTTCAAAGAAATTGACGAAGAAATTTCAAGAAAGTCATTTGTATTATATACTATGTTAATACAATAGTATTACGACAATATTTAAGGTTAGGCAATCATATGCTATTCTTTCTGAATTATAGGCCCCGTTACAAAAAAAAATATAATCTCATCAAATATTTAAGTGATAACTAAATTTAATATGACAAACAACAGCTTAATAGTCGTCGTTATCAAATAACTTATATTTTTAACTCTTAGGCATACATATATTATAATGGATATATCCATGAAAATATGATTCACGAAATTGATACTTGAATTTTCATGTAATATCGAATCTTCGATATTGATATAACGGAAATAATGTACACACCTACCGGCTTCCCATATTGGCATGGATTAGACATGGGTCTCAATTTAATAGATATTAAAGTCTATATACATTTCGCAAAAAATACAGCGTCGATAAATGTTTTACGGTTATTTTTTGGTCCCCTGTTCGTTTTTTTTTCGTTTATACATACTTACATATATACTGGTACGCAGAACGTCTTCATTTTTATTAAGTTCAATATATTTTACCACTATGGTGAAACGCATTATAACGGGGAAAAAATTGTATTTGGGCATAAATTGATGATTTACTTATTGTATTAAATTTGCTTATTTATATAAGAAAATGAAACGAACAGCTAGATTGCATGATGATAAATGCTCATAAATACTAAATAGTACAAGTTCAGGATCTATAAGTACTTAAATTACAGTTTATTACCTGGGCCGATTCGTAACTATTTGTCAGTCGTCATGCTAAGACATCATTTAAGTCATGTGACGAATAATAATTATTTAACTGGTTTCAATATTCTATCAACTGAAACAATAAAAGAGACACACTAGTGTTTGCCGAGAGTCACCAGCAAAGAGAAAAAAATTACAATATTTCTTTCTATGCAATGTGCTCGCATTTATTTTAGTTGTTCTTGGCTTTAATTCGCTCTAATATTTTTATTTCAAATACAAAAGAAAATATTGCTCGAATCCCGTACTTCCAGGGCCACAGCATATACGCTACCACTAGACTTAGTAGACGACACATGGGTTATGCTTACCAGCATTAACCGATTAGGATAAAGTACGCTCATATATCATTCGTTATTCCACAAATCCCCTGAATAAATTGACATTTAATCATAAAGACGACGGATTAAGAGAAACGATCCGTCATCGATACGTATTTAATACATATTATGTTTTAAAAACAAGTCACATGTTTATTTATATTATATTAAAAGCTAGATGAAGTTGGACCATCAATTACCATGCGTTCAGAAACTCCAAAACCGAGGTTCACTAATGAAAATATTGCGTTGCCAAAAGTTTTGAACTTAAAACAAAGAGCAGCCGCCTAGTTTGTTACAAATGATCTGGCGCGAAAACTTTTGTATTAAATAAACTCGTGTACGGAACCTGTAACGATATGGCTTGCAAATAAAACTTATGGAAAGTTTAATTACTGTAGCTCTGTCTGATAACGTTATAACATCAAGTATTCATACCGACATCGATAGTTTAGATTTGATTTGTGTATCCCACCACTAACTTTACTAAGACCTCATTTTACGCGGCTTTTGTTTTCGCACTACGTCAACTGATTTCCATTTTCCACCCAGACTTTTGTTAGTAACGGCGATGATGATGTAATGATAGCGGTGAAAACTTTACTGTCATTATCCTCTAAAGTAACAAAATAAACAAAAAAAAGGTTAATAACAACACTAAGCATAGGTATGCCTAATTCGGTTAAAAATTCGTATTTGAAGAGACGCCGCAACCCTTCACGGTACTTATTTTAAAGTATCTACACACTTTTACAGCCAGAGCAATACTTTATATTCCAAATAAGCTGATACAATAAAATTAATTAAAGCTACTCATAGACAAACGTTATATATATCTAATTAGAAACTGCAACTCGCATTACAATGACGTCAGCAGTCTCATCTCGCATAATCCGGATATCGTACTGATTAAGCATAATATTATAATCTATCATAGGGTTACGAAGACGAACCGATATCGAAGATTCTCGCCAATATTGGAGAAAGTGACACAGTCCTGCTGGACCGCTGGCAGCTGACCGTGGAGCCTAACACAGCTGCCTCTGGACAAGACACCACCAACGCTAAGCCAGAACTGCCTCTCAATGTCGTCAACAATTATTTCTCATTCGGCGTCGACGCTCACATCGCCCTGGAGTTTCATGAAGCTAGAGGTAATATAAAATTTAATTTATAATTGGAATATGTAAGGGATAAAAAGAAGCCTAAGTGATAATCCTGGACATGGTCTATCTGTGTGCCAAATATCATCCAAATCCGTTCAGTTGTTGCTGGATTTACTATTAACAAATATCCACTACCTTCACAAACTTTAGCATTTATATTAGTAAGATAAGATAAAATACTTACCAACGACGCATAAATACAATATGAATATAAAGTATTATTGACGTCTGTAATTATTATCAATGTTATGACATTCAAATTGATAAAATCTCTGTCACAGCTGGACACAGCTACGATTTTCAAATAAATGGTTGTGAAAGCCAATACAAAATATTTGAAAACATATTTACTAGTTTGCTGCAAATATGATTTTCCACCTTGCGGAAAATTCATTTCCTACTTTATTCCGATGTTTCGAAGTTGAAGTAAAAGCCTCGCGGTATCATCCCTGGGCACCAGAATAACATTGAATAAATAAATAGCGGAATGTACTTCGTAGTTAAGTTTTTCTTCTTACTTTTGTGTTGGTTTTATACGGGCAATGGTAAGGTGAAACATTGCATCCTAAAGTGTTAATAGTTAGCAATTCAATTCGTATGTGACCTGGTTCCGTTGTGGAGGGTGGGCCGTGGGACTTTCTGTTCAAAAGCGTTTGTGTTACCAAGGGTGCGTGGATGTACACTCTATAGAAACTAAAGGCGATACGTTTATATGACGTTATACGTCTTTTGACATTCATTATTCGTATTTTTTACTTCTATTACTATTTTATCAAAGCCAAGTAACTTACGGTGATTTCTTTACACGTAAGACATGATTAATGATTGTAAAATTTGCTAGTTTCTAATAATAGACGTAGATTTATTTTAAACAGAGGCGCACCCAGAGAAGTTCAACTCTCGAATAAGAAACAAGCTGTTCTACGGAACTGCGGGAGGCAAGGATCTCATGCAACGCAAGTGGAAGGGACTGGCGGAGTTCGTCACTATGGAGTGCGACGGCAAAGATCTCACGCCAGTGCTCCGAGAGCACAAAGTACACGCTATCGTTTTTTTAAACATTCCAAGGTAACCATCACTTATAATTTGTCAGATTTAGTTACCCATTACATGGCTACCTCACTGTATATTTTCAATATTAATCTGTCAATTATATTGCTATTATCCATACAAGAGTTTCATAGCCCCAATGTATAATTTAACTCATATCCATTGGTACCAAGTGGCGCGCTACGAGTGTCCCCAAGGGCATCTTTTCTTTGCCACGTCAATACTTTATGAATGTTTACAAGCATTCTATATTTACAGTTACGGGGGTGGCACCCACCCTTGGAACAAGTCAGGAGGCTCTTTTGAGCCTTCTACTGAAGACGGATTAATAGAAGTAGTAGGATTAACCACATATCAACTGGTAAGTGCTAACGGCGACGGATCGATATCGTAAAATGTTTTCGTTAACGATTTGTTTTAGGTTGGTTTTCTTATCATATATACGATCGTCCATAATGCTCATGTGATCGCAATACTTCTTGAATGTATAATTTTTGTCTATTAATTGGTTATAAATATAATGACGCAATCACTATAATCAATCCTAGTAAAATGCTGTGATATTATTGACGTTTGTTTTTACAAAACATTCTCAAATCTTAGCGGTTTTTTTTATTAATTCAATAATTCTTATATTATACTTATTACAATAATAAAAACACTATTCTCGATAAGTTTATTGATTAGCTTTACTTGAAAATACAGTCTTCGAACCTAACTTATGACTTTGAATGTTTTTTTTTTCTCGATACAACTTTATTTCGATAACCAAGCCGCGTTTGAAATTTTATGTTATGTGTTATAATTACGGCTTTGCTTCGTGTACAAGTTTAAGATTCAATTAAGGACTATCTCGGTGGTGTAGTTATATTAGGGTACAACTAGGTGCTGAGGTCTCGGGTTCAATCCCGGGTCAGGCAAAGTATCGTATGAGCAACGTATATATTATCCATACATACACAGTGGGTCCTGGATATGATTGCCAGCCTGGACAATACTTTATGTGGGTTTTGCTTCCAAAATTTGCCCGAGGCTTGAAACCTTGGAGGGGATCGAGACTCGAAACCTCGAAAGGGATTAACTGCATGCTAGCAGGAGCATAAAACTGAGCCAAATCCTTTTCTATAACATGCTAGGAAAGTTTGTTTCGGCGACGCTACATTGCAGTGGGATAAGAAGAGGTAAAAGAATAATAATTAAAAAAATATTACCGTAGTTAATAACACACTTGATAAAATATTAGTTTATTTTTATTTCATATTATTTTCTCCAGCCTTTATTACAAGCTGGAGGTCACGGCACGTGTATCACGCAGTGCAAAACAGCAAAAATAGTGACCACAAAAGTGATACCGATGCAAGTGGATGGTGAGGCGTGTAGACTGGCACCCTCGGTCATCACATTGTCGCGCCTCAACCAAGCCACTATGCTCGCTAAGAAGAAGCCTGGCAGGACCATTGCGCCGTAAGTGATTTTAACTACACTAATAGACATATTGTGACTGAAGATTGATGGCTAAGAGGTAATAGTTTTATTTTTAATCGACCAATTGATGTATTTGCATCTTGAGTAGATTATTAAAGCATTATATCGATAGAGAAATAAGAATTATACGTACATATGTAAGCTTTCGTTAAATAGCGACGGCGACGCGACGCTGGCCCTCGACTCGTAAACGCCGACTGCAGCCGCTCTGTGACATATTCTATATTAACTAGTACATTACAAGCGCCCACGTCCACCAGTATAATATATCGTCGCTGCACCAGCGTCACGTCGCGTCGCCGTCTCGCTCCGTCCGCTTTTTGACGAAACCTTAATACGAGAAGAAATAACTTTGTACCTACCCCTTCGAAGCACAATGTGTAATAAAATAAAATTTATGTATATGTGTTACAAATATATCAAATTCGACAGTCAAATTTTGATCACTGGACGACCGACCACTAGTTTATTTATTTAGTTAAATTAATGCATAGAAAATATTTTCATCGTTCATAATTCAATATTTTTGTTTTATCTCGGTACTTAATTAATTCTAAAATATTTTATCGCCACACGAGATTCCTATTTGCATCGATGTGAGATGGCGTAGCCTCGTAGGTCTTAAGTGAAACTAACCGCTTTCAAATAAGCTACATTTAGCTCCTGCGTTTGTACTGTTGTAGCCTTTCTTTGGCTAATGTGGTATTTGAACAACACGGACGCTAAACTAACAACAAAGTCGGAAGAGCAATTTTTTATTTTCTATGTTTCCTTTGTTTTCTCGAAAATCAATCGAGAGTCAAAAATATATTATGTTAATTTTTAAAAGTATTTGATGATTATAAGAAATTATAGCATCGACGAAATAAAAAAAATGGAAATAACTCCTTATATATTTGTTTCAGACAAACAACATTAGACAAGCTTACACTCACTGTGAATCTCATAAGAATGACTGATTACGAAAGACACCATTACGACAAGGAATTGCTCGCTAAGACAGGTAATAAATTCGATTGAAGACCGCTCTTAGTCTAACAAAGTTAAATTTTATTTCATTAATTTTTTGGTCGCGTTATCGACTTTACAAGCAGCGATGGCCTAGTAGGGAGTGGAACGAACAGCCGAGACTAATATCCGCAGGTTCAAAACCCAAGGGTACGCACCTGGGACTTTTCTGAAGTTATGTGTGTATATTTTGTGAATTACCGCTTGCTTTAACGGTGAAGGAAAACATCGTGAGAAAATATGCATACCTGAGAAATTCTCTAAGAATTTTAAAGGTATGTGAAGTCTGCCAATTCGCACTGGGTTAGCGTAGTGGACTAAGGCCTAATCCCTCTCAGTAGTAAAGGAGGCCCGTACCCAGCAGTGGGATAGTATGTATTACCGGTCTGATATTATTATATTATCGATTTACCAATTTTCATAACTAATCGTCAAAAAAGACTTCGCAGACTGCCTTAGACTTTTTATATTCCAATACTTTGTTTGGATTCTTACTCGATGTGAAAAAAAGCAAGTGCGCACAATATAACAAAAATTAGGTAGGTACCTAATGGTTTTTCATACCACTTAGTACTTTGAATGTTTTTTTTTCCAATTATTCCTTTTACAAAAGGATGTAGATAATCCCTATATATACAAGGAGTGTTAAATTATTATTTAAAACCATGGCTATTACTTACCTGGGTCAATCGTCAAATATATGTCAAACTAATTAGAATCAACTATTGGAGTTTTAGCTGGTCTGAACAGTCACAGACACGCAAAACGGTTTCTCTGGCTTGAGTGTGCGATAGCATCGTGACCTTACTAATCAATTGGTCAGTGAAACGTCTGTAGTCTGAAAAGATGGTAACGTTGAAAAATATTCCATTGCGAGAATCGCATTGACGTTATTGATCATTCATTTAGCGTTAATGAAATCAGTGCGACGTAAAAAAGTTTTATTCTGTATTGTCTTGTTTCCGTTTTGAAACGGAATAATTCTTGCTTGTCGCAGAATTGATTATTTATCCATCTAAAGTGATTGAATTAATACGAAGTTTCTGACTTTATAGGTACGGTCAATATCTTTCTTTCTTTGTATGAAATAACAACAACTTTGTATGAAAGGCTTTTATAAACGGTTATAGTAGTTATTATTCTACTTCTATGCACATTTTTACGTTATCGTGATATAAAATTGACAACAACCAACACGTGCAACGAAACGAAGTATTTTACGAACCGGCCTCAAACACATTTCGCTGCATTGACAACTTTTAGCGTCATTCAAAAGAACGCTTAACGTATTTAAGTTAAACACGATTTTGCAGCTAATTGCAATCAACAGATTTGATTTGAGTAGAGAAGGGTGCAACATTTGAAATTTTAGTGATGTTTGTTACTTATGACAAATTTTATAATGTAAACAACTTCCTAAGCTGGTTACAATGACAAAACTTGTTTTTATTCAATACATTGAGATTAATATACTCGTATACAATTTGCGTAAATAATTTGTTGAAACCAATCTCAAGTATCTACTATGCAAGTCGCGCATAAAATAGATTCTAATGGCAACACGGAGATTAATTGATTAACCTAATAGACTTGATTGAATTGATTGATTAACCCGAAAATTATAGTTAACAACATAATACATACATATTTAACTTAAAGAATGATTGTCAAAACGGAAATTAAATCATTCTGGGGATGCATCTTGTTCGTGATGATGATGATTATGGTGAAGTATTTTATTAAATTACGTTAAAAGTCTAATTTGGCACAATTAGTCTATAAAATATGATAATAATTGTGGTAATGCTCATGACTACTAAGATTATAGATCCCATAAATTTATTAGTTTTTTTTCTTTATGATTAAGGTTCTTAGTAACGGTCGTCGTCACAATGTGAATTGTCTTAATTACAGCGGAGAGCATTGGCTCTCTAGAAGTGAACCCTGCAGCGGACTTAGAGCAAATACGTACCCTCATTCAAAACATGATCAAAGAATCTCAACAGTACTCAAGTCTCGTCGACTGGTGGTTTGTGGACTGTAAGTACAAGGCGTATTTATTATCTAGAGCACAGACCAAGCGAACGAGCGCGAATAAAGTCAGGGAGCAGTTTGCCGATCATTGCCGCATGCTCCCTCGCTTTCAGTGAATTCACACACATTCGTTTCCTTTCGTTAACCAATCTTAAATCCATCATCAATCTTAAAACTATTATATAGAATTCGCCCTTATCATCATAATGTATAACATTATTTTAATATGTGCCTTACGTTGGTCGAACTAACCCTTAGCGTTCGCTTGCATTCGTTCGCTTAGTCTGCACTTTGTATTTTTGTACTACGTTTTAGCTTTGCCGCAACGTCGTCAAGTTGTTTTAGTTGCTGAAAAGCGCTTTAATTTGTTACGCTACGTTAATTACAACGTTATTCAATTTACTCGGGTAACTCCGTTGGTGTTACGGTCGTGTGACTAGGTTAGTATATCGGCTAAACTACAAGGCACTCGTCTATTGTTAGTTACATTTTAGGAAGGCAAGACTGTCTGTATTTACGAACTCAGGTACAAGTTAGTTAGTAATTCAGTCCTGCGAGCTATTATCTTCAAAATAAATATATAGTTTTAATCTCAATGACTTTATTGAGTTAAGAAGAGTTGTACGTAAATATAAAGTTTAACAGTAAGTGTTAAGCGTAGGTAGATAATAAAAACTTTTGTGCAATTAGGTTTATAACTTCAAAATATAGCAATATTATTTTTATATATTACCTTAGTATTTTCTTTCTACTGTTACGTAGGATAATTTGATGGCGCTTTCCTTGTGTTTTAATTAAAATTTCAAAAAAAGTGTACTGCTCATATTCACGCAATTTTGGGAAAAAGTTAAACATTCCACGTGTAAAAATTGTGATGCAAAATTTTTCGTAGCGATCGAAAGGGCAAAGTTCAATTGTTTAGTTCGACATGTAATATTTTCACGTGTAGGCTATTCATGTTGCTTCACAGATAAAACGGACCATACATATCAAACAACGATATTGTTTATCGTTGTTTGATATGTATGTTTACCTTACCTTATTTTCTTATTATTTGAAGCGAAGGAAAGAACATTATCAATGAATAGGTGTAGGAACTAAAACGCCTAGGAAATTAAAAAAGTGTCTTATTATGTATTATGATGTGTTTATGAGCCTGTGAGACGATATCTATTTATTGTAAATTATAATCATCAGTTTATTCCATTGGGTTAGTCCATTAGAGCTGAAGCCAATAAAGCGATATCAATCTTCATAAAAGGGAATAGCAGAATACAATAATAAAGATGTGTCTGAAAGGTAAAATAAAACAACGACTTTGTACTAAAATAGCGGTGACGGCAGAGCGATTCTTCCGAGTCGACAAAGCACAGGAAAATTTGCACTACCCGGCCGACATCGGACACGACAACATATACATACTGGACGCGGCGCCGCAGACGCCCGACACCGAGAGCACCGTGCAACCCGACACCACGGCCACGGGCTCGCTCGACCGCACCGGCCCTTCAGTCTCACTAGACACTACCACCGGACTCTCCGTC